>NC_060149.1:50062108-50376483 GCF_021461385.2 Schistocerca piceifrons | reverse complement strand
TACTTACTGCAACCTACATCCTTCTGAATCTGCTTAGTGTATTCATCTCTTGGTTTCCCTCTACGATTTTTACCCTCCACGCTGCCCTCTATATACTCCTTCCACCTTTCTGCTTTCCCTTCTTTGCTTAGAACTGGGTTTCCATCTGAGCTCGTGATATTCATACAAGTGGCTCTCTTTTCTCCAAAGGTCTCTTAAATTTTCCTGTAGGCAGTATCTGTGTTACCCCTAGTGAGATAAGCTTCTACATCCTTACATTTGTCTTCTAGCCATCGCTGCTTAGCCATTTTGCACTTCCTGTCGATCTCATTTTTGAGACGTTTACTGCGTTTTTATATTTTCTCCTTCCATCAATTGAAATCAATATTTCTTCCGTTACCCAAGGATTTCTACTAGCCCTCGTCTTTATACCTACTTGATCCTCTGCTGCCTTCACTATTTCATTCCTCAAAGCTACCCATTCTTCTTCTACTGTATTTCTTTCCCCCATTCCTGTCAATTATTCCCTTATGCTCTCCTGAAACTCTGTAAAACCTCTGGTTCTTTCAGTTTATCCAGGTCCCATCTCCTTACATTCCCACCTTTTTGCAGTTTCTTCAGTTTTCATCTACAGTTCATAAGCAATAGATTGTGGTCAGAGTCCACATCTGCCCGTGGAAATGTCTTACAATTTAAGATCTGATTCCTAAATCTCTGTCTTACCATTATATAATCTATCTGAAACCTTCTAGTATCTCCAGGGTTCTCCATGTATACAACCTTCTTTCATGATTCTTGAACCAAGTGTTAGCTATGATTAAGTTATGCTCTGTGCAAAATTCTACCAGGCGGCTTCCTCTTTCATTTCTGAGCGCCAATCCATATTCACCTACTACGTTTCCTTCTCTTCCTTTTCCTACTGTCTAATTCCAGTCACCCATGACTATTAAATGTTCGTCTCCCTTCACTAGCTGAATAATTTCTTTTATCTCATCATACATTTCATCAATATATTCATTATCTGCAGAGCTAGTTGGCATATAAACTTGTACTACTGTAGTAGGCATGGGCTTCGTGTCTGTCTTGGCCACAATAATGCGTTCACTATGCTATTGGTAGTAGCTAACCAGCACTCCTATTGATTTATTCATTATTAAACCTACTCCTGCATTACCCTTATTTGATTTTGTATTTATAACCCTGTATTCACCTGACCAAAAGTCTTGTTCCTCCTGCCACCGAACTTCACTAATTCCTACTATATCTTACTTCAGCCTATCGATTTCCCTTTTTAAATTTTCTAATCTACCTTCCCGATTAAGGGATCTGACATTCCACGCTCCGATCCATAGAACGCCAGTTTTCTTTCTCCTGATAACGACGTCCTCTTGAGTAGTCCCCGCCCGGAGATCCGAATGGGGGACTATTTCATCTCCGGAATATTTTACCCAAGAGGACGACATCATCATTTAACCATACAGTAAAGCTGCATGCCCTCGGGAAAAATTACGGCTGTAGTTTCCCCTTGTTTTCAGCCGTTCGCAGTACCAGCACAGCAAGGCCGTTTTGGTTAGTGTTGCAAGGCCAGATCAATCAATCATCCAGACTGTTGCCCCTGCAACTACTGAAAAGGCTGCTGCCACTCTTCAGGAACCACACGTTTGTCTGGCCCCTCAACAGATACCCCTCCATTGTGGTTGCACCTACGGTACGGCTATCTGTATCGCTGAGGCACGCAAGCCTCCCCACCAACCGAAAGGTCCATGGTTCATGGGGGTAGGTGAAGAGTAGGTGAAGATTATACGGTACAATATTTTGGCATCTTCTACATCTAGATGTACATATACAAAGACACTCTGCGAGCCACCGTACGGTGCGTGGCGGAGGGTACCCTGTACCACTGCTTGTCATTTCCTTTCCTGTTCCACTCACAAATAGAGCGAGGGAAAAACGACTATCTATACGACTTTGTATGAGGCCTAATTTCTCGTATCCTATCACCATGGCCTTTATGCGCAATGTATGTTGGCAGCAGTAGAATCTTTCGGTAGTGAGCTATAAATTTTCTCAATAGCGTTTCTCGAAAACAACGTCTCCTTTTCTCTAGGGTTTCCCATCTGAGTTCCCGAAGCATCTCAGTAACACTTACGTGTTGTTCGAACCTACCAATAACAAATCTGGCAGTCCGGCTGTGACTTCCTTGAATGGCTTCCTTCAATACCACCTGGTACGGATCCCAAAGACTTGAGTAAAACGCAAGAATAGGTCGGACTAGAGTCCCATATGCGGCCTCCTTTACAGGTGAACCACTCTTACATAAAATTCTCTCAATAAACCAAAGTCGACCATTCGCCTTCGCTTCTACAGTTGTCCCATGCTCGTCCCTCCTCATATCGCTTTGCAATATTACGCCCAGATATTTAAACGACTTGACTGTGTCGAGCAGGACCCTAGTAATACTGTATCCGAACATTACAGGTTTCTTCATCCTACGCATCCGCATTAACTTACTTTTTTACGCATTTACAGCTAGGTGCCATTCTTCAAGCCAACTAAAAATTTTTTTCTAAATCGTCTTGTATCTTCGTACTCAACTTCGACACTTTACAGTACACCACAGCATCATTAGCAGTCAACCGCAGATTGCTGCCCACCCTGTCCGCCAAATCATTAATGTATATAGAGAAGAGCAGTGGTTTTCTCTTCCTTGAGGAACTCCTGATGACACCCTTGTCTCCGAAGAACACTCGCCGCGAGAACAGCATAGCGGGTTCTATTATTTAAGATGTCTTCGCACCCCTCACATATCCATGAACTTCTTCCACCTGCTTGTACCTTCGTTAACAACCTGGAATTAAGCGCCGTCTCTGATGCTTTCCGGAAATCTAGGAATATGGAATCTGTCTGTTGCCTTTAACCCACAGCTCTCAGTATAGCGTGTGATAAAAGGGAAAGCTGAATTTTGCACGACCGACACCTTTTCGTGGACATAAGCTTTGCCAGTCTCAAGAAATCTTATTATATTCGAAATGAGAATATGTTCGAGGATTCTTGTGGATATTGGTATATAATGAAATGGTATATAATGAATTTACAAATAATATTCGTGAAGTGCTAATGACCACCGTGTCAGCATGTTGTGATTTAGTTACCAATTTATTAATGAAAGTGGCTTATGATCTCTAACAACAATAGAATGTCTGCTTGGCAATAAGAAACGAAACTTTTCAAAATCCCATAAAACACAATGTATTTCTGTTTCTGTGACGGTATATTTTTTTATCCCAGTTAGTAAGAACACTGCTTGCAAATGTGTGAGAATGATATTTGATTACTCTGTTAACTTCAGTTAGTTGGTACAGTTCGGAATCAAGAGTATACTCGCTGCAGGCTGTACTAAGTTAGAAATTTCCATATTTTCTAATTGATTCAAACACATCTTGATGTTCATTACGTCATTTCCACAATAATAATGTTTTAAAAGCTCCACGAGTACAGGCAATGATGCACAGTATCCTGAAATGAATCGGCGACAGAAATTGTAAAACTCGAGATAAGGTTTGAGATTGGTAGGTTGGCTGGCTGATTTGGGGGAGGGAACCAAACAGCGAAGTCATTGGTCCCATCGGATTAGGGTAAGATGGGGAAGGAATTCGGCAGCGCCCTCTCAAAGGATCCCTCCTGGCATTTGCCTGAAGCGATTTAGGGAGATCATGGAAAACCTAAATCAGGATGGTCAGACGCTGGTTTGAACCGTCGTTCTCCCGAATGCGCCATCTTGTCGGCCTTTAGTGTGGAGAAATTTCACATTGATTCCATTTTAATCGGATCAGATTCAATTCCACAGGGAGAAATTGTATACCCATAGAATTTTTTCTATGATATAGCGAATTCTGCTTTGTCCAAACTGATTATTATACCATATCTCGTAAAAGTTTGTAGTACTTGGCATGGAATTTCAAAGAGTTCTTCCCATGAAGTGGCGCTAATTGGAATACTATCTATGTAAAGTGTTACATGTTTCAAATATTCTTCTTCCAGAAGTGTTCTCATTAAGTTAATATTTAAGAATGTTGAAACCCTTTTTGGTAGAGAGATCCTTAAATATTAGCAATGCATTTCTTAGCTGTGTCTGCCCTATAAACAAATAGCCTGTTCTCATAAAGGTTGCTGATGACAGTGAATAACCATAAAACATCCTTGAAACTGATAGCATCTTCCGTTACGTAACAAGCCGGTGTATTTTCTGTTATCGTCATCTAACAGTGGTTGCTGTTAACTGCTCGTTTGAACAAGATTCTTCATGTACCAAGTGTTTTCTCCTTTGAATTTTTGTAGGAGACATTCCATAGTTTCTTGTTGGTTACTTTGTGGCAAAATGATGCGGTTCACTGAATGAGTCTCGATAACTGTTTGGACTATGCCGTCCTTCTGGTTGTGGTGTGTATCAAGCTAGGATATCACCATTCAGTTTTATGATTGTTCAATATGCTCTTTATTTCCTTACTGACGGCTTCTCCCTTGGCGAAAGGTACCAGATAAGGTTCACAGTGTAATGGTTCATGATCATTGACCTTTAATTTGCAGGTGCATCCTTCGAACAAACTGAGTGTTTAGGAAAATAAATCAGCATAGTACCTCAATAAGTCTCTCTTCCTGTTTAACTTCAGGCAGGCCCACTAACGTTTTAATCTTATTTTGAATGCTAGTCATAGGATATTTATCATCATTATTCTTTAACAGTTCTCTATTCTCCTCTGAGATATTTAAAACTAGAGTTCCCTCTCCTTCTCCAAAATACATTAGCCTCATATAGATACATACAGCGATTGTATCATCCTCACTGACGATTCCCTTAAATCTAATTCTCTTGCCTCTATTATTATGCACCACACGTAGACAGCTCTCTTCAAAAGCTATAGTACATTTAAACTGAGTCAACCACTCAATACTGAGAACGGAACCGACGTTAAGAGATTCAACACTCAGCAATCTCTACTTGTACTGAACTTCATAAATTCTGAGCTTTAAGAGTGCCTGATTTGTGGTAGGTTTCCTTCGATTCCCTACAACACTGTCAAGACAGATAACATTAAGAGGAACTGTTGGGAATGCTGCCAGATTACTCAGTTACCAAAATAAATTTTCTAAGACAGCAGTCATCTTATTCATTGAATCCACTAAGGTGTTCGTACTTATCCCTCATATCGGCATTTCTAAGGAAGGCATTAAAATTTCTTTATCGATATCTTCTTTCTCTCGGTATAAATCTTCCTTCACATCTGCCATATGTTCATATTTGATGCAATTCATAGTAATTTCTTTCCCATTCATAGTAACGTTACTTCTGAAGCGGGCCATTTCGGAAACTTTATTTACTGTACTGGACGTGAATGGTGGGAAGTGGCTACAGGGCAATGTTCAACGTTACTATGTTATAAATAGCGTATGTGAGTACTTTCTTGCTTCATTCAAAAAGCTGGCTATTTAAAAGTTTAATATACACCTCACAATTGGGGGATCGAATAGTTTATATGAACTCTTATTATATTATTTTTTGTACAGACTGACTGTGGATGCTCCGATAAGTGGTGCGAAACCGGTCGCAGATTTAATCAAAATCATTCATACAGCCAGTGCGGAACTTTCTTTGAAAGAATGTCGAAGTTTGGCTGTTGTTGCCCGCCCTACAAAACAACTTTATTTAGTTTTTCAGTGCACAGTCTCATGGATTACGATACTTGCTTCTAGTACGTTCTGGCAATTAATTCTGCGCTTTGCGTATGGATTAAGTTGTCCGTTTGGTTTATGATTCGATTTAAATCCGTTCGAAATGCTTTATTCGCCGCTTCTTTACATTCCGTTGTCTCGTCAGTCGAATTTACTAGGTTATCAGTAATTCTGATATTCCCTTCACGCCAGGTCAGTGTAGCGATTTTGACGATTGTTGCTATTTCTTTCTTGTTGTTCTCCTTCTGCTGCTAGGATTTCAGTTCGATCAATCATTCATTATACCTGATCCATTTCAAGTGCAGCGTCAGTGCCAACTTTTCAAGTGCTTCCTCTGTACCCGGAATCTCGAGGTAGGTATTGTCAATCCAATATTTCTGCATATACTCTCGCAAAGTGCCATGATGTCTTACGGAGTTTGCTGGTGTAGGAATATTTTATTTTATGTCCCATTGTTTTCTCGTGATCAAACATTATTTAAGAATAATTTTCGTATTTTTTGTATGTGGAATAATTTTCGGATACATTGATGTCCCAGATATGTGCACATTTGATGTAGTTGAAACTATTCTATTCTGTAAAACGGTTCGGAAATGCATGTTTAAACAGTTTGATAAAGCTGTGGCGTGGATACCTTGTTGAGCTCAAATTCTTGAAAATTTCGTGTCATCATACCAAAGTCTACAATAACCTGAGGCACGTTGACAATATTACTATATATTACAAGTAACGCTACATCAAGCTCTTCCCTTTTAAACTTTTTACATATTTAGTTCGACCCATTTTCACAATGTAAAACTTTACAGCAAATTTAGTCTACTTCTGTTGCCAGCTCACTGTACTGTGGCTGAACATCGCTGATTAACTAACAATCGTCTCCTTGTTGCTGTTGCAGTTGCACTATGTTGCTCATTAATTTTATCATCAGTCTCATTAATCAACGTTCTCGTTGGTTCCCATAGCTCGGCAGTCTATGTCCCAGCAGGCTGAATTTCGGTTTTGAGTCCATCATGTTTGATCTGAAATTCATTTCCGAGATCGTTATGCTTTTGATTAAATGTATTAGCAGGCTCCGCTTGAAAACTACCGATTGCATTCCATTACGTACTGTTAAGTATCGTGCACTGCCCTGCTAAATACTTGACCATTGTCTGTAACTTCTTGATGAAAGTCTCTTAACTTCTAGATTCGTTACCTGAAAAATGTGGTAATATGTAGACCCATTTTCTGAGAAGGGGTTTTAATTTCTTACAGTATTCGGAACTTTAAATTGTTAGGCCGGCCGAAGTGGCCGTGCGGTTAAAGGCGCTGCAGTCTGGAACCGCGAGACCGCTACGGTCGCAGGTTCGAATCCTGCCTCGGGCATGGATGTTTGTGATGTCCTTAGGTTAGTTGGGTTTAACTAGTTCTAAGTTCTAGGGGACTAATGACCTCAGCAGTTGAGTCCCATAGTGCTCAGAGCCATTTGAACCATTTTTTAAATTGTTGCTAACAACCGTTTTTATCATATTCTGACTGGTAATGTCGAGTTCTGCAATCCAAATGGGAGATGCCACTATTCTCTATTTCACAACTCGGAAATTAGCAAACTCAAACAACTTGAGAATTCCAAGGCCTTCCATAACCTGCCTCTTCTCATTTTTTTTTTTTTTTTGTAACTATATGCAATCAATAATTCGACAAATCATGTTCAGATAGTGCGAATTTTTTTTCTGATTTAGTCAGAAAGTAACATCTGGTATTGTAAGCTTAATCCCCTTCTTCTTCTCTATTTAACAATATGGTGTTACGTAGAAGTTGTATTTCGCTTTGAAACGCATTTTGATGGAGCTGTGAGAGCGAAGCACAGATAGCGGGCCAGTAGAATGCAGACCCATAGACGCACCGTAGGGAGGCCGCTCAGCTGAAAGGCGAGCCGACAAAGGACAGAGGTAGGCGCCCAGCAAATGTACACAGGGAAGTCGACGCTGTGCAGCCTGGACCAGCTTTGCCCAGCTAACTAACAGAGTGGCCCCCCATTGAAACGGCACCATAACAAATCATCCCAGCAGAGAAGTGACCATCTGTGCGGTTTGGCCCTTCTACGAAAACATGGTCTGTCTTCTGAGCTATTGTGCGTTCGGCGAATTCGTGGAAGCAGGGAGTAGTGGAATACTTATCTACAGATTTCTACCTTTACCCCAGTCTGAAAACAAGTATTATATTGCAACAAACTAGGCGCTTCCGTCTGGAACCCCACGACCGCTACGGTCGCAGGTTCGAATCCTGCCCCGGGCATGGATGTGTGTGATGTCCTTAGGTTAGTTAGGTTTAAATAGTTCTACGTTCTAGGCGACTGATGACCTCAGATGTTAAGATCCATAGTACTCAGAGCCATTTGAAGCAACAAACTATCTGTGTGTCGTTCTCATCACACAGAGCAGAGACTAACATCTGGCACCATGAAAGTGGGATGATAGAAAGACGCATCCTCAAAACTCATGATAAACAAAGTACCATTCTGCAGTTCTTTTTCATGCGAAACGACTGGGCACTGGCCGACCAAAGAACACGCTTTCGTGATGGAGGTTCAAGGCCCAGAATTCTTAGAACAGAATGGGCTAACAGACACCAAACTGGAAATTGTATTTTGCGCAGTCCATGGTAAAGCTGGAAACTAACAAAAATATTATTCGCAGAAGCTAGCAAAAATTCTGCCATCTGTGGACACAGCTTTTCTTTTATCACGAAAACACACGTAGGGCCAACACTGGGAGCACGATGTTCATTCGACTTCACTCTTTGATACAGCATACACGACTTGAGATGCAGGCAGTGTACTGTTCACTTCACTTCACTGCCTATGCAGGACAGTCTGGAACTTAGAGATGGAGAGAGTCGAAGGCGATATCTGTAATCAGACTGGTAACATTATGAATTCTGGTGACCTCCACCTACAAGTCAGCAGTCATATCATTATTACCACAATTATAGTAAGACCGTACAACAGCTTTTACGGTTTAAGTCGAAATAAAGACTCAGGTAAACTCAGGCAGTCTCACCATGGCTGAGTTCAGAGACATAGTACACGTGTACTTCCTCCCCTTTCTCTCGATCATGCACTTACTGTATTCACACAGCTCTGTTATATATAATGAATCAGTTAGCAAGTGGTTTATTATTGTCATACATATCCATAACAGAATCGTTCCAAGACTCTCAGTGTTGTCTATCATGCAGTCGATGTCATGTGTCAGTTAAACGTTCGGGAAGAGGGTAATTAAATGTTGCGATTTTTTCTATTAACCTGTACACAAACAATTACTTGTAATAAAGGTGACTTTTAATCGTTTGCATAACCTCATTAGGTATTAGGATATGGCATGCTCAAATGAGGCATTTTTCATAAATTTTCTGACCCTGGCCTGGGTAGTGTTTATTACTTGGATATTCTGTGATGCAGACATAAAATTTAGCAAGGTTGGGATTTATTAATAGGATATTAAGTGATGTAGTGAAGAACCGTTGATTTACAAGTAGATTGTGATTACATTTCTGTACAAGCACAAACATAGAATAAGTTCCTGGCACCAATACTTAACACATATTTTCTCTTCCAGTTTTCACAGAGGGTTTACAGATTCTGCTCCACTTCACATTGATTTACCTGCTTTGATACCAGCATCGGTAATTTTGGAGAGGTTCTTTTCATATGTGTGACAATGAAAAATGCTGAAGTGAGGGCTTTTTTTTCAAATGAGAACTAGAAACCAGCCAGATTACACAGAATACTAGTGGAAAATAATCATTCAGAAATCAAGGGAGCAGATGAGGGTAGAGGAGAAATTGTGACAGAGGCCAGATGACGTTTCCAACTGAGCATTCAAACGTGATGAACTATATCAGATACCAAATGGAGTCTGGCCACTCCATTGCTAAGTAGATCACACAAGGGCTGTAAAGAAGAAATCAAACGAAGAAACGTCTACAAAATCTGGGGCAGTGAGCAACAGAGGAAGCTAAAGAGGCGATAGAGGATATGAAAGAAACACACAAGGATGTAATGGGATGAAGTGTCTAGACGAAATAACGAGACAATTACAACAAATCCCTAGGTTACAGACAGACGTCAGCGAGGTACAAGAGAACTAAGAAAAAAAGGACCGAAGGATAGAGCAAGTAGAAAAACACGTTAATAGACTCTGAGATAGGCTCATTATCCCGCCAGACATCTTAGAAACACACCTACGTGAAACTACAAAGCTGCTAGCAATTGAAAACCGCAAAATTGTGGAATTCGAGGTTCGAATAGTACTTGGGGGTTCAGATGGAAAACGTCTTGCTTTGAATGCATAATCCGCAGAAGTACAAGAATTTTTTGCATTTAAGGAACACAAGAGGCACTAAATAGGCGCCAAGAGAAGGTTAATTAAATGTTTCTGCAAGAGTGTGGTGCAATTAGGGTGAGAGTAGTGCAAGTGTGTAGCTGGCAGGAAGCAGTGAATGTTGTAGTAATTTCATTCCTCTTAGTTGAAGTCATGTGCAGAAGGCAAGCAGTAGTAGCTCACGAGAGAGCCTGGGTCCAGAACATAAGATCAATTCATGTAGCTTACGTGGAACTTATAATTCATCGTATGAAACAATAAGAAGTGAACGAGAGGAACAAGAATATGATTATAAACACTTCCTTCCAGTTCGGATAACTGTCTGTCTTGAAGCTCTGAAATTACTGATATCATTTCATTCATGTGCACTGTATTCCCTGCTGCAGCTGATACTTTCAATAGGCGTTCTATGATTCCATTCAAGTCATCATAGTACGTATACTCAAGAGGCAGAGTGCTCAGTCTTTTATATTGAGAGTCAGTGCCTTCACCTGCAGTGTATATACCTTTTAAAGCAGGTTTCATAATATTATTACGTATTTATTACTTTTAGAATCTTTTATTCATCATTTTGGGTTGTTGTCTTCACTATGGGCATTAGTCTTTCGAAATATTTCAGGATATGACTGCTTCCCATTCTACAGACACTTATCAGCACTTGAAGTTTTGAAGAATGTCAGTTTCAATAAACCCAGTCTTTTCTCATATTTAGTAGTCTCAAACTCTATTGCATCCTTATCTAATTATATAGGGTTGATACTCAGCAGAAATGGCTCATCCTTGGTGGCACCATTTATGGTCTAATTCTCTATCGTTGTGTACGATAATTTAATTAGAAATAATGCTTCCTTCTTTTCTCCTCTTCTGCCTAATCGATGATTTGTGATAGTGTTTCCAGTTACTGGTTTAAACATTACTGAGAGCGACTGTTGGAAATGTCCCAAGTTTAGCAATCGTAATTTCCATTGAATACTTTTTCATGCTTCGATAACTTCATGCTTTGATGTCGACATGATGTCGAGATAACGTCTTTGTTATATATATTCAGAGAATACTGATGGCGATGGGAGTCATGTGTTTTAGCTATCACCTTGATATATCCATAAATATCTGTTAGTTTTGTTTTGACGTCTTCGTATTTCTCGATGATATACAGTTCAAATTGCATTCAACATCTAGCAGCACATCACCATTTATATCCTCCAGCCCTTCCAAGTTGCATTAACTTTGCACTGATTGGCTCGATTTCTCTGTAAAAATTTAGATGTTTGTGCGTCATGTCTGCGAACAAGAGTATTCCACATGTGTAAATTTGCATATAGACTGTAGTATACTGATATAGTTGCACAGTATTATACTACCTTTTAAGCAGACGCTAACGGAAGCTTCGTCTGTATCGCCCTTCAATCAGTTTCCTCTTTTTATCAATTACCAGAAACCTATATTGCCTGAGATTCCAGCAACCAGCGCATATGCTAACATTTTCATTGAACGCCATGTTGGTTCCTACATGTGCATGCGAAATATGGTTTAAATTCGTGTTATCCTGTTTGAATCCGATAATAAGATTCACGTTGTCCTTCGCAAACTACTTTGAATCTTGGAATATATCTGTCTCAAGTACATGACATATTTCATGTGATGACAAAAACAAAAATATTTGCATATGTGAGCTTGGTCTTACACTACTACATAATCAAAAATGAACATGCTTTAGGGATTTCCTTTTTCGGGCCATGGAATATCATTGCTTTCACTAAATTTCTGCCAGGTTACTTAATCAATGCCATGAAGTATCTCATGTAATAGCCCGTAATTGGATTAAAAAGAAACTTCCTGGCAGATTAAAACTGTGTGCCGGACCGAGACTCGAACTCGGGAACTTTGCCTTTCGCAGGCAAGTGCTCTACCAACTGTGCTACCCAAGCACGACTCACGCCCCGTCCTCACAGCTTTACTCCTGCCAGTACCTCGTCTCCTACCTTACAAACTTTACAGAAGCTCTTCTGAGAACCTTGCAGAACTAGCACTCCTGAAAGAAAGGATATTGCGAATACATGGCTTAGCCACAGCCTGGGGGATGTTTCCAGAATGAGATTTTCACTCTGCAGCGGAGTGTGCGCTGATATGAAACTTCCTGGCACATTAAAACTGTCTGCCGGACCGAGACTCGAACTCGGGACCTTTGCCTTTCGCGGGCAAGTGCTCTACCATCCCCCAGGCTGTATCTAAGCCACGTCTCCGCAATATCCTTTCTTTCAGGAGTGCTAATTCTGCAAGGTTCGCAGGAGAGCTTCTGTAAAGTTTTGAAGGTAGGAGTCGAGGTACTGGCAAGTTCTAGTCTCGGTCCGGCACACAGTTTTAATCTGCCAGGAAGTTTCATATCAGCGCACACTCCGCTGCAGAGTGAAAATTCTGGAAACATGCCCCCGGCTGTGGCTAAGCCATGTCTCCGCAATATCCTTTCTTTCAGAAGTGCTAGTTCTGCATGGTTCGCAGGAGAGCTTCTGTAACGTTTGTAAGGTAGGAGACGAGGTACTGGCAGGAGTAAAGCTGTGGGGACGGGGCGTGAGTCGTGCTTGGGTAGCACAGTTGGTAGAGCACTTGCCCGCGAAAGGCAAAGGTCCCGAGTTCGAGTATCGGTCCGGAACTCAGTTTTAGTCTGCCAGGATGTTTCATATCAGGGCACACTCCGCTGCAGATTGAAAATCTCATTCTGTAGATGAGTGCACTCTCCCTCGTTAAATAGTTTAACTTTTGATGGGATGTCTCCGACTGTGATACTGTGAACATCTAGTATCACTGAGGGGGACAGCGTCTTTGCATGGAAAATGCTGCAATCTGCATTGAATCACAACATAGACGATTCCACGCATCTAGGGAGAACACTACTTCAGTGTCACTATACTGCGTATTTTCGAATACCGCCACCGGATAAAACCCACTATCCAACATCATACCATGCTGACACATTTAAAAGCGCTCTAGTTTAAGGTGTAACACATATGACACAACACATGTCTGCATGCACTGGCGTCATCTCATAGAGCTGCTACTCAATGTTACACTTGCAGAAAACCGTAATTCCTGTGCATGCAAAGGGCAGAATTATCACGCACACAGCGCATCATCTCCATGTGTTCACAAAATTTCAAGCCAGTAGTGTGTCAGAGTAGCGTGGCAAGACGCTACAGCTGCAGAAAAACCACAGCAAGCGTGTACACTAAGGGCAAGGGAGTGTTACAATCGTGATACAGCTCAGGTAACAGCGCATTATATCACTGACATAGGCAGCACCAGCATAATGCTCGTGTGATGTCGGCAACGTGTCAGGGAGGCGATTGTTTCATGTAATTGGAATAATTTCTTGCAGCAATAAAGAAATTGATCAAAGGGCCGTCTCATTGCAGAGTACAGGACTCGAATGATTCTTGTTGGATGAGAGCAAAAGAGAGGATAGCAGGGAGCTCAGTTTACATTTGATGACCTCCCCTCCCCTCCACCCCTTCCGTATGGTTCGGTTCCTTCCCCTCCTCTCCCCCACGTGACTTTGCCATGTGTCGCCAGTGACCTTCAATATGATATGCACAGATGTAATGTGACACTGGCCAAAATGAGCTGACAGATGGTGAGTGAGGGATTTGAGCCAGAAACCAGAGTGAACCTCTGCTCACAATGCACCATGACTGCTCGCTGATTGACACATCTTCTCTTTTCTTGTTCCTTCTACTCTCCCATGTTGCAGGGCCAGTCCTACTTGGCGCTCTTATCACGTTGACCTCACACCATGTGACCTTCTGATAACTTGCTCCTGCAAATAATTCATATGCAACAAAGTAGGTAACAAGTTATGTTACTTAATCGACGTCGTCCATGTTATGAGTCCCAGGGCCTTTGCAGCATGCTTATCACAGCATTAGAGGCATTTTTGGTATATCTTTCAGTACTTACCATAACAGTCTTATAACTTTATTTACAAACATTGGTACAAATTCTGGAGGTCGAAAGGTTCTTCTTTAATCTAACTACAAAATGAAGCACATTTATTACTAATTTGTTTATGATTTTATGTAAATTTCAATAAATGTAAAATTTCTTTGTACATTCTTGTTACTAAAATTAACGACAATTTATACTTATATGGCACAGTTAGAAACACTCTTGCATATCCCTTACTTTGCAAACTACTCACCTTATTGAAGAAGATATTTTGCCAAATGACAGCCCTTGCCCTTATTATTTCTCGTTTCAGCATACTTCTTAGTTTATACCTTGATGTGCTTTATTATTGATTTAGTGAGGAAAAATTGATAAAATGTCCAGAACACTGCCACACACCCAATTTCTGTTTCGTGCTCAGGCAATAACGGTTGCACGTCTAATGCGGTCCATTCTAATTCCGCATCTGAATGTTTTGCAACACTGGTACATCTTCTCTTACATGGTGGCTGTAAAGACGGCACTTCATACGAAGTACTGATTTGATTATTAGGAAGTATACCATATTATGTATTTTTGAGGTAGAAATTCGTCTGAAAATGCGATTGAAAGATAACTTACATGGTTGACTTATCAAACAAAATAATACAGGTAGATGGAACAGTAATACTGATATAATAATATTTTCGTATTCGAGTCTGATTCAGAAACATAATCTCTTTGATTGCTTTCAAAGACGACCACTTGGGAAACATAGTCTTCAAATAGTACGTTCAATAGTTTCTCGATCTGACAACTGGTCAAAAAGTTTCACAAATTTATCGGAAAACGCACTGTTACCGCGACGAGAAACCACAGAAAACTAAGGCGCCACGCGTCAGTGCGTGTTTTTAAGCAAGTGAGGATTGTCCATCAGAATGCCAAAACAGTTACAGAAAATCCACACGATGCATCATGCACAGATCAGTCCGCCCGAAAAGAAGCCATTGTTTCTCACCAGTGGTGCTTATTACTATGTCGTCGATACAAGAGTCTGTCCAATGGTGTGTTTGTACGATTGTCCCATGTGAACCACTTCCTGAACGTGAAACTTAAAACTTCGGGTTTCATTTTGCTATGTTCAATTGCCACACCAGACACGTCAACAAGGGACTGAATGAAAGCCTTTGACCCACTTAGCGATTTTACATAAGACCTGAATTCCTTGGGTTCTCGGCAAGATCTTTTGCGCAGGTGTGGCAGTGATTGTTGTTGTATGCTTCAGGCATAGATCTCTTCATAGATGCCCAAATTTCTACAAATCTTCGCTTGTCGTCATTTGTGCGTTCTCTTTTAATCCGAGAGTTCAACAACCTCAGGTTCCTCAATATCCGCTGATATTCATTATTAGACCTTGGTGGGTCTTTCGCATCCTTTATCCACTTACTATGCACGTAACTCTCCAGACCACGATTTATAGTTTACTTGAACTTCGCTCACAATTCCACTATATCCATCTTATTGGAACTATGTGAATCCAGTTCCTATCTAAGTGAGATACAAATTACTGCTTATCTGCTCTCTCTGGCAGAAACACTCTCCTAGCCTTCTTCACTGATTTATTAACTTTTCTAATCATAGTTGCTATAATAACAACACAAGCACTAATTCTTGTTTCCATACTGACATTGTAGATTAACTGTGGCCTATATGTAGCTACACGGTCTAAGATATTTCCACTGAATGTGGACATCTGAGCTAGCTATTCAAGACAGATTTCAGAAAACGCATTCAAAAGTATTTTGCATGTCTGTCTACCTGTACCCCCCGCAATGAATTCATTGACATACCAGTCTATATTTGGTAGGTTACAGTGGCTTCCATCTAATATTGCATGATCTGGATATTTACATGCTATTCAGCCTAGACTTCCTTTGAAAGTCTAGGGTGCCTTGGAAGCAGAGCCCATTGTCGAAACAAATTTATTTATTATTTATTGTTTTCCTTGAAATTGTAGGAAGAATCTCGTTTGTTTCTATTAATAAAAAATCGTTTAAATTTCTGTCTTCAGGAGTAGTAGGAAGTAGAGTATTAAATTTAGAAAACTACGTTTTTACTCGTTTTATAAAATATTAATATTTTACAGATATTAACTATCTGTTGCTTCTTCAACCTAACTGAAGTTCACTGGTAAAAGGTTAAAGTTAAAAGAAGATATTTCATAATTTATATTAATTAATTTCCTCTTCTTTATAATGTGGTAATTTTATTTGTATTATTATTAAATTTGATATGTATAAATTCCATACTAATTATACTGTAAAATAGAATTAATATCTAACGAATGAATCTTTTGCAATGAATTTTTTTAGTTTATTCCACATTTATATATAGGAACGGAACAAAATTGTGTATAATTACTCTTAATTTCGTTTTTGTAATTTTATGCAATCATATACAGGTTCCCATTCTTTACTATTTTGTAAATTTTCACTAATATAATTATGAATCATTGCTTCTAACTTCGTAATTAAATTATTTTAGCTGAATCAGAAAAAAGTGTTTCCTTTAGTCTTTTACCAAGACAGTTAGCAAAATTTACAATATGATTAGCTAAGCTTTTATTTATTGCAGGAACTGTGATCTGACAAACAAATTCACTATAGATTTTTATTCTAGAACTATGAATTACCAATTTTATAAATCTTTCCCAACAGTGTCATCATTATCTACAATAATTATAGAAGCTTTTTGTATTCCATTTTGTTTGCAGAATTTAAAATGTTTAACGAATAATAAGTCATTTCTACTATGTTAGGAACCTCTGAAAGATCTTATGGTATAACTAAATCAAGCATATTATAATTTTCAGTAGCTAATTGTTCTAACATATCTGGCGTTTCTTCTAATAATGTTAGTAGTGTTACATCTGCAAATTCAATTTTATGTGGAATTGCTAGTGGATTTTACATTTCTCGTATATTAATTAACTCTGTTTGCATATTAATTGTTCAATTATTTTCAACTTTGCATATAAATTGTTCAACTACATTTACTATATTAGCATTTCTGTTTTAAATTTGTGGCAATTTGGAATGTACATCACGGTTTGCTAATGATAATTTAGAAAATTTGCCTTTTAAGTAGCTGTTAAATGATCTACAAGCATTTATATAGCAATTTTCCTTAAATCTGTAGAATTTGTTACTTTAACAGTCATAATATTATCGCAAAAAGATTGCGTTGTTTATTTCAATTTCATTAATCTTTTTTATTCATCTTTTGAAAAGTATATATAATCAATATTTCCAATTAAATTGTTGCTATGTAAATTTTCAGAAACTATAAATCATTTTTTATATTTACAGCTCTTATTTACACAGTAAAAATTGTAATTTGAATTTTATTATTATATAGTTTTTAGATATATCTATAATTTTCGAAGTAAAATATAGATTTTTAATAGAAATAATCAACAAATTTAATGATTTCTAAATAAATATAGGCATCTGTAATTTATTTCAAAGGTTTTGGTTCTTATTAGAATTTAGAATATAAACCAATTTCATTAATAAAATATGTATTTGCATGTAAGGGTACAACTTCTTATACTTTAATTCTTTGTAGTCTTCTGTATATTGAGTTAGGAGAGCGAATCAGTCATGGAGAATTATTTCGATATATAGAATTGTGTAATGTAGCTAAGGTTTCTGTAATTCTGTTAGAATTATAAGACAGCTGAAATTTATTGACTAAATAAATTACATATTTTACTTACGTTTTTGGAATTTTATTTGTTATTTTTGCAAATGTTTATTAATTTCATTAATATTCACCAACAATTATAGTTTGTAAAGTAACTGAAAAGTAGCATAGCAACCATCCTTTCTTATCCATTTGGAAAAAAATTATGGATATTGAAATTAATAAGAGAATCTTTTTTCCATAATATCATGAGATTCTACAGCTTTGGAAGGAAAATTATTGGAACAAGATCCTGAGGTCATTTAGCAGGTATATAAGAAGTCAATTTTCTGAATTTCTATTATCAAAAAATTTCGTTAAACTAAATTGCTACATATTTAGATAAAGAACTAATAAAATAAAGGGAATTGAACAAATAACTTGCAAAGATAACGAAATAGTATACAAAGAGTATAAAAATCTAGTGGCGAATCCATATAAACTTGAGTTAAGTGCTGATCATTTCTAGCAACACTCTTTCCTTTCTCCATGACTTTTCTACTGATCTAGCCTTAATGTCGGACAACTATTGTGCACCCTATTAAGCTGAAAACATGGTTGAGGATCTTCTGCTGCATGTATTAAGTCGAATTGACTGCTTTGGAATCTTCTAAAATCTGATGTCTGGGGTTTACTGCTTTTGCCTATTAACGATCACCCTCTCGCAGCTGCTACTGTCTCTTTCTCAGTTCAGCCCATGTAATTCAAAATCTATCACTTCTTATTCTGTCTGGAGGGCCCAAATCTTTCTTCTCCATTCCACGATTTTCTTGTCTCGACTATATAATCTACAGCTCCATGAAATAGCCTCATATGACATTTGTGTAGCTTCTTCGCTGCAGTCACCACAGTGAAACTCCAACCCACATTCCTGACATGTTTCTCCCACACCAGCTAACCTACAGCATTATTCACATTTGTCACACATGACGGTACTCTTACAGTAAACAAAATAGCACTACCACATACTTAAACTGTAATAAAGTAATAACCTGCAAAAGCTTATCTTTAGTTGTACAGCTAACTTCTCAGGTACACATAGAATAACATACTCGAAGTTCTTTGAACGTAGGTAGTAATTGTGGGATGCAAATGGCGCATTGAACTGATCTGGACAATTCTGAGAATTTCTTACCCGAGAACAGGTCGGCATATGCCTCGTCACAGAGGCTCATTTAAGGGAAAGCGGAAAAAATTTTTGGTGTCAAAGGTAGCGTAGCAAATTATAGCTGATACACAAATTATCGTCCGACTAGAGGCAGTAAAACCGCTACCTACATAAAGTCACTATGTCCCGCAACTACCTGACCTGGAGACAACAGAAGCGACTGGAGTAGGAATCATCTCAGGGCCCTTATTAACTAATACAGGTGAAAAGAAAATTCTCGATCCCGTTAACATTGCGATTCACTTAGCATTGCATGATCAGTGGAGATTTTAATGCAGAAACATCATTTTGACTTTCAGGTAAGAAAAACAAATGACTGCCGGCTTCGGAGAGTCGTGGAAATAAACGACGCCATCATCATCGACCCACATCATTCCACGTCTTATCCCACTAAATGGAGGAAGCCCAGAAGTCTTTAATATAGGCACTGCAAACTCGCTATCATGTGATGTCAGGACCACGTACCGATAATATTCGAATTGGAGGCCGATGCCGTGTCAACAAGACGCACGGCGCTTGATGCTTGACCGTACGATGGGAAACTAATCAACAAAGATCAAAGACGTTTCCAACCCTCAAAAAGCCGGAGAAGATGCAGTTTTCAACATGTAATGCAAGGACACTCTCGGCCGCCATTGACACCGCTCCAGCACAAGTAGATGAAGAAAACAGAAGGCATAGACAGCCTGTCCAACCCTCATATGCTAAACGCCATTAAAAAATGTTAACTGATCCGGACACCAAGCGATTACTGAACAGCATGAGGAGGGAAATTAAAGCTGCAGTGGATGGAGACAGAATTCAATCAGGGACAGACAGTCTTATCAAGCTGTCGCTTAAAAGTGGAATGGTTTGGAAACAGAAGCGTCCGTTCATAAAAGACCAAGCAAAATCCTACCGCTTCTAGTTCACAACAACGCCGCCTGTAAACCTGATGCGAAAGCGAAAGTCCAAGCTGACATTTCCTTGTAATTTTACGCCGATTACAGCATGTCGAACGCGTATATAAACGACTTCCAATATTCCTAGATGAACGAGATGATATAGAACCAATAACACAGCAAAAAGTCTAGAAACAGTAAAACTCTCTCGACGTCAAAGAAGTAAGAGTCCTGCACTTACTAATCTCCTACTAAGACACCTACCAACTGTAGCAGCTGACCATTTAGTAATAATGTTCACTAGAGTATCCAACTCAGGAGAATACCCGATAGGCTGGAAACATGCTGACATCGTCGAACATCCGAAGGTGGAAAGTATGACCGATCTCCAAAAACATTCGAAGCTGGCCAAAATGACCGATCTCCAATGAGCTATTGACAACTAAGCTGTTTTAGATGCTATAACTGATATGTATCTATAGGGACAACAGCACAGAAAGGCTCCTCCCAGAATACCATTTCGGTTCCCGACGTGGCCACACTACTGTTTTTTCCACATATCGAAGGTATTTGCTTGCTATTAAATATGTGTCTTCAGTTTTCATTTGTACATTTTTTATTTATTGTGCCATAACCATATTTTATGTATTTCTGTGAAGTAATATTATCAAATGACGTCTCAGTTTTTCAATGTTTACATATTTTGGGTTTTATACAGCTTGGCACTTCCATTTAAGTAGGAAAATACTTATTAGAAAGGTGTAAAACATATGTACTAGTGAAGATAATGATGATGACTTACTGCAATTAATAGCAACTAAAGATAAATCAGATGTACTGCCTCTAATTACCTTTTCTATGAATTCATTACATTGGTAGAATGTACTAGTCTGGGAAAATATAACATACCATTAGTGAATCTGACTGCAGAATTTATTCCTGTAGGCAGTATAGAAAATCGTATGTGTATATTTCCACAGATTTCATTCTTTATACTGCATAAATATTAACAACAATAAATAATATAATGGGAGAAAGGGATCAACATATTGTTTATCAAACAACTAATGAAGATATAACCCTTTGACTGCTGAAGGCACGCCACCCGCTTGGCGCACTGAGGAGCCGCGGCCTGCTGCGTAATCCGTCTACCTGCGCTACGTGCCTGTATCACGGAGCCGCCGCCGGGCCGGATAGGCCCGCGTTGCTCAACCCGCCCTTTGCTGAATATTTCTCGGCTGAATACGATTTGCGCGCGGCAGCGTGAACTTTTGACGATTTTGAGCTGTAATATCTCGGGCAGTAGTTTTTGTAAAGAAGTAAAATTTGGCCACCTTGTACAACTTTATGCGTTCTCTTAAGAATAATAATGAACATAATTTTACGAGCCATATTGAACCAGAAAATTGTAGGTAAATCGGCCAAAAAAATAGGCGCCCGAAACAATTTCGAAGTTTGCCTTCTTGCATCTCCTGAACTAATGCTATGACAAACGTGAAACTTGACATGTAGTAACCTAACAACGCAAGGTTCTTAAATATAAAGTTTCATTTCCGTAGCACTTTTCAATACTGAATGAATTAAGCACAAAAACTGAAGAATTTGTAAAAACGGCAAAAATGCGATATTTTTGTTCCGAGTTTGCTAAAAAGCTATGCTCCATAAAACATACCAAGCTGTAGAACTGGAATGAAAGTTGGGTGCGAAAATGAGGCCTGAAAACAATTTAAACTTCGGGTTAGCATATCTAGTAGTGTGAGCGCATGATGAAATTTAGAGTGCAATAGATTGACTGCACAACGATAAGGAATAAAAATTTTTATACCCCTACTATTTTCCAATAATCTACAAATTAGTCGAAAAGATGTTGATTTTTATGAAAAGTTGAGAGCAGGGTGTATTCGATACTTCTTTTTCAAATACCGTTTTCTATTAATGCTTCAAAGCCAGTCTCATTGGAACAACAAATTTTAAGCTCCCACGCTCCCAGAACCATGAGTTTAATTTTCAATATTGGATAACAACAGAGGCAAATTAGCAAGAAAAATCGCACTGAGAAAAGAGTTTTAACTCTGGCATGTTGTTTCTCGATGATCAAAGGCGTCTAAATCAGTTATGGAAAACATGCTTTTTACAAGTAGACCCAGTGTGATCTACATTTGTACTACTAAGGATAAAAGAATATAACTGTCCATGTTACGTATTAATAATTTAAATGTATCGTACGCAGATTAATGTATGGGTTTTGTTATACTGGCGCAATGTACTCGGCGTAATTACATTTGCCATAGTAAAGATATTGCGCCATCTCAATCATCAAGTCCGTTCATTTGCCAGTAAACTGCTACAAATGAAGAAGTCAGGCTTCGTTTGAATAAGTTTACACCTGTTCCTTCTATTTCCCACCCTTCTTTTCGATTCGGGCTTTGGACCAGCAGTGGCGAAGTCAAAAATAGATTTACTTTTCTTTTTTTTACATTTTTGCCTTTCTTTTAGTAATTCATTCAGAAGCGTCAATAAATTTTCTCAGATCTAGTTCCGAATGATTAGTGATGCTTCTTTGTATAAGTCTCAAAGCAGGGTGCAATACATAATGGAACGTTGCAAGTTTTGCAATTTCTGTTTCGTGCAAACCACGCATCTGCGCATTAGCGAACTTTCCTGCGAATGTTCACTCACGATAACAGCAGGAAAATGTCTCCCTGTGAATCGCAGAGGTTTCTCGTCATCGTAGCGCCTTCCCCTACCAGGTTTTCTCCGTTCTGTAGGATATTTTTCTAAAATCTCCCTTACGAGAGAGAGGTGAAAATCTGCGAGTGCCGTTTTTCGCCCTGTTACCGAATGGTGGAGAGCATGAGCATTTAGATGCACAAATCCAGAATGTGAAAAAAAAATTTCTTATACCAATTTACAGTCTTACGCACTGACCCCACTGAGCTCAGTAACTTAAGACAACGGTCAATTGCACCCATACTCGAACTGTAATCTACAATACATCGCCGTTTGTTTAATTTTTCGCCAGTATTTCTGTCAGTCATTTCTGTTTCAACCATGTCTTAACTTGCGCCATTAGAAGGCAAACAGCGAAAAAACAATACATTTCCTCAAATCCAGTGCCTTTCCACTTTGACAGTCGAGAATTCACAGATTCTCTAGTATTTTCTCTGGTGTAAACATAAAAATGATTTACTTCGTCTGCAATAAATTGCAACCGTTCTTGAGACATAATTATCACAAAAAATGGAAGAATGATTGGGTCAGTATGTAACTGACATTTGTGTCCTGAACTCGAGTAATCAAAGTATTGGTTTAAAGTCTGGAAATCGGTTTCTTTCCAGTCAAATGTGCCGCTTAAGCGCGCTTTTTTCTGAATCGTTTCACTGTCACTTCCTGATTCCTCGGATTCAGAGGAACTGCTGAATGTAATACTTGCTCTCCCCTCTGATGTAAAGGGCTGAGGACTACAGCTTCGAGATTCTGTTGAAGACTCATCCCTGTTAGCAACGTCAGATAATTCACACTCACTGTCGCTCTTAGTGACCATATCCAGGATTTCTTTATATGTGCAACCACGGCGACGTGACATTTCTCACGTAGAAAACTGACGAAAATACAGGAATCTAAGTCGAATTCGGCAAAGAGCGAACACAGCAACAATGATATACGCACTCTCCAACAGTCAGACCACTGAACAGTAACCACAAGAGCAGAGCGGAAAGACAGCTCTGCGTGTATACAAGTCCGTAGCGCTCAGGTAGCTGTGACAGCGCGCCTAAACTCGTCCCTAACAATGAGAAGGCCGCTGGCGCGGGACGTGTTAACACATTTTTAGCGCTGTAGGGAAGACACATCAGGTGCGCCATGGGAATGGCGAGGCATGATGAGTTAACACGCCCGCAGCAGTCAAAGGGTTAAGACTAGCATTTGTTTTTCTAAGATTATTTGACAAAATTTCTGAATATAATTATTATATCAGTAGTTTAAAATATCGACAACAGACAACTCAATTTTGAAGGAATGTTAAGACTTAGTTGTAATCCTAATCTGATAAATTTGTACCCAAGTACGAAAGAAAATTTACACATTGCTGTCGTAATTATTTTTATATTTTGAGTGATTGCACGCTAGAATTACTGCTTAGTGATATATCAAATCTTTGATGCAGTCTAAGATTGCTTTAGCTTTCGCTTCACTAGACACAGAATTTTTAGCATTACATTCTTTTAATAACATTTCTACACACTGTAGAAGAAGAATAATCTTTTAATCATTTATCAACGCATTTTATATTGAACATATGCTGACTTTCCTTTTCTCGAAATTGACGATTTTCATCGAGTAACGTATAGAACAAACGCTGTCTTAAGGCTGCTGCTTTATTTTGTGGGATTTATTACTTTTTGGATGAATGATGCTGATAAATTTTGACATTTCAAAATGGCATCCCAATAAAGTTTATCTTTAAATTCTATTACAAAATCTTCAGACAATAATTGATCAGCTGATTTATCTTCCCAATTTCATTTACCTAGAAATTCTTTCGCAAAATCAACACATAAAATTTGCATTACGGATATAGTATTCCAATTTATTCTTTCTTGACATTTTCTCATAAAATTTTCTAAGAATTGTTACGCACTTGACATATTTTGCCAGTCTAATTTGTCCTAAAATTCTCTAATAAAATCTTGAGACAGTTCTGTGTATATATTTTTCCAGTTTATTTTAATCTGAAATTCTGTCATAAATTATTGAAATAATGTTTTATTTGGTATATATGTCCCATTTAATTTATCATGAAATTCACTTATCAGATTTTTAGTTAAGTTGCTTTGTGATATTGCACTCCAATTTATTCTGCCCTGAAATTTTCTCTTAAAATGTTCAAATAAATTTTTTGTTACTAATGTAGTTTCAAAATTTGTTCTATCCTCAACTTCTCTCATAAAATCTTGAGACAATGTGTAATGTCTTGATATAAACTTTCATTCAGCTTTGTTTGATTTATTATTCTTTTTAATAGGATTGAGGAGTTTATTTCCATACTTTTCAGTTGTTGAATACAATTTATAATATTCCACAAAATAAAAATTTTCAAAATCGTAATTAATCAATGATATAAGTTGTTCCTTTTTTGGTTCAGAGTATGCTTGAATTTCTAGTTGCATTGCTTTAGATTTCAGTTCCATTACAGTATAGCTGATAATTTCATTGTTTTTTCTCAGCTGATAGTGTTGTTGATGAGATAAGTAAGGGACTGGTTTCTGATTTTGGAATATCTTCTATATCCAAGTAGTCTCACTTTAGTTATTAGGGCTTGTATGCTCTCCATTTATTAGATTTATATTTTAACAAGAAAATAAAAAAGAGCAACTAAGGACGTTTTATGCTTAACTTATAAAGAGTTTCAGATGGGTAAAGATTTAGCCCAGAGCATTCGAAAGGATGCACTGAAAATATAGACATTATTAAAAGGAACTTCATTAACTACTTAAACATATGATGTAAAATGTACTGAAATAAAACACAACAGTTCATTATCTTTATAATACAAGTAAATTCAAAATTCTTTTTGTATTACATTGGATTAACTTATAAATGGCAAGATTTCCAAGTACATTTAATTTCTTCTTGCTGCTCAGAAGCACCTATTAGATTAGATTAGATTAATACTAGTTCCATGGATCATGAATACGATATTTCGTAATGACGTGGAATGAGTCGAATTTTCCAATACATGACATAATTAGGTTAATTTAACAACATACTTAAGTTAATATAACAACTTTATTTTTTGTGTTTTTTGTTTTTTTTTTATTTTTTATTTTTATTTTTTTTATTTTTTTAATATTTTTGTTTTGTTTTTTCTTTTATTTCTTAATTTATATCTAAAAATTCCTCTATGGAGTAGAAGGAGTTGTCATTCAGAAATTCTTTTAATTTCTTCTTAAATACTTGTTGGTTATCTGTCAGAGTTTTGATACTAATTGGTTAGTGACCAAAGACTTTAGTGCCAGTATAATTCACCCCTTTCTGTGCCAAAGTTAGATTTAATCTTGAATAGTGAAGATCGTCCTTTCTCCTAGTATTGTAGTTATGCACACTGCTATTACTTTTGAATTGGGTTTGGTTGTTAATAACAAATTTCATAAGAGAGTATATATACTGAGAAGCTACTGTGAATATCCCTAGATCCTTAAATAAATGTCTGCAGGATGATCTTGGGTGGACTCCAGCTATTATTCTGATTACATGCTTTTGTGCAATAAATACTTTATTCCTCAGTGATGAATTACCCGAAAATATGATGCCATATGAAAGCAATGAGTGAAAATAGGCGTAGTAAGCTAATTTACTAAGATGTTTATCACCAAAATTTGCAATGACCCTTATTGCATAAGTAGCTGAACTCAAACGTTTCAGCAGATCATCAATGTGTTTCTTCCAATTTAATCTCTCATCAATGGACACACCTAAAAATTTGGAATATTCTACCTTAGCTATATGCTTCTGATTAAGGTCTATATTTATTAATGGCGTCATACCATTCACTGTACGGAACTGTGTGTACTGTGTCTTATCAAAATTCAGTGAGAGTCCATTTACAAGGAACCACTTA
Source organism: Schistocerca piceifrons (assembly GCF_021461385.2). NCBI lineage: Eukaryota > Metazoa > Arthropoda > Insecta > Orthoptera > Acrididae > Schistocerca > Schistocerca piceifrons. The sequence continues at coordinate 50,350,080 of NC_060149.1, read as the reverse complement.
GTAATTTTCTGAAAGACAGTATTGACAATTTCATCAGTTAATTCTTGTTTCTCAGGTGTGATTACTATACTTGTAACATCAGCAAAGAGAACTAACTTTGCCTCTTCATGAATATAGAATGGCAAGTCATTAATATACAATAAGAACAACAAAAGACCCAAGACTGACCCTTGTGGAACCCCATTCTTGATAGTTCCCCAGTTTGAGGAATGTGCTGATTTTTGCATGTTACGAGAACTACTTATTTCAACTTTCTGCACTCTTCCAGTTAGGTACGAATTAAACCATTTGTGCACTGTCCCACTCATGCCACAATACTTGAGCTTGTCTAGCAGAATTTCATGATTTACACAATCAAAAGCCTTTGAGAGATCACAAAAAATTCCAATGGGTGGTGTTTGGTTATTCAGATCTTTCAAAATTTGACTGGTGAAAGCATATATGGCATTTTCTGTTGAAAAACCTTTCTGGAAACCAAACTGACATTTTGTTAGTACTTCATTTTTACAGATATGTGAAGCTACTCTTGAATACATTACTTTCTCAAAAATTTTGGATAAAGCTGTTAGAAGGGAGATTGGACAGTAATTGTTGACATCAGATCTATCCCCCTTTTTATGCAAAGGTATAACAATAGCATATTTCAGTCTATCAGGGAAAATGCCCTGTTCCAGAGAGCTATTACACAGGTGGCTGAGAATCTTACTTATCTGTTGAGAACAAGCTTTTAGTATTTTGCTGGAAATGCCATCAATTCCATGTGAGTTTTTGCTTTTAAACAAGTTTATTATTTTCCTAATTTCAGAGGGAGAAGTGGGTGAGACTTCAATTGTATCAAATTGCATAGGTATGGCCTCTTCCATTAACAGCCTAGCATCTTCTAATGAACACCTGGATCCTACTATATCCACAACATTTAGAAAATGATTATTAAAAGTATTTTCAACTTCTGACTTTTTGTTCGTAAAGCTTTCATTCAATTTGATGGTAATACTGTCTTCCTCTGCTCTTGGTTGACCTGTTTCTCTTTTAATAATATTCCAAATTGTTTTAATTTTATTATCAGAGTTGCTGATTTCAGACATGATACACATACTCCTGGATTTTTAATAACTTTTCTTAATATAACACAGTAGTTTTTACAAATTTTGATAGTTTCTGGGTCACTACTCTTTCTCGTTGTCAGATACATTTCCCTTTTCCGGTTACAAGATATTTTTATACCCTTAGTAAGCCATGGTTTGTTACAAGGTTTCTTATGAGTATATTTAACAATTTTCTTGGGGAAGCAGTTTTCAAATGCATTTACAAAAATGTCATGAAATAAATTATATTTTAAATTGGCATCAGGTTCACGGTACACCTCATCCCAGTCTAACTGCTGTAGGCTTTCCCTGAAATTTGCAATTGTTAAATCGTTGACTGAACGTACTACTTTGGAGGACTGTTTAGTATTGCTGAATGGAGCTATGTCATATATTGTAACTAGCTGTGCACCATGATCAGAAAGACCATTCTCAACAGGCTGAGCATTTATCTGGTTAAACTTATCTTGGTCTATAAAGAAGTTATCTATCAGTGAGCTTGCTATCCTTTACCACCCGAGTAGGAAAATCAATAACGAGTGTCAAATTGAAAGAACCGAGTAATACTTCAAAGTCATTTTTCCTATTACCCTCTTTCAGAGAATCTACATTGAAGACCCCACAAATAATAATTTGCTTCCCCCTGTCTGACAGATAGCACAACAAGGAGTCCAAATTTTTCAGAAATAGATGAAAATTTCCTGATGGGGACCTATATACAGTTACAATTATAAATGTGCCTTTATTTAATTTAAGCTCACAGGCACATGCTTCTATATGTTTCTCTACACAAAACTTTTTTGTTTCTATACTTTTTGCACAATGATAACTTTTGACATATATGGCAACTCCTCCTTTCTCCATATTTTCTCTCATTACATGTGCAGAGAGCTTATAACCACTTACATTTACATTATCCATATCAGTAACAATGTGATGCTCAGACAGGCATAGTATATCTATTTCATTCTCAGCTTCTAAATCTTCTAAACAAACCAGAAGCTCATCTACTTTATTCTTTAAACTCCCAATATTTTGATGAAATATACTTACATTATTTTTGATTATACTTTTATGAGAACCATTCCATATGCTAACATTTGCAGTACTCTCCTGTCTGAGTTTCTCATTGTGCTTAGGCCTAGTTCCTATACCAGTGGTCACATGGTGTTCAGAGAGGCAGATTATGTCAACTGGGTTGGGTGACTTTAATTCATCAATGCAATTACCTAGGACTGAGATACAACTTGGTGGAGATAAAATTTCTGGTGATTGGTGAAAATTTATAATTGGTAGCTGTGATTGGTGATCCAATGTACTAGAATTGTGCTGTTTAATTTCATTCCTAAACTGAAGATTTGTTTCAATCCTGACCTCTCGTAGAACTTGACATCTTTCTGTCTTACCTATCCTAAAAAAGGTGCTACTCCAACACCTGTAACCACTGGTATTTTACCATTCATGGCAGTGCCTCCCCCCCTTAAATTTCCTGCTATTACCCCAGCCAGTTTCCCCTTCCCTTTCCTGTTGAGATGTAGGCCGTGCTGGTATAGTCCCACCTACTGAGAGAATCAACAGGAACCACACCAATATGAGCCCCCGCACCCGACCCAAGCAGCTGTTCCAACTCCAAATTAACTCTCCCAACAGAAGAGTTCAAATGAGGCCGTTCATGGCGTCTCAGGACAGATACAAATTCAACATTGGTGTGTCTCGATGCCGATGCAATCTTTACCAGGTCACACTCTATACTGTACCCAGGATCTCTGTCGATGCTGTTCCCTGGCCCTCCCACAATAACCACGGTGTCTTCCCTGGTGAATCCTTTACAGAGTGAACCTAAATCCTCTGTCACCTGATCCAGACTAGCACTTGGTTTGAAAAAATTTGTGACCTGGTATTCTGGTCCTAATTCCTCCTGCAGAAGTTGGCCTACACCTCTGGCATGAGAACTGCCTAACAAGAAAACTTTCTTCCTTTTCGATGACTTTCCTACATTCTTTTTCAATTTCCTATTGAAAGTTTGTTGTGTCCTGTCTACACCTACCTCTGCTTGAGGCTCATCAGTTTCTAACTGAAGCAACAGGTCAAACTTATTTTTGACATTCACCACAAAACTGTCAGACTTAGTTCTAGGCCTGTTCCTTCTGCTACCTGTTGCCACTTCCCACCTCTCTTTGCCCTTCTCCTTCCTTAACCTGTCCAGATCTTCCCTAGCCTGATCTAGCTCAGCCTGAAGGGCAGCAATTTCCCCCTCCTGTTCCACTATCTTCCTATCTCTGCTGCAAATCCTACATAACCACTGATGAGCCTGATCCACTTTCCCAACACCCACGCCACTGCAGTCCCCCCAGTGAAAAAAACTACTGCATCCATCACACCAAACCCCGGAACTAACAATTCTACGGCAAGTCAGGCACTTCTCACTCATGGCAAAAATAATACTTTAGCTAGAATAAATCAATTAAATTACCGAAAATCAAAAAATACGTTACAAGAATTAAGCCTATTCACAAATGTATATAAGCAAGTTTCTGATTTAAAATTCCGCTGTTTTTCTGAGATCTGTATTAAAACAACGAAGGTATACGCTATTTATTATATATTTCACTCGATGGAATGAAAAAAAGGACAATTAAACGAGATACTTTAACTTTGATTCTCCAAAAACGTTACGAGAACTAGGCCTATAAACAAATGTATATAGGCAATTTATTATCTATAATAACTGTTAACTAAATTTAGGTAGATGTTTCAAGGACATTTTGGGTTCCATTGTTTGAGAAAAATATCGTGTTGATAAATAATGATACTTCATGTTTATCCAACATGGTATTTCCACCAATGTGGTGCCATCAGCTGAAAATTGTTCACATAACAATAGAAATGCAGTTCAGTCATTAATATAGATGATCTTGAACACACAGAAATAAAATATAATGATACTCCTGCTTCAGAATACACATACAGTCAAAATATATTTTCCTGTTAAATTTTATTTCTTTACAAATGGAATCAACTCCAAACACACATAACGATACTTACTGTTCAATGAATATACTTTTAATTTATTCAGAAGAACAACCATCAACTAAATGTACGCATGTAGTTTCAAGATATTTGGTTTCAATTCTTTGAAGAAAAAAGTTTAAGTCACATATAATATTATGTGTTTTACTCATTACAGCTTAAACAATTACACAGGCCCTACTACCATAGGACCTGAAAAACTAATAAACTGAAGTCTAGTCTGGAACACAATTATCTACTTGCATTCGAATATGAATAATCTGAATGAAGCAAAAACATTAGAAGCAAACAATTTTGTTTAAAAAAACATGAATTCTCTTAGGTGTGAAAAATTTCAAGACACTTGCAATAAGCTTAAAAACTAAAGTAGCTGATAAAATTAAAGCTTATTGTATAGCCCTTGATTGTATATTATTAGATTATCTGAAGTGTACTGCAGTCATTGAAAAAAAAATCTCAAAAATTTACTGAACATGCTGTAGAATTTGAAAACAGAGTAAAAATATAAGATGAACAAATGAAACAACTACAACAACAATTAAAAGATGACAATAATAAATGCTTACAACTGAAAATAATGATAACTGATGTTGTAGAGATGAAGAAAAGACAGGTTATTTACATTGCCACACCTAAGCGAATGCTGAGAAAAACTAGTTTAAAGTTGGTGGTAAATTGTCTAAAAATAATTTATTAGGAAGATTACCAATTTATAGCAGTCGAAGGCCTAAAGAAGATAAACATTTTGTGTCAGAATCTACGTTTGCACAGAATATAAATTAATAAAGTATATGCTTAAATCTTATATTTTAGTGTATACAGAGTAGGTAAAAGTAAATCACTTCAATAATCTGTCCAGCTTCCTTGAGAAACTATCCACACAAACAAGCAACATTGTTGATGAAATACGCGAGAGGGGAAAAAGTAATTATGAAGAAATTTTGACTGAGCTTAATATAAAATTTGATCAATCTTTAATCAAAGAAGAAACCCAAAACCTATTCTGTTAGATAATTTTCATAGAGAGGAAATAATTCCAATTATTTTTAAAATAGACAAAAATATTCAGAAAAGCTTAATCTTGTTAGAAAGGCACTAGAAGATCCTCTTCAGCCTAAAGGATGGAAAATTTTTTAAAGATCTCTTGATTCCTTCAGCTGCCATTCTCTTTATTTCATGTATGATTGTCCAATTTCGGCCTTAGGAAATTTTCAAGTATTTAATGGATCATTTTTTGGTTGTAGATTATGTAATGTACTTTGTAGATTCTGTGATATCATGTTATGCTCACAAAATAAATCCGAGATGTTCACGCTATTTTAGGAGCATATTGGTTATGAGCAGTTCTAGTAGAATTGCATGTGAAATAAAGAGAATGGCAAATGAAGGAATCAAGAGATCTTCCAAAAAATTCATCACAGCAGCACACCCTAACACAATGAAAATTATGGGATACAAGATTAATGCAGAGATAATGATATAGAATGTAGGAAGGAATATTGTAACAGCAGTTAATGTACAATTAAACTTTAAGTAGCAGTAGTGTGTTCTTTAAGGTATTCATGAACAATACATATTCGCTCTTCATGTAAATCATATAAATGATTCACATTCTCATCGGTTAATTAATTTATGAATGTAGATATAGCTTCATCATAAGGATAAAATGCAGATAAGAAAACCTGAGAGTGTTAATTATCTTATTTATAATGTAGGCATTTATACATACCACAATGTATGAAAATTGAATCAAGTATGTAAGTCCTTTTGAGTTATTTATAATGATATCACTGAATTTATTTGTTAACATTTGTATTATTCCTACTTCCTTACGATAATTTTTATTCCAGCTACTCTTTCGCCATGAATTACCGCTTATCTAATGATTAATTCATCAAATATATTCAACTGGCTTTTCAGTATACTTTCTTATACAATCATCCATTTATAGTGAACTGGTTTTTCAGTATACTTTCTTATTAACCTTTCACCTCTTTCTGCATCCAAATAATCTGAACACTCTGAATTTGATTGATGTAGTCTTAATTGTGGGAACTAGATACTCACAATATCTTTTGTCAAACATTTGTATTTTTCACCTTTACCTGATTTCCTTTTATTCAGATTGATATCAAAATATAATGTTCCTGAATTCCATGATATATCTGCAAAGTTGATAAATCAACACTAATAAACTTTGTACCCATACATCCACAATAATTTGCATTTTAGTTAAGAGATTCAGCAGTCCATCTGTTCTTTCATATTATTTTTCACAAGTAGTTAATTTATCACTATTGAATTGTATTGACAAAGTACCAATAAATTTAAATATATCCATAATTTTAATCTAAGAACTTTATCATTCCTATCCTTAATTCATTTTAACATTATATCACTTAATCTTCTTTTTTAACATCACTCTCTCTATTCTCTTCAGTCTGTATTTTTTTACTTTTTTCTCTCCTCTTAGTATTTATTCAATGCATCTTGTTGTGTAAACAAACAGTGAACTTTCATAACGTTTAATTTGTGACACATCTCAAAGATCTTCTGAAAGAGAAGGGGTATGATGGTGGGCATATGCAATCTTTTTTTTTTCAGCTTTTCTATTTTATTCAACAGCTCTCAGAACATTGTCACCTCAGCCTTCAACTGATTATTTTATCTGCTAGATTGCTTCAATAACAGGGTAATATTTTTTATAATTTAAATATTCTGTTCTTGGCTGTTGTTCCCAAAGTTCCAATCTTTTTTTTCATTTCTTCAAATTTTTTCTAATTTATTTTTTTTAACAACATCTGAGTCGTATCCATTCTGTGTACTAAGTTTTTTAGGATGGTCATTTTTCATGAATATTACCAAACCCAAAAAGAAACATTAATGAAATATATTTTATATTTTACATTTATGATTGTGATAATGTTGTAAATTTTTTTATTTTTCCTTTATTTGGTTTCATAGTCATATTTGTTGTGAAAAATCCAAATTAATCCCCACTCCAGCATTTACTACAATATTCTTTAAAACCATCAAACCTTAAATCACCATCAACCAAAATATGGTAAATATGCTTTAAATGCGAACATTTTTAGGTTAGGCTTTACTGTGGCTGTTACTGACATTAAATGAAACAACAAGTTCACTGTTACCAGTCACCTTTGTAATTAAAGTCTGTAACATTTCTCATAATTGTTATCAACAAGTATGAAGTTTAAGCCATTCTAACATTTCACCTGATTGTATAAACGAGTACGGATGTTTAGCTGTTTTAACTTGTCAGAATTGGATTTACATACCACCTGAAGTACACACACATATATTTGACACCTCAAAACAAACACCGCCAAATGCTTAAAGCAATTGTTCTGTAATAATGTTGTTATGATGTATGTTCTTTGCACTTTGCGATTATGTCTTCTCTTCTGCTATACGAACCTTGCACCCAGCTGATTCCAGACGCCATATTTGTTTACAAATATGGCAGTATACATGTGATGTGTTACAACAGAAAAAGGAACCTGTGACCACTGAAGGTACTCTAGTTTACTTATTTAATGTTTACCATTAGATATCAGTTTAATTTTTTGTCAAAAGTAATCCTAAATCATATTCTGAAATAGTTCTTGTCTCTCCACTAGGCAGTGCCACAAGTTCATCCAAAAATCGTAACACAACACACACAAAAATGTAATACTTACTAATGTAAATCCACTCGATGATGGAGGTTTAAACCTTCGAAACACGTCGTGGAAATAAATAAATCAGTGACTGGTAACAGTGAACTTGTTGTTTCATTTAATGGTAAATATGATTTACATTTGTATTTCATTGTCTAAATATATTTAAAAATTTGGAACATCCCACACATATTGTTTTGGTATTTTGGAATATATTTGAACCAAACAAAAACAATCTATTCCTTTGATATATCTCATGTAATTCATTGTCTGACCAAGTCCTGATTATCGAGAATGAAATCATTGATTATTACAAGTAAATTTTTTTGACATTGATCCTGTGGTATGATCTCATAATTATTTCCAGTAAAATGGTAATAAACTTTGCATTATTTTTCTCTTCCACTTTTTACACTTTTTATAAACTGGTGATATTCTGGTTAATATGAACCTTTAGAGTAAACATACAGATCAATCTCTTTACTCCAATTCAGCCATCCTGGACGTGGAATGTGGTTGTCAATCGTTAATGTTTTTTTTCCCTCATCAGCTTAAAACTATCACTCTACATTGAAGAGAATTATGTAAAAGTTTGTCATTCATTTTTTTTAAATTTCTGGCTGAAATTCTTATTTTTGGTTCCCAATCACTTTCCTTTTAAGTAATAATACTTTCATTAATACTAAATGATTTGCCTATTGGAATTGAGTGATACGTCATCTGTTCTCAAAACAAGAATGAACTGTACCTATAGGACACAGCTGTACTATTGTTGAACTAGTCCATTTTTATTCAACATTTTTAATTCCAAGTATTGCACCAAATATCAATAAGTTGTGTTGTGATGGAGGGACTAAATTAGATTCGTATTGGCAAGTGTACCTTGATAAGCATAGAAACATTAAGACAAATGAAATTTTAAATAGAGTTATTAACGAAACTAATGTTAAACTGTGTATGGACATAAATGACAGTATTGCAAGTGGGCTTGGATTTAGTAGATTAACTATTCTTTCTAATGAAAAGAGTATTGTTAACAATATTCCTAAAGTTTTATCTAGCTGATGGAATTTTTGGGAAGCATACTGATTACTTTCATTGAGAAACTACTATCATTCCATCATTCATACCTAATGCTGAATTTGGTGAACAACTAATTCATGAATCACGTTATCCTGTATTTATTAGAGTTGATGATAAAATTCAGGACTTCGAAATAACTTAAGTTGCTCATAATGGTAACTGGATTGACTTCATTGGTACTAGTGTCACAGTTGTTTTAGAGATGGGTTAATACAATTCATACTTATTAAATGAACAAGATTGAAAGCTATTAGTTTTAGTCTTTCCCTGTGAATGAAAAACAAATAAAAGTAATGTAAATGTTCCTAACAAGGAGAATGGTTCACCTTAATCATGCTCAGTGCTACATGAGCTTTATTATTGTCAAAGCTGATGGATCAGATTACCAATTATATAACGGAAAATCCACTAACAAATTAATGGACGATTATATTGCAAAGCTGTTTTATTTTACACTGAAGAGGCAAAGAAACTGATACACCTGCCTAATACTGTGTAGGGCACCAGGGAAGCAAGCATAAGTGCCGCAACACGACGTGGCATGGACTCGACCAATGTCCGAACTAGTGTTGGAGGGAATTCACATCATGAATCCTGCAGGGCTGTCCATAAATCCGTACGAGTATGAGGGTGTGGAGATCTCTCCTGAACAGCACACTGCAAGGCATCCCAGATATGCTCAATAATGTTCACGTCTGGGGAGATAGGTGGCCAGCGGAAATGTTTAAAATAAGAAGAGTTCCTGGAGACACTCGGTAGCAGTTCTGGATGTGTGGGGTGTCGCATTGTCCTGCTGGAATTGCTCAAGTACGGCGGAATGCACAATGGACATGAATGGACGCAGGTTTGGAAATTTGTGGTAAGGTCTTATGGGACCACACTGCTGAGGCCATCGGGCCCTAAGCTTACACACCACTTAATCTAACTTAAAGTAACTTACGCTAAGGACAACACACACGCCCATGCCTGATGCAGGACTCGAACCTCCGACGGGGGAAGCCACGAGGACCGTGACATGGCGTTCAGGACCTCGCAGTTACCCCGCGCAGCCATGGATGCAGGTTATCAGACAGGATACTAACATACTTGTCACCTGTCAGCGTCGTCTGTAGACGTATCAAGGGTCCCATATCAATTCGACTGCACACGCCCCAAACGATTACATAACCTCCACTTGGTTGAACAGTCCCCTGCTGACGTGTATGGTCCATACATTTATGAGATTATCTCTATATCTGTACACGTCCATGCACTCGATACAATTTGAAATGAGACTCGTCCAACCAGGCAACAGATTTCCAGTCGTCAACAGTCCGGTGTCAGTGTTAGCGGGCTCAGGCGAGGCGTAAAAATTTGTGTCGTGCAGTCATCATGGGTGCACGAGTGGACCTTCGGTTCCGAAAGCCCATATCGATGATGTTTCGTTGAAAGGTTCGCATGCTGACACTTGTTGATGGCCCAGCATTGAAATCTGCGGTAATTTGCGGAAGGGTTGTCCTTCAGTCACGTTGAAGGATTCTCTTCAATATTCATAGGTCCCGTTCTTGCATGATCTTTTTGAGGCCGCAGCGATGTCGGAGATTTGATGTTTTACCGGATTCCGGATTTTCACCGTACACTCGTGAAATGGTCGTACGGGAAAATCCCCACTTCATAACTACCTCGGAGATACTGTGTCCCATCGCTCGTGCGCCGACTGTAACACCGCTTTCAAACTCACTTAAATGTTGATAACGTTCCATTGTAGCAGCAGTAGCCGATCTAGCAACTGCGGCAGACCTTTGTTGTCTTTAATAGGCACTTCAGACCGCAGGCCCGTATTATGCCTGTTTACATATCCATGTATTTGAATACACATGCCTATACCAGTTTCCTTGGCGCTTCAGTGGATAACCATTAAGTAAAGAAAAAATGTTTTACTTAGAACTGAACACCCTTTTACTTAATCACCAGTTTTGTTGCATTCTATTTCATCTGTTGCTGTCAAAATGTGCATGGAATGTCATACACTTAACAACGGAGATGAAAAGAGGAAGAAAAATGAGGTACTTCATCCATCTGTTTTCAAAGATTGTAAAGAGGCCATGTGGTAAGGCAGCCTTTATGTAGTTTTTACTGGTCTTCAAGTGCTGGAGATCTTGTTCTTAGGAGAGATGATAGACATGATGCTGGAATTGAAATAAAGGATACTCATCCAAATGACGATAGAATTGTTGTAGAACGTATGGAAATTCATATACCTATAGGTAAATGCCAACCTAGTTATGAGCTTGAACAATATGTTTCGAAAAGGCAAAATTCGGATATCTTATATGGACTACAAACTGTGGAAGTTGCTAAATTGTGTGGAAAGAAGAATATTGAGTAGTTGTTGTGGTCTTCATTCCAAAGACTGGTTTGATGCAGCTTTCCACGCTACTTCGTTCTGTGCAAGCCCCTTATCTCCAAATAACTGCTGCAACCTAGATCCTTCTGAATCCGCTTAGTACATTCATCTCTTGGTCTCCCCCTACGACTTTTACCCTCCACGCGTCCCTCTGATACTAAATTGGTGAACCCTTGATGCTTCAGAACGTGCCCTACCAATTGATCCCTCCTCCTAGTCAAGTTGTGCCACAAATTCCTCATCTCCCCAATTCTGTTCTGTCCCTCCTCATTAGTTACGTGATCTACCCATCTAATCTTCAGCATTCTTCTGTAGCATCACATTTCAAAGGCTTCTATGCTCTTCTTGCCTAAACGGTTTATCGTCCATGTTTCGCACCCTTACATGGCTAACTCGATACAAATACTTTCAGAAAATAATTCTTGTGATACTTAAATATATACTCGATGTTAACAGATTTCTCTTTTCCAGAAACGCTTTCCTTCCCATCGGCAATCTACGTTTTATATTCTCTCTGCTTCGACCATCCTTAGTTATTTTGCAGCCCAAGTAGCAAAACTCATCTACTACTTTAAGTGTATCATTTCCTAATCTAATTCCCTCAGCATCTTCTGATTTAATTCAGCTACATCCCACTAGCTTAGTTTTACTTTTTTTGATGTTTATCTAACAGTCTCTTTCCAAGATACTGTCCATTCCATTCAATGGCTCTTCCAAGTTCTTTGCTGTCTCCAAGAGACTTACACTGTCCTCGGCAAACCTTAAGGTTTTAATTTCATCTCCATGGATTTTAATTCCTACCTCAAACTTTTCTCTGGTTTCCTTTACGATTTGTTCAGTGTACAGATTGAAAAACACTGGGGATAGGCTACAACCCTGTCCCACTTGCTACGAAACCATTACTTTCCTTTCATGCCCCTTGACTCTTGCAACTGTCTTCTGGTAAATTTTGAGTTAGATACTATGAATTTCTGTAACTCAGCAGATCTTGGCATCTCTTGCCTCATATTTGTTACATTTCATGCAAATCGGAAAAATAATCAGTTGTTTGATTCATCGTTATTTGGTCATGTTGAGCTATGCACAGCTTATCTGAAGAATGGAAGAACATTTTTCTGCAAGAAAGGTGGTACTAAGATCTGCCTAATAATTATGTGAAAGCTCAAGACTCATCTCTAGCTTTTAAACGATTTGCACAACTGAAAAACATATGCCGATGTAAATCCATTAAACTTCGTAACGAATTACCCAAATTACGTCATAAATATTATTCGTTGAAAAAATATTTTTACAGGTCAGAAGATGATGAAGAAACTGTGTGCAGCTTTTACTCGTAAAATTCCTGCAGACACCCTAGCATGTCTTATCAAGTATAAAGGAAAATTTAACATATGATGCATAACACAGAACATTAACAGAGAATTTTTGAGCATATGAAAATATGACTCCTTATGCTCCATTCTAATATTTTATTCATACTTTTTAAGTTGTCACAGAGCTTATGCCAGCAGAGATCTTTCCTTTACAGGCATCGTTAGTCAGCAGAATGAAACTGGAGCTGTATGGCTGCAAAGTGGAAGAGAAAATGATATTCAGCCCAAAGGTTAATATTAGGTGTTCCAAAATAACGCCGAGCACTTGTGCTGCTAGAGATATGTAGTTAAAGTGACTTAAACTGCTCTGTGTGGTTGGCTCAGCATTTAAGATGATTTTGTTTCCAATCATGAAGTATTTCCTGGAGACATTTCACAGTTCGAATCTTGCTCAAACACAGGGCATTTTAAAAAATTCCTGGCTTATGTAGCCCAGGGTTTCTTCACATGAGATGGGAGTTTTGCTGATGAAACTAAGTTCTGAGTAGTAAATTTTCAGCTGAAATTTACATCTACATCTACATGGATACTTTGCAAATCACATTTACGTGCCTGGCAGAGGGTTCATTGAACCACCTTCACAAGTCTCTATTACGCCAATTTCGTATAGCGCGCGGAAAGAACGAACACCTATATCTTTCCGTACGAGGTCTGATTTCCCTTATTTTATCCTGGTGATCGTTTCTCCCTATGTAGGTGGGTGTCAACAAAATATTTTCGCATTCGGAGGAGAAAGTTGGTGATTGGAATTTCGTGAGAAGATTCCGTCGCAACTAAAAACGCCTTTCTTTTAATGATTTTCAGCCCAAATCCTGTATCATTTCTGTGACACTCTCTCCCATATTTCACGATGGTACAAAACGCGCTGCCTTTCTTTGAACTTTTTCGATGTATTCTGTCAGTCGTATCTGGTAAGGATTCCACACCACGCAGCAGTATTCTAAAAGAGGACGGACAAGCGTAGTGTAGGCAGTCTCCTTAGTAGGTCTGTTACATTTTCTAAGTGTCCTGCCAATAAAACGCAGTCTTTGGTTAGACTTCCCCACAACATTTTCTATGTGTTCCTTCCAATTTCAGTTGTTCGTAATTGTAATACCTAGGTATTTAGTAGAATTTACGGCTTTTAGATTAGACTGGTTTATCGTGTAACAGAAGTTTAACGAGTTCCCTTTAGCACTCATGAGGGTGACCTCACAATTTTCGTTTTTTAGGGACAACTGCCATTTTTCGCACCATTCAGATATTTTTTCTAAATATTTTTGCAGTTTTGTTTGATCTTCTGGTGACTTTATTAGTCGATAAACGACAGGGTCATCTGCAAACAACCGAAGACGTCTGCTCAACTTGTCTCCCAAATCGTTTATATAGATAAGGAATAGCAAAGGGCCTATAACAGTACCTTGGGGATCGCCAGAAATCATTTCTGTTTTACTCGATGACTTTCCGTCAATTACTACTAACTGTGACTTCTCTGACAGGAAATCACAAGTTGAGTCACATAACTGATATGATATTCCATAAGTACGCAATTTCACTACGAGCCGCTTGTGTGGTACGGTGTCAAAAGCCTTCCGGAAATCCAGAAATACGGAATCGATATGAAATCCGTTGTCTATAGCACTCAACACTTCGTGTGAATAAAGAGCTAGTTGTGTTTCACAGGAACGATGTTTTCTAAAGCCATGTTGACTGTGTGTCAATAGACCGTTTTCTTCGAGGTAATTAAAATGTTCGAACGCAATATATGTTCTAAAATCTTACTGCATATCGACGTTAATGATATGGGCCTGTAATATAGTGGATTACTCCTACTAAACGAAGAAATAAAATTAAATGTGGTTACTAACGTCAGTGTGTTTGCAGGTTGTCAAATTCTTGACAACATGGAAATCTTAATAAATAAATGAATAACAAAATATATATTAAACCTAAAATTGATCAGTTCTCTGCTCATTTACTTATATATTTTTCTTAGGGTTGAAGTGAATGAGGGGAATGATTCGAAAGAAAGTAGTGTAGTTTTGTTGGTTCTGGGTTATATTTTCTAAAAAAAAAAATCATAAACTGCGAAATTCTACAACTGCATCTACAGGGATACTCTGCAAATCACATTTGCCTGGCAGAGAGTTCATCGAACCACCTTCACAATAATTCCTATTACTGAAATCTCGTACAGCGCACGGAAAATAGGAACACCTACATCTTTCTGTGCGAGCTCTGATTTCCCTTACTTTATTATGATGATCGTTTCTTCCTATGTAGGTCGGCATCAGCAAAATATTTTCGTATTCAGAGGAGAAAATCAGTGATAGAAATTTCGTGAGAAGATTCTGCAGCAACAAAAATTTCCTTTGTTTTAATGATGTCCACCCCAAATGCTGTATCATTTCAGTAACACTCTCTCCCGTATTTCACGATAATACGAAACGTACTGCCTTCTTTGAACTTTCTCAATGTATTCTGTCAAACCTATCTGGTAAGAATCCCACAGTGCACAGCAGTTTTCTAAAAAAGGACGGACAAGAGTAGTGTTGGCAGTCTCCTTAGTAGATCTGTTACATTTTCTAAGTGTCCTGCCAATAAAACACAGTCTTTGGTTAGCCTTCCCCACAACATTTCCTACGTCTTCCTTCCAATTTAAGTGGTTCGTAATTGTAATTCCTAGGCATTTAGTTAAATTTATGGGCTTTAAATTTGACTGATTTATCGTTTAAGCGAGGTTTAATGGATTTCTTTTAGCACTCATGTGGATTACCTCACACTTTTCGTTATTTAGGGGTAATTGCCGATTTTTGTACCGTACAAATATCTTTTCTAAATTTCGTTGCAATTTGTTTTGATCTTCTGATGACTTTATTAGTCGGTAAACGACAGCATCACCTGCAGAAAACGTAAGACGGTTGCTCAGATTGTCTAGCAAATCGTTTATACAGAAAAGGAACAGCAAAGGGCCTATAACAATACCCTTGGAAACGTCAAAAATCACATTTGTTTTACTTCATGGTTTTCCGTCAGTGATTACGAGCTGTGACATCTCTGCCAGGGAACGTCAAATCCAATCACAGAACTGAGAATACATTCCACAAACACGCAATTTCACTACAAGCTGCTTGTGTGATACGGTATGAAAGCCTTCTGGAAATATAGAAATAAGGAATCAATTTGAAATCCCTTGTCAATAGCACTCAACCCTTCATGTGAGTAAAGAACTAGTTGTGTTAACAAAAACGACGTTTTCTAAATCCGTGTCAATAGACCATTCTCTTCAAGGTAATGTTCGAACACAATACATGTTCCAATATCCATATATGATAAATTAATTATATGAGCTTGTAATTTAGTGGGTTACTCCTACTGCCTTTCATGAATATTTGTCTGACCTGTGCAACTTTCCACTCTTTGGATACCGATCTTCCGTCAAGCGATTGTTAAGTATGGTGCTATTGATCAGGATACTGTGAAAGGAACGTAACTGGTGTACAGTCTGGACCGGAAGACATACTTTTGTTAAGTGATTTAACTTGCTTCACTACTCCGAGGATATCTCCATCATCGTTACTCATGTTGGCAGCTGTTATTGATGGAATTATGAAGTATTTACATTGTCTACTTTGGTGAAGGAATGAGGGACGGCTGTGTTTAGTAACTCTGTTTTGGCAGCACTGTCGTCTATAATATTTCCATTGCTATCTCGCAGAGAAGGCATTGACTGTGTATTGCCGCTAGCATACTTCACTTGCGACAAGAATCTCTTTGGATTTTCTACCAGTTTCGAGACAAAGTTTCGTTGTGGAAACTTTTATAAGCACCTCTCATTGAAGTCCGCGCTTAATTTCGAGCTCCTGTAAAATATCACCTGTCTTGGAGATTTGCCTCCGTTTAAATTTGACATGTTTTTTCGTTGTTTATGCAACAGTGTTTTGACCCGTTTTGTGTACCAAGGGGTATCAGCTGCGCTGTTAGTCAATTTATTTTGTATAAATCTCTCAATTACTGCCGATACTATTTCTTTGAATTCAAGCCACATCTGCTATACACTTATATTGTTAATTTGGAAGGAGTGGAAATTATCTCCCAGGAAAGAGTCAAGTGAATTTCATCTGCTTTTGTGAACAGGTATATTTTCGTTTACGTTTGGAGTCGTTTGGGGTTACAATTTCCTACGGATTTAGTCATGTATTTTCGCGAGAATATTGAGGGTAATTTAAAGTCACCACCAACTATTGTTATTGTATGAGTCAGGTTCGTGTTTGAAATTAAACTCAAGATTACTTTGAAACTTTCAACAACTGTATCATCCGAATCGGGAGGTAGGTAAAAGGATCCAATTATTATGTTATTTCAGTTGCTATGAACGACCACTGCCCTCACTAATTCACAGGAACTATCTACTTAAATTTCACAACAAGCTAAACAACTTCTAACAGCAAGAAACGCGCCGCCGCCAACGGTGTTTAGCCTATCCTTTCGAAACACTGGTGGATTTTTCTGTGGAAATCCGAGGGTTTTGTGATTAATTGAGATTTTTGTTTCATTTTCTGTTCAATAAAGTCAATTCCCTTTTTCTCTTATAACGTCTCTCGGGAATATTAGAAAAAAATGAAATGAAAATTTGAAAAATTGGTGAAAAGTTCTTAAAGGTCATTCTCCCAAAAAGTCGGAAAAAATCATGATATTTCGAGGGAATCAGAGGAATTTTATGATTTTCTAACGATTTGGGCAATATGAGCATGAACCTACCAAATGTATCTACTTACGATCACCAAGGCAGAACTACATAGCGACGCGAATACAACACTACACTAAAGTGTTCCAGAACTCATTGCAGGGATCCACATGATACAGCTACACACTTTGCACTTCATGACACTCAGAGGGAAACAGTGACAACCCTGACCACTGTGACCTTGCAGTGAGTGATTATTGCGTCCATATATGGAAATTATTCGAATACATTTCTAACGGTGTGATTAAGTGGATAAAGTGATGATTCAAAAAGTTTTGGCCACAAATGAATGTTTTGAGAATAGAGTAATTATTCCTCTCTCTGGACAAAAATAATCCTTATTTATTCATTGTTTGTAATTGTAGCTAATAAATATCATCGACTACTAAGGTATTTTCTTCTTTACTTCTCGATCAACCCTCTTTCTCGTATAGCGAGTCTGTTTTTACTGTGACTCAGCATGGATTCTGCTAGATAATTTTTTAATTCTTAGTATAGATGCGTGGTTCAGTGGGTCGTTACTTAAGTCTGGGTTGTTCGATTGCACTTTGGAAAACAGGAAACCTTGTTTTTTAGTAGGGCTTTCGTTTGATGTCATCTAAAGTAGACGTTAAGCTTAAGTCTTGTTTGTTCCATTTCATTTCGTACAACAAGAAAAACCTTGCTCGTTTGTGGGACTTCAGTTTTCTGTTGTCGAAAGTAGAAGTTAAGTTAAAAGCTTTTGCAAACTTGCAGCGCTGATAAGCAAGTCCTCTGGTATTTCTTAAGGTAGAAGATACCGTAATTTAATAGAATAACGCGAATCTGAGAATTGTAAATGAGAACCTATTCAAAGTAATGTTCTCAAATTGAGTTCAAAATGTAGGTAATATTATATATAGAGAGGTGGTAGTCTTAGAACTGCAATGTTCTGCAACTTCGAAATCGTTTCATTGTTTTTCTGAGAAATGCAAATTTAAATTAAGAAAATTATCCCATATTATTCAGCATTTGATTTACAAACTTTACGTGTCAATTTTTTTATAGTCTCTTCAGTGTAGAGCTACAGAAAAAATACAAAATAAGTAGAATGAGCGGACATGGATCATGTTGAGACCATTGTTGATCACCTGCTGTTTGTATTTCACATCAGCCCTTTGTAAACTAAGTACACTGTGAGCTTACGTATTTATTACTCAATTATTTTCTTCCACTTTTCAGACAAAGGTCTCCATAATACTAAAATTGAAGTCAATGTGTAATAGAAAGAGGGTCAAGCCTGTATAAGTTTAATCATTTGTAAAAATTTTATTTATGTTTCATAAGTGAATAATATTTTTTAAAATGAATGTAATTTAGTATTGTAATATTTTTATGTCTCCATAAATAACAGACATTCAGCTTCAAAATTAATCTTAGTTTACTGAGATCTGATATAAAGTTCTTGATGTACACGACAGATAAATTGTCCCGTTCGGAAAATAGCACGAACTTTACATTCTAAAAATGGAAAGATATGGGTTGCGAGCCCCAGTAGACAACTTATTGCTTATTTCAGTCCTGGCATTGACTTGTTATTCTGAAAAATTCTAGCAGCACCATGGGTCAGCTTTAAACTACATGTTTCCTGTAACTAATTGTGTAAGTAACAGGGAGAGAATATCATACTATCTCCAGTGTGACTATATCTGGCACATCTCTACGTATTGAAATTTACCATCAGGTGGGACACATGTGTACTTATATTATAGCGTAACAAATTTTACTTAAAGTGTTTTGTAGAAAACTGGCCTTGCCAGTTTCGCTACAAGCGAGGTCCAATTCATCTGACACTACAGGTTCCAATGCATCTTCCTCTTCCTTTCCCTCCCCCCTGCCAACACAGATAGCACTGCTAATGGTAAAGGATGTGAATCCATTTCTTATAGTTACGCAAGTCCCTGATTTTTGTAGTTCTACAAAATGAATGAACACAGTAAGGACTCTGAAGATGATAAGACTCATCATCAAAAATGTACAAATGAGAAGCATCTACAACGACATGTTTAGATGACAGAAAACTTAAATTAATTTTTATGTTTTTAATTGTATTTGGGAAGTGAAATCGACATGTAACTACAATAAGTTTTTCGCCAAAAAGTAGAGTATAATTTTTTAATGGACACTATATTCGCCATTAACTGTAGAAATTATTTATTCCACAATTGCAATTTCGACCTTTGCGCCTTTTTCGAGTGATACTGCATTTTGACGTGTAAACAGTGTGTTGGAACATTTATCTACATCTACATCTACATTTACATTCCGCAACCCACCCAGCGGTGTGTGGCGGAGGGCACTTTACGTGCCACTGTCTTTACCTCCCTTTCCTGTTCCACTTGCGTATGGTTCGCGGGAAGAACGACTGCCGGAAAGCCTCCGTGCGCGCTCGAATCTCTCTAATTTTACATTCGTGATCTCCTCGGGAGGTATAAGTAGGGGGAAGCAATATATTCGATACCTCATCCAGAAACGCACCCTCTCGAAACCTGGACAGCAAGCTACACCGCGATGCAGAGCGCCTCTCTTACAGACTCTGCCACTTGGGTTTGCTAAACATCTCCGTAACGCTATCACGCTTACCAAATAACCCTGTGATGAAACGTGCCGCCCTTCTTTGGTTCTTCTCTATCTTCTCTGTCAACCCGACCTGATACGGCTCCCACACTGATGAGCAATACTCAAGTATAGGCCGAACGAGTGTTTTGTAAGCCACCTACTTTGCTGATGGACTACATTTTCTAAGGACTCTCCCAATGAATCTCAACCTGGCACCCGCCATACCAACAATTAATTTTATATGATCATTCCACTTCAAATCGTTCCGTACGCATACTCCCAGATATTTTACAGAAGTAACTGCTACCAGTGTTTGTTCCGCTATCATATAATCATACAATAAAGGATCCTTCTTTCTATGTACTCGCAATACATTACATTTGTCTATGTTAAGGATCAGTTGCCACTCCGTGCACCATGTGCCTATCCGCTGCAGATCTTCCTGCATTTCGGTGCAATTTTCTAATGCTGCAACTTCTCTGTATACTACAGCATCATCCGCCAAAAGCCGCATGGAACTTCCGACACTATCTAGTAGGTCATTTATATATATTGTGAAAAGCAATGGTCCCATAACACTCCCCTGTGGCACGCCAGAGGTTACTTTAACGTCTGTAGACGTCTCTCCATTGAGAACAACATGCTGTGTTCTGTTTGCTAAAAGTTCTTCAATCCAGTCTCACAGCTGATCTGATATTCCGTAGGCTCTTACTTTGTTTATCAGGCGACAGTGTGGAACTGTATCGAACGCCTTCCGGAAGTCAAGGAAAATGGCATCTACCTGGGAGCCTGTGTCTAATATTTTCTGGGTCTCATGAACAAATAAAGCGAGTTGGGTCTCACACGATCGCTGTTTCCAGAATCCATGTTGATTCCTACAGAGTAGATTCTGGGTTTTTAGAAATGACATGATATGCGAGCAAAAAACATGTTCTAAAATTCTACAACAGATCGATGTCAGATATATAGGCCTATAGTTTTGCGCATCTGCTCGACGACCCTTCTTGAAAACTGGGACTACCTGTGCTCTTTTCCAATCATTTGGAATCTTCCGTTCCTCTAGAGACTTGCGGTACACGGCTGTTAGGAGGGGAGCAAGTTCTTTCGCATAGTCTATGTAGAATCGAATTGGTATCCCGTCAAGTCCAGTGGACTTTCCTCTGTTGAGTGATTTCAGTTGCTTTTCTATTCCTTGGACACTTATTTCGATGTCAGCCATTTCTTCGTTTGTGCGAGGATTTAGAGAAGGAACTGCAGTGCGGTCTTCCTCTGTGAAACAGCTTTGGAAAAAGGTGTTTAGTATTTCAGCTTTACGCCTGTCCTCCTCTGTTTCAATGCCATCATCATTCCAGAGTGCCTGGATATGCTGTTTCGATCCACTTACTGATTTAACTTGAGGCCAGAACTTGCTAGAATTTTTTGTCTAGTCGGTACATAGAATTTTACTTTCGAATTCACTGAACGCTTGACGCATAGCCCTCCTTAAGCTAACTTTGACATCGTTTAGCTTCTGTTTGTCTGAGAGGTTCTGGCTGCGTTTAAACTTGCAGTGAAGCTCTCTTTGCTTTCGCAGTGGTTTCCTAACTTTGTTGTTGAAGCGATTTACGTGAAGGATGTTAACATTGATAACAGCCCACGAAATTTACAACGCTTCACGATGTACAGAGCTTCGCATTCGTTTGGTGTTACCGTATTTCTATGGCGAAAAGTCGTATTTTAAAAGAAGACATATACACTCCTGGAAATGGAAAAAAGAACACATTGACACCGGTGTGTCAGACCCACCATACTTGCTCCGGACACTGCGAGAGGGCTGTACAAGCAATGATCACACGCACGGCACAGCGGACACACCAGGAACCGCGGTGTTGGCCGTCGAATGGCGCTAGCTGCGCAGCATTTGTGCACCGCCGCCGTCAGTGTCAGCCAGTTTGCCGTGGCATACGGAGCTCCATCGCAGTCTTTAACACTGGTAGCATGCCGCGACAGCGTGGACGTGAACCGTATGTGCAGCTGACGGACTTTGAGCGAGGGCGTATAGTGGGCATGCGGGAGGCCGGGTGGACGTACCGCCGAATTGCTCAACACGTGGGGCGTGAGGTCTCCACAGTACATCGATGTTGTCGCCAGTGGTCGGCGGAAGGTGCACGTGCCCGTCGACCTGGGACCGGACCGCAGCGACGCACGGATGCACGCCAAGACCGTAGGATCCTACGCAGTGCCGTAGGGGACCGCACCGCCACTTCCCAGCAAATTAGGGACACTGTTGCTCCTGGGGTATCGGCGAGGACCATTCGCAACCGTCTCCATGAAGCTGGGCTACGGTCCCGCACACCGTTACGCCGTCTTCCGCTCACGCCCCAACATCGTGCAGCCCGCCTCCAGTGGTGTCGCGACAGGCATGAATGGAGGGACGAATGGAGACGTGTCGTCTTCAGCGATGAGAGTCGCTTCTGCCTTGGTGCCAATGATGGTCGTATGCGTGTTTGGCGCCGTGCAGGTGAGCGCCACAATCAGGACTGCATACGACCGAGGCACACAGGGCCAACACCCGGCATCATGGTGTGGGGAGCGATCTCCTACACTGGCCGTACACCACTGGTGATCGTCGAGGGGACACTCAATAGTGCACGGTACATCCAAACCGTCATCGAACCCATCGTTCTACCATTCCTAGACCGGCAAGGGAACTTGCTGTTCCAACAGGACAATGCACGTCCGCATGTATCCCGTGCCACCCAACGTGCTCTAGAAGGTGTAAGTCAACTACCCTGGCCAGCAAGATCTCCGGATCTGTCCCCCATTGAGCATGTTTGGGACTGGATGAAGCGTCGTCTCACGCGGTCTGCACGTCCAGCACGAACGCTGGTCCAACTGAGGCGCCAGGTGGAAATGGCATGGCAAGCCGTTCCACAGGACTACATCCAGCATCTCTACGATCGTCTCGATGCGAGAATAGCAGCCTGCATTGCTGCGGAAGGTGGATATACACTGTACTAGTGCCGACATTGTGCATGTTCTGTTGCCCGTGTCTATGTGCCTGTGGTTCTGTCAGTGTGATCATGTGATGTATCTGACCCCAGGAATGTGTCAATAAAGTTTCCCCTTCCTGGGACAATGAATTCACGGTGTTCTTATTTCAATTTCCAGGAGTGCACATGTCGGCAGATTGTAATGTCTAACATGTGCTGAAGCAAAATCTTGTCCAGTACCACTTGGAAGTAGCACAAAAGCCAAAACTGTAACTGCGAAATATATAACATCTACTGTCAATGGAGAATATGATATCTTATAAAAAATTCTACCTGACGTTGAACCTCGACATTTGAAGATAATTAGAGTATAACTGACGACTGCTCATTCTTTTTGGCTGACTAAGATCTTAAAGTGACGGTCTTAAGATATTTATCGTCAAATGAAGTTGATTTTCACAATGTAACAACGATACGCTCATTGGCAACTGTGGAACATATTTTTTTATATCTAAAAATGCCAAATCTTCCAATACAAAAGAAATTCAGAGGTGGTATTTGAAAAAAGTAGTTCTGAAATCTAATCTAAATGTAATGAGGAGTAAGCTTATTTTGTAAATGTCAGTTAACTGCAGTAGTAAATTTTTTGGATTTTAATTTTATCTGTGAATGGTATATTCTTTTATTCACGAATAACAAATAACTGTTTTTATTGATTTAAATTCAAAATTTTTCGTTTAAATATTTTTATTTGCCATTCAGGAATAACAAATAATAATTTGTGCATTTGTTAGTCGTCTCTTCAATAAACGACGCCTAACTCTGTATGAGACTGTCCTCAACGTTCATTTCATGAGTATGACGCCGAATATTTACTTGCATAAGACTTCCTTAACCATTGCACAAAAAGACGTGTACCACTCCATAAATACCGTTGACAATAGTTTCGCTTCGTAAAATTAAAGGCGGGCGCTTTGGTTGAGCGGTGGTTCAGTCCGGAACCGCGCTGCTGATACGGTCGCAGGTTCGAACCCTGCCTTGGGTACGGAAGTGTGTGATGTCCTTAGGTTAGTTAGGTTTAAGTAGTTCTTAGTCTAGGGGACTGATGAACTCAGATGCTAAGTCCCATAGTGCTTAGAGCCATTTGAAAATAAAAATATGAATGATAAATCTCATATCATCATTTCATATCTGAAAGTCTTCCTTATGGCAATCTTCTGATATTCTGTGCAGAAGTTACTCGGTTTAGTTTAAAACCTCTTGATTCTTGTAGCACTCACCTTGTCACCAAGTTCATCCCACAGCTCATGACACAAGAGCAGAAACAGCTTCACCTCGCAATCGGAGAAGAGCTTTTGGATCGAGCAAATGGGAAGTAGATGTTCCTTAAGAGAATCATAACTGGTGATGAGACGTGAGTCTACGGTTACGATGTTTACACCAAGGTTCAGTCTTTACAATGGATCGGAAAAGGCTCTTCAAGACCAAAAAAGCTTGACTAGGCGACATTAAATTCTTAATTTGTGTGGACACATTGCCCGTAGTTGTTTTATAATTCTTGAGGGTATTTTTTGTCTGTTGTTGCAAAAAAAAAAAAAAAACGAAAACAAACACACAACCAGCTACCTCATGAAGAAACAGATGAAACCATAAAATTATTACCGTTAATAACACTACAAAATTATTTTGAATTCAATCATGAATACTACATACAAGAAGAAGGATAACCCATGGATTCACCTATCTCAGGAACATTAGCCTACATTTTCATGAATTACATAGAAAACTCAATATTTGGAGACATTATAACAAAGAAAAGTTACAATGTCATCTACTGGTTCAAACACATGGATGACATAATATGCATGGTAGATGAACCTAGAAACAGAATACAGCAACTACACAAAGACCTAAATACTGTACATAAAAACATAAAGTTCACAGTAGAAGAACAACAAGATAACACACTCAACTTTTTAGACTTAATCATAAGAAAAGACAATACTAAGCAAACATTTGACATATACAGAAAACCCACAACAAGTGACATTATCTTAAATGAAAGTTCAAATTAACCACAGAACCACAAACAAGCAGCAATCAGATACGTGTTAAACAGGTTGAACAGGATCCTCCTAAACAATTCTAATTACCAGAAAGAGTTAGCCATTATAAATCAAATAGCATTAAAAATGGACACAAAGAAACAGTGGTAGACAAACTAAACAAAAAGATAAAGAGACAAATAGTGAAAAAATTCTAACGAAACCACACAACTCATACAACGTACACCACACCAAAAAATGGCATACATTGACCTACCACAATAAATTCACTCATAAAATAGGAAACATTCAAAAAATAAGGCATAAACGTTGGTTACCAAACAAACAATTCCATACAAAAGCAGAGCCCAAAACTAAAATCAAAGCCAGACAGATACTAACAAGGTGGTGGTACCTATCAGCTCAGTTGCTCAGATGGTGAGAAAATATACACTGGAATGACTGGCAGGATATTTGACACAAGATATGAAGAAAACACCAGAGCATTCAAATATAGTACAAATCATTCAACATTTGCGGATCATCTATAAGAAGAACACCATAGACCAACAAATATTGAAAACGGTATGAAAATCATAAAAATCAGTAAAGACAAACACCTCCTCCCTTTCCAAGAAAATTTCCACATACAAAAAGCATTAACACAAAATAAACAGTTGTTCAATGACCAGATAAATATTGGAAACCAGACTCTCTATAGAAAAATCGATGAAATTACATGAAAAAGAGAAGGCCTCCTCCCACTCTTCCACAAACTTCTCCACCCCTCTCCGGTCAAAGCATCATTTCGCTTCTGGCTCCTCACCTTCTCCTCTAACTCACACTCCACCACACTGCTATATACTTATGTTTACCCCTCCCCTGAAAAAAGTAATAATAATAATAAAATCTCATCATCGCTATTGCTTCTCTACTCTTACACAGTGCATAAATATACAGAAACATAATTAAATAGAATTAGACACATTCAACAATCTAATTTTAAAAAATGTTGTAGGTCAAAGACAAAGTAGCGGAAAGTCAAGTTGGCAACATTACAAAAACAAACAACAAGAATGAGATTTTCACTCTGCAGCGGAGTGTGCGCTGATATGAAACTTCCTGGCAGATTAAAACTGTGTTCCCGACCGAGACTCGAACTCGGGACCTTTGCCTTTCGCGGGCAAATGCTCTAACCATTAGAGCAGATCACATTTCCCGTTGTAAACGAGAAATCAGCCGAAAAATCACCGTAAGTACAAATCAGCCTACTCTTAACGATCTGTTTTTGATCTAAAAAGCAAATCAAAAAATAAATAACTTAATTACAGACCACTGATGATGCTTTACCTCAATGAAGCAAACACGTCTGGTGAAAAAATCACGCATTTTTGTAGTTACAACGATAGACAAAAAATACCCTGAAGAACAAAAAAAGCTCATCAGATCATTTTAAATGTCAAAGCCATGCTGATACTTTTCTTTGATTTTGAAGGATTTGTTCATCATGAATTCGTGCCACAGGGACAAAAAGTTCATTCATGATACTATCAAAACATTTTGTGACTCCTGCAAGAAAATGTGAGAAGGAAACGGCGTAAAATGTGGCGAGATAATTCATGGCGCTTGTATCACGATAACGTACCCGCTCATCCCTGTCGGTGCGTGACTGTTGCTCAAAAAACGAAATCACTGTGCTGTGTCACGCTCCGTACTCTCCAGACGTGACCCCTCCAGACTTTTTTTATCTCCAGAGTTGAAAACCCCATTGAATGGACGAATATTTGCAATGGTAGACGAGACAAAGGAAAATTCGCAGGCGGCGCCCCACGCGATCCAGTAAGAGACGTAGAATGACTGCTTCACGAAGTGGAAACGGCATTGGTAGCGGTGTATTAATTGTGGAGGAGAGTATTTCGAAGGAGATCATGAAAAATAAGTAAATGGTAAGCGCAGAAAAATTTTGTGGACGAAGTTCCGAAAGTTTTTTGAACAGACCTCGTACTAAAATTTGGTACTGAGATCACCTCTGATGGTCGCAGCAAATAAATAACATATTAATGTTGATGTGCAAAGATTTTCAAGAAGCCAATCTCTTGTGAATTATCAAACTAAGAATAACTCAAATACCGTCACTGCAAGATCTTTTCAATAAATATGGAGAATTTACCACTCTATAAAACAATATTGGTCGCATGCAATCAGTAGGCAACACAAGGGGCGTGAACGTTTTACGGGTTACGGAATTAAGCGGCATTGTCTCAGAACCAAATTCCAACACCATTTTTATCAGTTTATTTACTGGGCGTGGAATGCTTTTGGACTCATCCTTTCACTGTGACATTTTGTTTCCTCATAAAAAATATGTACGAATACTCCATTATATATTTTCCATTTAGAAGCAGGTTAACTGGGAAAATAATACTTTACATGCATTTTACTTCAAGACAGTAATGAAACTTTTATGAAGACTAACAATTAAAACGAAAAAAACATAAACATATCTTTTTATTAGAGCTTTATAAATATAGATTACGAACCAGAAACTGGGGACAAAGTGTTCCATTAGAGGGAGCTTGATTGCAATGAGTCTGAAATGGCATCATCCACTACACGCCATTACATTTCATCTCGCCTATTTAATCAGTACGTCGCTGACAAGAGCTATTCCAGATCGCACAGTACAGCAAATTCGTTCATTGATGATATGATGCAGCCCTTTCACTGCCATGCAAGATGTGGACGAGGCACAGAGCCGAGAGCTCTTCTTCAACACCAATATTTTATTTCTCTGCGAATTATGTGGGTTCCATGACGGAGAAGTTTTGGCCTATGCAGTTTTACAGAACACGAGAGAATAAAATTAAAACAAAAAGCCGTCGGAGCAGGGGACATTTACTGTAGTAGACGAATTATGAACCACAAACATTTCGTAAAATCGTTATCTGTTTCCTTTTCCTATAGCATTTGCTTCAGGTGGCTTCAGTCGTGGGATATCACTGTTGCCTGAAGAAGCGCCGACCGAAAGAGACGCTGTCCCGATCTACGAGCTCCAGAAGATTGTTCTGTGGCGCCGCGGTTGGTTTGCCCATAACACGTTTTGCCCTCCCCTTCTACACATTTTCGCAGCGCTGCGAGGCGGTCCTTGCATGCGGGATGGAAATCGATGGAAGAACATTTCCCAACTGTTCCAGAAAACACTACAGCAAAATTTTCTAGCAGCTGAGTAAACCAGCAATTGCGAGAATCATCCATACTTTAACTCGTACGTGTTTCACAGGTTACTGAAATAATAACGGTTTCGTTTCCATTCACCAAGTGAAATATGTTAAATTACATTTACACGTTTAGTTTTCGTTGTAAAAATTTAGAAATAAGTACCTCTGACGCTGCAGTACAATTTATTTCACATCGTAAACGGACCTACATAAACTGCAATTGTACATCAGTACTCATAATGAAAATTCTTTTTTGTTTCTGTATACCTCAATAATAAGTTCATTTTAAAATGAGGCTAAAACTCTCAATAAAGAGCTCGATAACTGTATTTAATATTATTATTGTTAGCGAATGTCCCTATTGGATAACGATAAGGAGGGTTTTTTTTCAGCCTTTTTCAGAGTTTTTCGTATTTTCCTAATATTTCTTCATTTTCTCCAGAACACCTTCTTTCTTTCTTCGGTCCATTTTGGTCGGTATGGTTTTGGTCCCATCTCTGAAGTAAACTTCTACTTATAAATTTTGCTTCTGAATGGATGCCTGTCTGATGTGCTTGTTTCATCAACTTTTGCTTTTGCCAAATTCTTGTTAACTTCAGTTATGAATGGTATTGATAAGTGAAGTCACGTGCTCCAATAGACGTTTAGTTCGTCTGTTTTCAGGTGTCCACAGAACTTCATTCGTCTTTTTCTGATGTAAATTTCGATGTTTAATACTTCGTATGTTGTCTCGATGATCTGCAGTCTGTATCCATCTTTTGTGTATCGTGGTCCCAGGATTTTTCTTATAATCTTTCTCTCTACTTTCTTAATTTTTTGGAAATCTAGTTTTGGATTCAGTGAGTGCTTCACTTGCATATGTGACGGTCGGTTTGGTTACTGTGTTTTAGCGTCTGATTTTAGAGTCTTTTGACAAGCATTTTTTGTTATACAAATCTGAAACAAGTCCGGGCGCTTTCTTAATTTTCTGCAATCTGTTTTTGTGCTGTTTTTTCAACACCTATTGGTTCAATTATTTCACCTAGATACTTAAATTGTTTGACACTGTTGATTTCACCACAATTTGTTCTAAGTTTAGGAATATCTAACTGGGCACACGTGAATTCAGTGTTCTCAGATGAGCTATTCAGGCCAACCTTCTCCGCACATTCTTTGAGAGTCTCGATTTGTTTTACTGCTTTTTCTTCACTGTCGGTTAGAGTCGCTGAGTCATCTGCAAACGCTAAATACGAAATGTTAAATTTTCCTTTACCTCTTCCTAGTTCGATTGGCTTCCAAAAGTTTTGTTTTCTTAGTTCCATTTTCCATTCCTTCACTACTTTGTCTAGAACTATGTTCAACAATAGTGGCGAGATCACATTTCCTTGCCTTACTCCTGTTTTAACTAAGAATGTTTCCGAAATTACATCTATGAATTTAAGTTTTGATTTGGTTTCTGACAGTGTTTGTTCGATCAGTTTTCCAGTTTTTGTCTCCAGTCCGCGTTCTTCATAGAATCGTATGCTTTTTAAAAATCAACAAATGTGAGTATTATTGATTTCGACCTGATTTCGTTAATTTTTAAAATAGTTCTAAGGTTAAAGATCTATTCCGGGCACGATTGATTAGGTCGAAACCCTTCTTGATAATCTGAAATTGTATGTTCTAGCAGTTCTTGTGCCCTCTTTAGAAGAGATGCGGATAAAATTTTGTAAGTGACTGGCAAAAGGGAACTGCCTCTGTAGTTGTTTGCAACTGATTTCTCTCCTTCTTTTTGCAATGGATGAATTAGTGCACATTTCCAATCCTCTGGAATATTTTGTGTCTGCCTAATTTCTTGGATGATTTGAATGATCTCTTTTAAGGAATTTGGACCAAGCTTCTTCAGTAGTTCAGCTACAGTTCCATCTTCCGCCGATGACTTATTATTTTTGAGCGTTTTAATATGGCTACAAATTTCTTCTCGAGTTGATGGAAGTGAAATTTCATTTGTGTATTATGGTTGTAATCTGAGGAATCTCTTACTTCGTTATGAGCTGTTTGGAACTTTTGAGAAATATTTGGCTATTCCGGACAATTTTCTCCGTTAGCTAGTACCAGTTTTACATTTTGTTTCCTGAAACAGAGATTTAGTGGAGTGTGTCACTTGATACGATTTGCAAACGTTTTGTAAAAGTGGTGTGTTTTGTGGTTCCTAAGGTCTTCTTCAGTTGACTTTAGTTCCTCATTAAGATACTTTCTCTTAGTCTGTCTAAGTATTTTACCTGTTTCTTTTCTGACTTCGAGAAATTTCTCTTGTTACGTTTATGATTCGTCACAACTGGTTTAAGAAGGGTCGCTGTCTCTCTTCCATTGCATTATCATAATTTGAATTTCTCGATGGATATTTGGATTTTTTTATTTAATGGGATCATTTCTCTGGTTTTCTGTATAATTTACGTTTGGAAATCTCTCCAGTTACTTGTAGGCTGTTTTCCCCACACTTCAGTAATTTTCGATTCTTGGATTTTCTTCAAATAAAATTTGTGAATTAGTGGCGTTTTCCTTCAGCATTTCCTTTTTGGTGTGAATCTAATTCGGACTCTGGTAAGATACTGGTCAGAATCTATATTTGCCCCTGTGCGTGTATTTCTTTTTTGAAATCATACGAGATTGCAAAATGGTCTAGTTGAAATTCACCTAGCTGAAGGATCGGAGATCGCTATATCTTTTGTTTTTTATGGTTCTTTCGAAGTGATGGCGACATGATTTTAGACTGTTTTGTTGGGGCAGCTCGATGAGCTGGACGCCATTCTTGTTCGTGAATTTGTGAGCAGGTTAATTGCCGACGGGTTTCTTATGTTTCCCTTCTCTGCCAATTTGTGCCATGAATTCACCGAGAAGAATTTTTACGTCTTCTTTCGGGGTTATTGACATTTAAATTTCAAGTTTTTCCCAAACTTTTTCTGTCTTCTCAGGTTCTTTTTGGTTGTCAATGTTAGTAGGTGCGTGAACATTAATAACTATGTTTCGTTTGTGTGCTTAAATCTAATGGTTATTAGTCTGTCGCTGATTTGATTTATATCTGTAACAGAGTCCGGGATGTCCTTATTCACAATAAAGGCCATGCCAAATAATGCAGCTTCTTTGTATATTCTCTTGTCTGTTTCGCTTTTAAAGATACGGTAGTAGTGGTAGTCTGTTGTTTCCGAATCGGTGAATCTAGTCTCTTGAAGTGCAAGGACTTGAATTTTCTGTCTGTTGACTTCTGTAGTACGATTCTGTAATTTTTCAGTCTGAAAAGTGTTCGGATGTTATTAATGGCAATATATGAGTGAGATTTCCCTGGAAATTTAGCAGAGAACTCTAACTTTCTCCGTCGTACCAGCCCAATTTCCCCAGAATCCGATGGCTTGGTTGTCGCCACAGGGCGAGTGGATTGATCACCTGGGTAATGTTAATATTAGGTGTACAAATCATTCTGCTTGTAATTAGTTTCCAGCTAATGATGGTTTGATAGAACCATGGGCTGTTAGTTCCTGGAGCCAGGCGTCCAGCCGCACCTCACATGGTGGACAGACGCTGGCCAGCGTAGCGGTGGTTAACACACAGACGTGCCTGGGTATTTAAATATGCTTTATCTTCTTTATAAAGCTTGCCTCTTCCACCAGTTCCACCCTTTCGATGATCTGCATTTCCTCTTTCACTGCCGTTGAGGTCTTCGCCGTTATCCTGGCAAGGAATCCTTACAGTTACTGTCATCCGGGTCAGGTGCACGAAGGTTTTTCAACGAGGTGTTACTCCTCCCCCTCCTCCTTTTTCAACCTGGCTTCGGAAAGCTTTGGCCGAGTTAATTGCATTTAATAATAATATCGTTGTAATTAATGTGGTTGTTGTGGTCGTCAATACGAAGACTAATCCGTCCCCTACTGTACAATTTTCAGCCCCTAAACTACCTTCCACTACAAACTGACGAATCCTTGATGCCGCAGGGTCTGCCCTATCAAGCGATCCCTTCTCTTTGCAAAGTTGAGCCACAAATTTCTTTTCTCCTCTATCCGATTCATTACCTCGTCATTAGTTATTCAGCCTATTCATACCCGTAGCGTCACATTTCAAACTTTCGCATATTATTTAAAATTCTGTGGGCCATATTTCTTTTCCGTAACGTCTACGCCCTAGACAAATACTTTTAGAAAACAGCTCCAACATATAAATCTATATAGGGTGATAACAAATTTCTCTTTAACAGAAAAGCATTTCTTACTGTTGCCAGTATGGATTTTGCATCCCATCTACCTCCACCACGTTCTGTTACTTATCTTCCTGAACAACAAATCCCATCTATTAGTTGTAGCGCAACGTTTCCTAATTCTATTGCCATCAACACTGCGTGATTTAATTCAAATATACTGCATCGACCTTGTTTTATTTCTGTAGATGTTTTCCTGACATTAGATGTCTCTGACATAATGACAATGTCTTTGACAAAACTCGAAGTTTTAACTTCTTATCTTTGAACTGTAACTCCTTTACTAAATTTCTCTTTAATTTTCTTCACTGGTACTTCAACGTATACAGTGAATCCTTCCGGACAGGCCTTGGAAGGCCCAACGGTAACGATCGGCTGCCGTGTCATCCTCAACCCACAGGCGTCACTGGATGCGAATATGGAGGGGCATGTGGTCAGCACACCGCTCTCCCGGACGTATGTCAGTTTACGAGAACGGAGCCACTACGTCTCTATCAAGTAGCTCCTCAGTTGACCTCACAAGGGCTGAGTGCACCCCGCTTGCCAAGAGCGCTTGGCAGACCACAGAGTCACCCATCCACGTGCTAGCCGAGCTCGACAGCCCTTAACTTCGGTGATCTGACGGGAACCGGTGTTAGCACTGCGGCAAGGCCGTTGGCTATACATTGAATAATGTCTAGTATATGCTACAACCCTGTCCCACTCCATTCTCAAGCACTGCTCCCCTATCATTCCCTTAGACTCCACAAAATGCAGTCAAGTTGTAGACAACCTTTAGGTCCCGGTATCATATCCATGCTACCTTTAAAATTTCAAAGAGTATTTCGGAGCCATTATTGCCACGGCTTTTCGTAAATATAAAACTGCTGTTATGGCTCATTTGCCTTTCTTCAAACTGTCACCTAAGATAAGTCGTAGAGACACTATGCCCCCACGTTCATTTACGTCTCTGGAACTCAGCATGGTCTTCCGCAAAGTCATATTTTACCAGTTTCTCTATTCATCCGCAAACAAAACGTTTCACTATTTTGTAACAATTACTTATTAACATGGTGGCTCGGTAATATTCACACCTGTATTCTTTGGAATTAGAAGTAAGACCCTCTTCTTGAGGAGTGAGGATATTTCGCCTCTCTCAAACAACATGCACGCCATGTGTAATAGTTGTTTCATGGCTGGCTTCCACATGGATCTCAGTAATAGCGATGGAATATCTGCATTTCGACTTAAGTCATACAGTGCTCTGTCGAATTCTTCTCGCTGTATAATATGCCTCTTCTCATCTTCATCTGCTTTTTCTTCCCTTTTTGCAATATCTTCTTCAAGTTCTCTTGTCTTGGCATGAAAGAATAAAAATGGTGATGTACTGCGTTATGGTATGTTAAGTGTGCAGTGTTGGAACACGTGAAGTAAACTGATGATATAAAGTAACTGAGACAGGAATATAAACTTAATAGTGATATTACAGTACTATGGAAAACATCTTATGAGAATTTCATTACAGTTCAGTAAATGTAGAATCAGAATTGATCATAATAGCGAAGGAAGGAACCATGTGGGTTGTATAGTATAGCATTCTGTCACCACAGAAGTCACTGTACAGCTTCAGCATGGTGGACAAGAATTTGAGGGAGGGAACGCAAATCATCCATGGCCCTGTAAAAGCAACCATTGGCTTGAAGTGATTCAGGGAAGTTACTAAAAACCAAACCCTGGATGGGCGCTTTTCCCGAATGCAACTCCAGTGTCCTGTAGATGAACTATTAAGGAGGAGGAAATTGGTGTTTAACGCCCTGTCGAAAACGAGGTCACCAGAGACGGAGCACAAACTCGGATTAGGGAAGCATAGGGGACGAAATCGGTCGTTCCTTTTCAAAGGAACCATCCCAATATTTGCCAGAAGCGATTTAGGGAAATCACGGAAAACCTAGATCAGGATTGCCCAAACTATTAAAACACTGAATTAAAAAAAAGTGTGCTGGCTATGACGGCTTTGTAATTACAAATGTGTACATACTATATAAATGGTAGATGTAGATACTTATGTAACTTAGTTTTGAGGTGAGCCATCTCACACACAAACTCAACTGCCTAGTAAGAGGAGAAAGGAAAAGATGCAAACTGTTATCAGTAACATCAAAAATTTCGAAAGAAGATTCATATAAAACGATTATTTACTTCTGTAATAAAACTTGCCAATCGATTAACACTGTAATGTTCAGAATGGCTCTCCAGTTGACTAGGCTATTTATTCAGTCTTGTGTGAAATAACTGAAAGTAAATGCTCAGTGGCGGTTGGATATCCTCGGAGACTTAAAAAAATTCTGTGTTCGCAGATTCAGTTCAGGTCATAGGTTTTTCTTGAAAACGCCGGAATAAAATCGAAACACGTGTTTCACATTAATGCGTAATTTAATTATCAATTTCCTTTTTAATACACTGGTTACATAGAGCAGTATAATGACTACACAGTAGTTGAATCACAAGTTTGTAGTACGTAACAGGGGTCTGTGGGCTCATGACGTCAACAAGGGTATTGAGGGATGTTTAATGTATGCGTACTACAGGACAGTTGTAATTAAACTATTGATACTTGAGAGAACCCTCACGAAAAACGAGTGACGGCGTGGCTCAATGTGACGACCACCTGCATCCAAGACAGCTTAGACCCCACTAGATATTCCATATTACAAATTTTCGCAACACTTTTCGAAGAATGAATCACGGAATGTTCAGCTGTCATGACACAGCTCAGACACTGCTTGAAGATCGCACATTGAATCCAGCATTATTGGCACTGGCTCAAGTAGGAAGTTTTAATTCTAACCGGCCTATAAAATCGTTGATATCGTTGCGAACTGTAGCTCTACGTTCACAGGTGGCGTCGTTTCAGTCACTTGGTATTAGCCTAGGACAGCAACCCCAAATTTCGTCTTCCCTTTCTCAATGTGTGGATTCGATTGCATCACCCACTGGCCCACCTTGTACTGAGGCAAAGTTTCCGGACACTTTACTGCCTCCTCATGCCTTACACTTTTTACACCCTCTTCTACACTTCTCTCACAGATCTCTCAAACTTACGAACTGATTCCCATTCCTACTTCCTTTCTGCTTAATCACATTGAATGGCGATGGTATTTTTTTATTATACACCACCTCCAATGAAGACAACCCTATGATGGTGTATACTTTCGAATTGTATGCGCTTACCACAAAAGGTAGATATGTGTCCCAGACTTACGGCAGGTGTTAATGCAATGACTAAGCCTGCTCTCTATCATCCACTGAACCTGCTCTGACCTATCAACAACTGACACAACTGCTTTATCAGGTTTGACTTGAAGTTCGTCCCTTGATCTGTATCATTGTCTCTAGCACCCCAAACTTCAGCACCCATCTACTCACTAAAGCTTACGTGACTGTAACTGCCAGATGGTCCAGCATCGGCATCATCTCAATATAACGTGAAACATGGTCTGTTATTGTCAACACAAAACGATTTCCTGCTGAAGTCTGTTTAAATGGGGCTAAAACATCCAGTCCAATAAAATCAAATAGTTGCCAGAAGCAATCGCACCTGTCTTCGTTCTTCATTTGCACCTTGGGCAAATTGCACACATTTACTGACGTACTGATCTACATCACCTTACCTTTATTTCGACCTGCACCCCTCTGCCATGATCCAGTTTTTTTCTCTGCACCCTCCATGGCCAGACATAGAATATTCCCTTAGTTGCTTCCTTGATTATTGAATATCGGTTGAGAAAACAATTATGTTATCAAAATACACTAAACGTTGACGAAGCTTCAATCCTTTCAGCACTCTATTTAACATATGCAGTAATGTTGCTGGTACATTCTTTGAACCAAATAGTACTCTTCTATACAGATAATGTGCCCCAAGTTAATGAGAACATAGTCTTTGATCTATCCTCTGGAGCCATCTTAAACTCATGTTACCCACTCCTCAAGTCCATCATCGAGAAATACTTGCACTCTTCAAAATTATTAATGGTTTCCGTGACATTGGGAATATGATAAGCATCTGTTGTTTTACTGTTAAATGGAAGTAGTCACAGCAATATCGATACTTCTTTTAACCCTCCATTGACTTTTATGGTGCAGCTTCCCTCCATGGGATCCTTGCTACACATATCAGAAAAAGTTTTGAATCACTCCGGTTCTCAGAACTCCTGAAGGTAGACGTTGA
Source organism: Schistocerca piceifrons (assembly GCF_021461385.2). NCBI lineage: Eukaryota > Metazoa > Arthropoda > Insecta > Orthoptera > Acrididae > Schistocerca > Schistocerca piceifrons. Next base: position 50,313,485 of record NC_060149.1, on the reverse strand, counting down.
CTGTGGACATTGTATCACAGACACAGTCCATTAGACTGTTCACAGATGTTACTAAACTCGCACAAAGATGTAAACAACCATGCATGAGCAGAGCCTGTTAGACGGAGGGGGTCAGACAGCCGATCAGTTCCAGTCATTCCACCAGGAAGGAGGTACATGGCTCGTGTTGTCTGTAGTTCAACCGTGCCTAGACTGTCAATACCGCGGTTCAATCGCGTCCGCATTGTTACTTTGTGCCACGAAGGGCTCTCAACAAGATAACTGTCCTGACGCCTCGGAGTGAACCAAAGCGATGTTGTTCGGACGTAGAGGAGATGCAGAGAAACAGGAACTGTCGATGACGTGCCCCACTCAGGCCGCCCAAGGGCAACTACTGAGTGGATGACCTCTACCTACGGATTAAGGCTCGGAGGAACCCTGACAGCAACGCCACCATGTTGAATAATGCTTTTCGTATAGCCACCAGACGTCGTGTTACGACGCAAACTGTGCGCAATAGGCTGCATGATGCGCAACTTCACTCCCGCTGTCAATGGCAAGGCACATCTTTGCAACCACGACACCATGCAGCGCGGTACTGATGGACCAAGCAACATGCCGAATGGACCACTCAGGACTGGCATCACGTTCTTTTCACCGATGGTGTCCATGTTCTGGGACAGCGAGGGCGTAATCCTTACCCATTGCGCTCCAAAGGGCACTACGGTAACAGGTGCATCCAACGAAAATGTTTTGAAGAACAAATTCCTTCCTGCACTGCAACAAAAACGTCTGGGAAGGGCTGCGCGTGTACTGTTTCACCAAGACAACGCACCCGCACATCGAGCTAACGTTACGCAACAGTTTCTTCGTGATAACAACTTTGAAGTGATTCCTCATGCTCTCTACTCACCTGACCTGGCTCCCGGTGACTTTTGGCTTTTTCCAACATTGAAAGACACTCTCCGTGGCCGCACATTCACCAGCCGTGCTGCTATTGCCCCAGCGATTTTCCAGTGGTCCAAACAGACTCCTAAAGAAGCCTTCACCGCTGCCATGGAATCATGGTGTCAGCGTTGTGAAAAATGTGTACGTCTGCAGGGCGATTACGTCGAGAAGTAACGCCAGTTTCATGGATTTTGGGTGAGTAGTTAATTAGAAAAAAAATCGGAGGCCTTAGAACTTGAATGCTCCTCGTAAAAACGGTTTCATACTTTACGCGTTTCTCTGTCATCAATGAGAGGCAAGCATGCCCCTTATTGTGTGGCAGGTTGACAATGGGTGGACGGATGGCCTCCGTGGGACGGTGCACGCGCGGCCAGGACAGCAAGCCACCGGTCCATCAGTAGGCCAAGGCCTGACATCAGTGACACGCTTCCTCTTCTTGTTCCATCTGACTTCTGCTATTGAACGCCGACACCCAGACGACTCAGGCATGACTTGCACCTTCCGCAGCGATAAGTGAAGACTGGAGGTGGTAGGGGGAGATGGCAGGTCTATGGCACTGTGGCGCCAAGTCCCACAGTGCGAGAGGCGGCTGCCAAAACCCGGTTTTGAATTCATGGCAGCAGCTAGCGATGCTAGTTTAGCGTAGACCTGGGTCATAGTACTCGTGGGCTCTCAATGAATCTTTGTCAAAGTTCGCAGTTATTTACAAGGCTCCATTTGTTGCAGTAATGCCCGGCACCTGCTCATGTAGTTCATAAAATGATTCTTGCTCTAGTATGGTTACACCGTCCTACCCATTCTGGCTCTTACCGCTGGACAGTGCAAATTCCACAGATCATGGCTACCCAACTTTGCGATTCTTTTGCAGATGTGTTGGTACGAGCTGCACTTGACTTACCGGCCAGTGTTAGCTAACGCAGTACCTCAGAGTGGAACCTTACAAAGATTTACAAGTTTCACCCAAGACTAGATAGCGACGCTACAACTGCTATGATAAACTTTTCGTAAAATTAAGAGGCTAAAACGTTATAGATATTCAAGTACCAAATAATTTTATAACCCTCTCTATATGATTACAGGTTTTAAATATGCTCGTGTGCAAAACTCAAGAACGAAAGCAGCATGTTGTATCGCTGCCAAGTTACATAGCTGGATGAAATTTGTACAGTGCATAGAAAGAATTGACGGAGTATAATTCAGAAGGTAACTGAAAGAAATACGGAATGAGATGAACAGAAACTACAGTTTTATTCAAAGATAACACTAACAGTGAAGTCGCTGTGTTTTATGATGAATCCCTCGACATAAAAAAGTCGAGACATGATAGGGTGTGTGATAAACAGAGTCAGCAAAGTGTGGTCTGTAACGTGCTCCCATGCTGGCCACAAGGCTGACGAGAAGTTCTCGTTGTCTGACGTTGCACTGCTCCACCAGCGCTGCTGACTACTGCCGGGTGATTGTTGTTGCACGTGGAGTGCTGCGATAAGTCTACCCACAGCATCCCACAGTACTCGATATGATTTAAGTCAAGGGAACCAGCAGGACAATCGATTCACCTAATATCCTCTCGTTTCAAGAGCTCCTACACATGGGTTCTTCGAAGCAATCGTATATTGTCACCGACACGATATAAATAAAAGGTACCTGGAAAGTCGGTGTAGTCAGGCTCACTTTCTCTGACGTTTCGGCAGTTCATTGTTTACGTGGTGTGTTTGACTTTTGTGAATGGTTATTCCTCATTATATCGACTTCTATGTTAATTTAAGTGTTTTTGCTAGCGGCTGCGATCTCTTCGTTGTCAACGCGTCGTCCAAATTAATCCCACGGAAAGGTACTCTTAGCGTTGCATTTGACAAGTCTTCCCGTAATGTGCAGCCAAGTTCCCTCGAAATTCATGATTGGTTTGTGCAAACGTTTAGTATTACTTCAGGTCAGGTTCACATCGCTTATCTTGACACGAAACTTTATGTCCTCTTTGCAAAATTCAGGAACCCCCTCCAAGTAGACAGGTTGTTACATCAACACGGCAACCACGTTTCTTTCCGCCATTGAGATGGGTCAGTTAGTGTTTGGCTCCTTGCCAATGGTGATGTTTAATACACCAATGTGTGGGTTTTCTACTTACCGCCGGAAGTATATGATCAATATCTTAAGGGTGTTGGTCACATTTCGTGATTTTTAGGGCATTCACTGGGAACGCTAGTCAAGTCAACACCGCTTTCAGTGCTGTAGTGATATACCTTTGAGGCACAAAACAGTCACTGCATTTCAGGTGGAAATTGATTAAATAAAATCAAATACACAATAAAGAAATAAAAATGACAATTTATTAATTTTTTGGTACATTTGCATACAAGTTATGGGGTGGCTTTATGTGAAGCCACTGTGGTAAATCTTAGCGACATACACAACACATGAAAAAGACACACAACATACTCTGAATAAACCCAAAATAACTAATTATGGTAAGGAATGAAACAATTCCTGTCAAATGACAAGCATACGCATCACATGTTTTACAGCTCCATCTGGATCTGTGAGGGTTCTATTTCGTTCTACAATACCTACAACTTTTCGGAGGCCCACGCTGCAGCATGAAGACACATCGTCATCACTGCTAAAACTATTATCATAATCACTTTCACTCTCAGAAATTATTATGGCTCCAGGGATTTTGAGTGGTGGTACCTCGATATTACTTTCTTCGGCAGTAACGTCCAGAACAGGATCAGGATTGGCATTATGGTCACATTCGTCACTTGTTAATTCGGGTTCAGATGTAACTTGGTCCAAAATTATAATATTTCTTTCTCAGACAGCGTTGTCCCAGACATTATGTTCTGGGGAGACAAAATATAGGTTAGGTTTTGGACCCATATGGTCAAGTACAGTGGTCCCACATGAAGCCACAATACTATTGCGCATACTGTATTAACTATATATTTTGCTTCGTGTATTACCATATTGCATATTACATGTACAACTTTTTCGATCATAAATATCTAGGAATATACCGTACATATGCACAAGCACTGTTTGCTTGAATAAACTGAACAGCAACCACCATAATTGAATTGCAGACTATTATTAGAAACTTTCTTAAGACAACAAAACAGACTACTTCTATTTACAAAACTTCACGCAGATGACAGAATGACATAGGACTGGGAGCAGGTGGATTCAGTTGAAGTACTATGTCAGTCTGCTGAGAAAAAATGAAACTCTGATTTACGTTTCGCTGTTTTCCGTCGGTTTGTTTATGATTCAGGTGGAGATACATTGTTCTTGAAGGAAGAGCTTTTTTAATGTAGCACCTGGAGATTCAACAATAACTGTTCTATTTTGTCATGAGGGTATTCCTGTCACTAAGATTGAAGTTTTCGGTTCTGGTAGCGGAATTAGTTGTCGGTTTTTTGACCTTTCCCTGGCTGTTCTCTATGTACAGTCTGGGACAGGTAAAACGATGACCTGCTCGAAATTTTACGGAGAGGAGCTTCCTTACCCTTTGCGTATGAACCCTCGGACCCTTTTACTGAGTGATGACTTTAACTTCGTGTTGCGTCCCATTGACCAGTCTCCTCATTTTAGTTTTAGACGTGATCTCCATGAATTCGTCCGTACGATGTATTTGAGAGATATTTGAACATAAATTTCCGACATTAGTGAAATTCATATTTTTCACTCCGACGTCTAGTAGCAGACTTGACAGTTTTTATTAGCCCAATGTTTTGTGTCATCAGATTCTTGCATTCGACATATTTCCTGCGCTTTTCAGTGATCACTGTGCTGTTGCAGTGACTGTCAACTTTGCCTGACAACCCATGAAATGGTATCGTGCTCAGTGGACGCTCAGCGTTTCCTATCTTGCTGATGAACCTGTTGATGCTGTGATTTGTGCTGACTGAGAATTTTGCCTCCGTTCGGTAGAGCGTTACCCATCCTTAGTGAGATGGTATCTGAGTATGCAAAACCACAAATCCGAAGAACGCTGTTATGTTATTGTGCTGCAAGGGCGAGAGACTTTCGGAAACCGTATGAGTTTTACTATATCGTACTTCGTGAATTATATGCTAGTGCAGGTGGTGTTCCTCTGAGGATCACTAAAGTTCGGCAGATCAACGCTAATTTGCTGCTGATTAAGGAGCAACATATGGAAGGGTTGAGGGAGAAATCCAAGCCACGTCCTCTCGTTAACAAGGGACTGACGTCATCGTATCACCTGCTTCACCATCACTCTCTTCGACTCTTCGTCGTCATTCTCTTATTACCTCCCTCTCCGCACATGATGGCCGTCAGTTGACCACTGAAGGTGAGGTGACAAGCCTTACATCAGTACTATGCACGTTGTATGTAGCGGATAACACCAGGGGCGCCCTTCCGATGCTAAATTTGGGACTCTCCGTGAGATGATTAAGTCTGATTAAAATATCGATTTGTTGGCGGATTTTCAGGTGGATGAAGTCTTTGATTTTATTACTAATTCTCCCTCCCATAAATCCCCCATTCCGGACGACCTTCCTACACAAAGTTATTTACAGTTTTGGCATCTCTTCGGTTCTACTTTTACTTCCGTTTTAAAGGAGATTTTGGGGGCAGAGCTGTGTCTGAGAGCTTCAAGCTGGGAAAAATTACTCGCATTCCGAAGCATCGTGGCCATTTAACAGTGGCTTAATTTCGCTCTCTAGTGCTACTCAGTTTTGAGCACAAAACTGTTGTATGGTATGTGATCAGCAGAGGGTCCTTATTGCTTGGTCGTGTGATTGGTAAACATCAATGTTGCCTCCCTGGCGCACGGTTTTGACTCTGGAGGCAGAATGTGGGGATGTTGTTTCGGTAGCGGCTGTTACAACTATTCATTGTGCTGTCGTCTTCTTAGATTTGTTTAAGGCAGTTGATCGCGCTAGTGACGCGTATCTCGATCGTTCGTTTTAAATTATCGGCTTTACCGCTTTTACATGTGTCATTCTTTCTAACTTCTACAAGAACACTGCAGCAACTCCGCCGGTTTTTCTCTTGTAGGGGAGTGCCTCAGGGCAGTCCACTCTCTATGTCTTTGTGTGTCCAGTCTCTTGAACCGTTGTTGCGGAAAGTTGCCGATCAGTCGTTAGGTTTAAAACTCTCAGGAAGAAACCCAACACTTAGGGCGAATGCCGATGACGTCGAAATGAGTAAATGCTCTTGCTAAAATTAATAACTGATGTTTTGTTTCGTATTTCAGTGTGCGCACTTACATGAAGACAGATCCAAATTCCTCAACCTACACAGTTTCGAGAACGCTGCCCTTTCTTGAGCACGTTTTGTGAATCGACATACGTCTTTTGGGGAGGGGGGGTGGGGAGGGCATTGCATATTGAAGATGGTGGCTTTGAACTTGAAATTTCTTACTGATAAAATTCAGGGTGCCTAACTGGAACGTGAGCAACGCTCGCTTACTATTTTGCAGAAGGTACGAATACTGGTTACCTATACTTTGTGTAAGATATGTTACATTGCCTAGATGTTTCCTCTTCCAAAACTGGTAGCGAAGAAATTACGGCAACTGTCTTGCCGATTTATATAGAAAGGCAACATATCTAAACTGTGTTTACGAAATTCTGACGAGGCACACAAGGAGGCTTGTCTCTCTCAGGTATCACACACAAGGCGTCTGCATTGTATGTCCGACGCATGATACTGATTGTTGCCCTTGCACTGCATACTATCACGCCACGATTCCTCACTCTTGTACAACCAATGAGTTTTGCTTCTGCTGTTGACGTAGGTCGCATTAGTTTGAAATTACGCCACGTTCGAGAATTTTATAATGCGGTGAGCTATCTCGGGGACAACACGTTGATGCGACAAGTGGTCACGACACAATTACTGCTTGCTCAAGGGGACCGGGTTGCCTATGGCAACCAACTCTCCCATATTTACCGGGATCTCCCACATTAAAGGGATTTTTTACCCACCCGTCTCTCTTATTGATCGCCTGTTTCTGTTGTATATTTAGTCAGTGATTGCTTTTATAAATTTTCGTCCCGCAAAGTACCGTCGATAATTCAAGTTCCTTGACCCACAGACCTCGAAAAGTTTTCGGATGGAAGTCGATAGTGTTCTCGGTTAGTGTTCGTGTTTCTGCGCAAAGAAGGGAATGCGTGGAGCAGACGATGAATGACAAGCGTCTACGGGCGTCTTGATGGGGGAATGTTTACCTCTTTCTTTGTCCTTATTGGCAACCCACGGATGCTCTCGCCTCGTACCGATCAGCAGCTGTGATAGAAATAACACAATAAAGTAACAAGGACTCGCGAAAGAGGAATGTAGAAACTTTCGTGTTTAAACACACTCGTTTCATTATTTTTCGCTCACACAACACAACATTCGACAACGCTACGAAAGAGCGAGTACTAGTGTAGTCTTCTTTGTCTTTCCGTAATCGTACCTTCTGCTCAGCGTTAATGTGTGTTATGGTATGGTTTTAAAGTGACTTCGTTTCCATCACGTGTTCTCGCAGTGAAAATGAAAACCTAAAAATCCCATGAAGTAAGGAGACCAAATACTCGTGTGTTTATTCGAAGAAGTGCGAGGAAAGATAACCTCGGTTAAAGCCCATGGCCTCCAACGTTATCCGAGCTTACTTTGTGCTATGTAAGCGTCACTTTAGCATCGCTTATGGGGGTAATGCTGACAGCACCAACATTCTTGTACAGAATTTCGTAAGCGGAACGAAAGAGAAACGAAGGCAGACTCAGATTTACTCAGGTATTTTGGTAATTTCAGCGAGGACATGAAAAACGTGGCAGGTGAGCTACCAATAGTTTTTAATACTGTCAAACATAATAGCGGCTACAGGAGTATGCATAGTGGAAATTAATTACCGAAGGATATTTTTCATGACTGTAATTTGGCTAATATGATGTCATAAGGAAGAACTAAGGCAGAAACAATTGTGAAAAAGGTTTTCGTTGCAAGAAGTGTTACTCATTTCACTTCTGGTTGTAAGATACTTCGATTCTGAAAACGGAGTGAGAAATAGACTTCTGGTCTTAATTGAGCAGGCTGGTGAGGCAGCTAATGCTGTTCACAGCCTAATCGAGTCTTCACCGAAAATAATTTGGATGTAAAGACCCTCACTGCATACTGTGCAAATAATGCAGATGTAAATTACGTTAAGCGTAATTCTGTGTTTAACTATTGTGCATTAGATGTAGATATTGTAATTCTTGTCTTGAAAATATATGGGTATCTATCTTTATCTGAAAAAAGAAGAGAAGAGTTGCTGTCATTCTACGATTTCGTTGATACTGAGTGGCTGGAGATTGTTCGTCATGTCTCTATCCGTTCGCTTTCTTAAACATCTGCTGTGAACAGACTAATATAGAGCTGGTTACCCATTAACAGTTACTATGATGATGTACATGACTGTCCAGAAGTATCAACAAAAATGTTTAGTGAGGAAGATCCTTAAAAGGTATGTGTTTCTGAGGTACACCTAAATTATTTTGTAATATAGATACTTTACTTGTCTTGTCTGGGAAAACCCTTGAAGCTTCAAAAGTTTGCCACATGGAATGCTATGGTGTGATGAAAAATCTATGTAATAAGATTCCACAGGGAACTGAACAAAATTCTTTTTCTCTTTGGTACTATCACTGAAAAATTATTGATCCACCCATGGAATAGTGTATCAGAAATGATTTTTTTGACTATTACGACTGTTTAAATAATTATATAACTATAAATACTGATATGTATCAGAGATGATTTTATTAACTACTGCCGTTGATTAAATAATTATATAACCACAAATATTGAAATAGCAAACGCAAATCCAGTTCACTGTCTTTTATCATTCACGTTGATCTCTGAACTTGCTTTCAGGCAGTTAGAATTCATAGTCAAAGAATTTGCTCTTGATTTTGTGAATGAGGGTACTCTATATGAAGAGATTTCTAGTGCAAAATGTGCGCTGAGTATGACGAAAAACGGCACAACAGAAAATTGGGTTATAATTTTTAAAGATTTAAAACCTGATGAAATTGATGTTACAAATCTTAGTAAAATCAGAAGATTTGTATTAAGTATCCCAGGAACAAATACTCAAACAGAATGAGATTCTTGTCTTACGAGCGGTATATGGACTGATTACACAAACAGCTGCAGCTTGGAACTGATTAAACCAACGCTTTTGATTGAAATAAATTTTGATTATAATTGTAGAAAGATTTTTTTAAATTTGCGCAGGCAGATAAAAAGTTGCAGAGTTCTGCAGCTTCTGTAAATAAGTACTTGGAAGGTACACATGATGTATGTGTAAGTTTGTTACGTTTTATTGTGAGTATATTTTTACATTACGTGCCATAAAAATAGTTTTCTTTAGATTAGATTCATTTTTCTTTCCATAGCTAAAAAATGAGGGATGTAATACTTGTGGCCTTACAGACAGCATATTCAGCTGCAAGAAGCTTTTCACAGAGCAGCTGAGAAAGCAGCACTGGGAAGATGACGTAATGTGTGAGGTACCGGTGACAGATGGTTTATTCGGTACTTGTGTTGTGAGAAACACCGCCTAAATTGTGGTCCGTCGCGATTTTGTGCTGTGTTCGGACGCAGTGCGCCAAAATGATAAACTTCTATTATTAATACTGCAAAAACAAAACAGTGAATTAACTTGCGTTTTATATAAAAGCATCTCTCGATAGCAGGCTACCATCCCATTATTTCGAAAGTGTTAATTACTAATAGAATAATAAACAATAGCTAAACGAAAATGCAGACCAAGCACTTGGGATATCTCCGCATTGTGCCTTGGATTGCTGGGGAGGTGGTTCGGCTGTAAGATCAGAGTTGGACCGGCAGTGTCGGATGACAGACATGGGGTCTACCGCCCTCGTTATCAGTTAAGACATAATTAGCCACTTCTGATTTTCGAATGTAACAGCTCGATCGGTAGTTTCGGAGGACAGACATGTTGTCTGATCAGGTCGGTATTGGTTAAGAATTTAATTAGGAATCACTGTTTTATTTGACATATAATTGAGAACTAGGATGATAGTAATCACACAAACACGCAAGTCATTATTTCGTTCATTTTCTGTGAAAATGTGAAGAATGGAAATTATTTGTGATTTATGAAATGGACTATAATTGTGCATTTCCTTTGTATCTGTTAATAAAAAGTGAGTGGCATCCTATATAAGCAAACCACTTCAAAATTTAATTATTTTTACAGTACCAGTTCCTCGATGATGGTTTATTGAAGCCTCAAGATTACGAACTCACGACGTACGTCCTGTTTTCCGTGCAGGGGACAACAACTATAGAAAACTGAAGGTTGGTGAACAGTATTCAGAACTCACGCATTCCACTCAGGGCTATGGAAGCAACTAGGCACCTCGCGTGTACTGCAATCTTAGTACAAATGAGGTACGTGACATGTCACTTGTGGGAGCACAGAGGAGATACGAAGGGAGGAAGTTTTCGAGGGAAGGGATTTATCACACACACGTAAATCCGTCTTGCTATCTCTATCTCTCTCATTCTCTCTTTCACTTGCCATACTGGATCCTCGTAGGGATGGAACACGTCAGAAAACGTAACAAACGTATATCGAACGCCTGAGTATAGTACACATTTCAGTGATCCTTAGTCAGGAAGATGTCAAGATACGTAAGAAGGTTAAAATAAATTGGAACTTCTGATGTTCACAGACTGAATACAACGCCAGAAGGAAGCATAAACATGCGCCGTTAATATATTGATCATACACAAAAGTACCTCGCTGCTTGACGATTGCCTCCAAATACTGTAAAAAAATGTAATGGAAATTTTTACTTAAATTTGTCTAACACTTTCTACTAAATTATTTAGTATCGAGTAGAAGATGTTGGCCACCAAACAATCTTTCAAACTCTTTCTAAACTGTGCTTTGTCTGAAGCTAAGCTCTTAATGGCTGCTGGCAACGTACTGAAAATATTTGTTCCCGAGTCATTGACCTCTTTTCGCACCAAGTTGAGTCATTTCAAGTCTTTCTGTATATTGTTTTTACTGCTAGTTTTGATGTTGTGTACATACCTGTTGGCTTTAAAAAGAAATACAATACTAAAAAAAAAAACTTTGTTAAGGAATAAATATACTGAAAAGTAGTAATTTGAATATCGTTTTCTTTCAATAGCTTTAAGGTTGCTGTTCTTGAATTTACACCACAAATGTCTTAATAACACTTCTCCACTCTTAAAAACATTCTCTCAGTTTTGTAGACGATGTCGCATGACACAATGGATCAGAAGGAAGCAAAGTATGCTAATTTTTTTATTTCTATATCCCTATTGTCACCCATTCCTCTTAAATGCAAATAGTTGTTCAAATGGTTCAAATGGCTCTGAGCACTATGGGATTTAACTGCTGAGGTCATCAGTCCCCTAGAACTTAGAACTACTTAAACCTAACTAACCTAGGGACATCACACACATCCATGCCCGAGGCAGGATTCGAACCTGCGACCGTAGCGGTCGCGCGGTTCCGGACTGTAGCGCCTAGAATCGCTTGGCCACCCCGGCCGGCGCAAATAGTTGTGCAGTTGAAATTTATTGCTAATAAATCACCATTAAACGTCCCTTAAAACCATTCCCAGATGTTGGTCATCTCCCTTAAATCCGTGATCCAAAGATGGCCGCCCCGGTGGTCTGGTCCAATCCCGTAGAACTGTTATCACCGTATGTTCGTTGGAAGGTTTTATAGACCAACATGAGTCTCCCGATTCACACGATGGAATAGGCATTCTATTCCTACACCGTCGTTAATAACTTATTACCTACTAGAGAACGTCTACACCAGTTTGGACTTAGTGACACGGCTACATGTTGTCGATGAGGTTCCTTGCACACGATTCTGTATACATTTACTTGCTGTGGTCATCTCTCGAACTGGTTCTAAATGCGGAATCAATTTGCTTTCGTCAACAGGACCACTGTCGCTGCTCACAGCACCGACATTATCCTGCGGCAAGATTTCTCCTTCTTTACAAAGTCGAAGTATAATTCCAAATGTTCAAATGTGTGTGAAATCTTATGGGACTTAACTGCTAAGTTCATCAGTCCCTAAGTTTACACACTACTTAACCTAAACTATCCTAAGGACAAACACATACACCCATGCCCGAGGGAGGACTCGAACCACCGCTGGGACCAGCCGCACAGTCCATGACTGCAGCGCCTTATACCGCTCGGCTAATCCCGCGCGGCGTATAATTCCATGATATGGTTAATTGCTCATTTTGTACAGTTTTTGTTGCTGGTGTATATATGGGTATGTCTTTTTGATGTTTCAGCAGCACATGCTTACTGCATATTATAACGCTTCGCAGTGCCCATGTAGGGACAATTTTTCTAACACGCTAAATCTCATCTTTACCAGACAGGTTTTTGTTAAAGTGGTCAGCGGGTGTGGCCATGTGACAGAGATCTCGAGGGGCAGATGACCCTTCTTATTTCTCGCTTCTATCTCTGCAAACTGTTTCGCCGGTTGTGTTCTATGTCATATATATGAGAAAAAACACACTTAGAGAGGTGTTTTGTCTTTTAGCAGATTTTTTCTGCAGCTGCTGTTTACGCAAAGAAAGAACTTAGCGATCAGGCTCACTTTTGTGTTTTTTATTTATACACATATTTTTTCAACATTGGTGGCACCGTTTCGTATATACTGGATTTGAGGGCTATTGTGGTGAAGAGACGCGTGTGCTCGCATGGAATTTTGTTGGATTTCAAAAGTTATTCAAAGAAAAGTAGAGAAGTGGTCAGCATGACTGACTGCTGCGCGGTGAAAAAAACAGCGGTCGAGACGTTACATTACCTCACCGCTGGTCCGTGTTCGATTCTTAGACGTGCCTCATCTCATATTCGACACTTTTTTCGGTGCATCTGGTAATATTCCGCTCTGTACTGGCAAGAGGAAAGAGTGGCAAAGCGTGTGCCTGGAAACCGATCGAATTTCGGTTGGACCAGGAGTTTTTCAGTCTTCGTTTTATCAAAGCGTTATCTCTCAACGATTTGAGGAGTCTCTAGAAACGACACGTGGTAAAAGCTTTCACGTTAAACTGTAGGTCCGCTTTCCATAATTGGATAATTGGTGCATGTTAGGATCGTGCAAGTTGCTTAAGTGGAAAGACTTGCACCAAGACACTGAGCCACAAGAAATGGTTATTATATATATGAAGATAGTAACTCTTCTCGAAAGAACAGATACCACTGACGACCGTGCAGCTTCTCTAGAATAAATGATAATTAATTGAAATCCTCAGCTGCCGACAGGTGTTGTTGATTTACCTCGATGGGAACAGCTGAAAATGTGTGCTCCGACCGGGGCACCAGCCGATTTGCCACTATAGTCTCCCTGCACTCATGCCAAGTGTCGTCCTGCTTCGTGTATGCGACTGGGAGGCCTCTGGAAACGTAGGCCCGCACTTTTATTCGTTTCGACTTGTGGGTAACATGTTATGTTACTTTCGCTATGCCACCCTTAAGTTTTGCACATCAGTGTATGCGTGTGGTAGACTTCCCGCGACCTGTGAATTCCACAGTCAATTAATCGTTTTATTGCGACGAGTAAAAGGGATAATCATAGAAATGAACATTGTGTAGTCTCGACCGTCCATGAATCTCAATACAGCACCGCAGCTAAATGAAAACACGTACATTTGAATGTATTGAGTACTGAGTGAAGTATACTGGCGCGTTGAATGTCGTCAGCATATCTGAACGTTACATTCATTCTTTATCCTTCCCTCTTCAGATATTCCTGACACTAAAACTCTTAAATGAGTTACTAATTGTGTTTCAGAGTCCGATACGCACAAGATTCTTCCAATTTTTCTTAGGGTCGGGCGGTGCCAAATTAAAGACCCCTTGTCTTTCTTGAGATTGAACCAGATTTCCCGGTCTAATTCCTGAAGGATATCGTAGGGCACAGCAGAATGGAGGTAACATTTTCTCTCCCGGATATACTGTAGATGCTCCAAGGTGATGGGCATAAAACATCTGGCTTCTGTTAGCTCACTACAGGTAATGAATTAATGGCAAATGTCTGGCGTATTAAATATCTTCATAAGCTAAACTACAAGAAATTACATTAGAGGAGGAATAGTATACATCAAAATGAAGTACTAACTTTCAGTAGAAACAAATAAATTTCAACATGTTCGCACTAATCATACAAATAGGCGTCGCAGCAATGTACAGAATTTATCCTGTATTTATCCACTAAGGCAACCTCACGGTAATACAACAGTTCGCAGGTTGGCTGCTGCAATTTATCGTAATGTACTTCATTAGTGTGCGCCTAGATTCTCACTGTGCCGCACACGACGCAGCCAGGCGGTTGTAGCAAAACACCACCTTTGGTGTTTGTGGGACGGCAATAAGGTTTCTGTGAAACGTATTTTGATCCCGATTGCCGTTCAGTACCTGTACGCAGGTTTGCGTGGTTCCCAAAATTCCTTACATCAAAGGGTCAGTATTCTGATAGTGTTCTGCAGGACGGTGTTTCATTTCGTTTTCAGATTCTATTTACCTGGGGGTCTAACACATCAGACTTTTTCTCTGTTTCTGAAAGAAAAAGAGATCGGTGTCATGCGACGAGGAGTAGCCTACATTTGAAGAAGTTGTAGATAGTGAACCGGAACTCCATCGACAGAATTTCAGAGGTTGTTCAGGGATACCTCATGAGCATTTTGGTATAAGGAACCCACGGTCTCCACGGGTCGTTACGGAGTTGTTATGATTTGTTAGGTCTGTTACCGATTTTACAGCAGTTTGACTTTGTATCCTTTTTATGTCAAACCATGCATTTGTAAAGAAAGTGATGGTCGCTGTTCATTTAAACTCAAAAAAGGTAATTTTGACTGGATCAACAATTCCAAAATCTTGTCTCAAATTTCCACCCTCTCATGTTTCGACTTATAGACTCCCTTCAGTAAATAGCCATTAACAAGCTGGACTACCCTGAAGTCATGAGTAACAAATGAAAACTGTCCCGCAGTTCTCTATCAGTTAAAAATGGTAGGTAGCATCAACCAGAAGAGAATTCTCCTAGATGCTCTTATTTCTTACAATTCTTCAAAAATAACCTGAAAATATATTTTCACTGTGCTACCAGATAGTTTACTTTTCAGGTATAATTCCTTGAAGCATGCAAGTTATAATTTTTTTTTTTTTTTGCTTTCAGAGTAATGATGCAATAAAACACACAAAACCACGCATTAATAATATTTCTGCAGAAGATGAAATAAATCTCGCCTCTTGTGTTATCTTCAGTTCGGAACTGCGCAGCTGCTACGATCGCAGGTTCGAATCCTGCCTCGGGCATGGATGTGTGTGAGGTCCTTGGGTTAATTAGGTTTAAGTAATTCTAAGTCTAGTGGACTAATGACCTCAGATATTAAGTCCCATAGTGTTCAGAGCCATTTGAACCATCTTGTGTTATCTGTACAAATAGTGGCACACTGTAATAAACTGTCTGTACAACTCATAACTGCTTCAGTGAAAACGAAGTTACTGTCAGACAAAAGAAGATCCTCGTATACACTGATAATATTACTAATTAAATAAATAAATGGTATCTCTTTAAAAAACAGAGATAAAATTAAATCCATATTGATTATTAAGTAGGGGTCGCCTAGATGTATTCTATATGTTGTTACGAAATGAACTGAGTGTACGTCGAAATCCCAACTGAAACGTGCCCAGCACAATCTGATTTCCAGAACAATCCAACACTGGTAAATTTACCTAATGCAACTGTAATTGTTGGACATCTGATTTTATTTATTGATTAATAGTGCACAAATTCTCTATCATAGAAGCAGACGCATGAAGAAACATTTTATAAAATTTTCAGTATAATCTCATATACAAAAACCTGAGACTGTGTTCATACGTCACTCTCCTTTCTTCTCACCCTAAACCAAAGCAACTCATGAGCCTCCAACCTCTGCTTATATTACACATAATAGGGAAAGCTAGTGGAAGGAGCAGCTCGACTCTTGCTTGTAATACGGGACACTCTTTTATAAGTAAGACGATAACACAAGATTTCTACAAAAATTAAATGGAACATGGCGCTATCACTGCAGATACGGAATTCTCGCCGTAAACTTACCTTTTGCACATTTCGCTCTAAAAAAATATAAAAAAATTTATAAAAAGCTATATGCTGTGAAATAATTGTTCTGAAAATATCAGTCATGCTGACTGCACTACATCGCAATTTCATTGTCTTACCTGCACTATATAAGTGCTCTAGCTTCGTGTATATTACAGACAAACTTTAAAAGAAATGCAACTTTGTCCGTAATTTGATCATGGAGTAACGTGTAAACAGATGCAACAGATTTGATAATATCAATTATTTATTAAAATTCACAAGGTACAAATACTTTTACAAACGACCTCATGGTTACTAAAACCACGTGCTACACAAGGCAACATTGAGACAGAGAATTCATCTATAGAGTAGTTATGAAACCAACAAAATGCAAGACGCCCTTCCTGAATGAAATACATGTTGGTTCAACTCGTTTAGGAATCAAATACACCATACGAAGAGAACGGAAACTACCCCAAATTAACTGCAACCACTGGACCCACTCTACTGTTCATGTGGATTCAGTGCCCAACGGATATGGCGCGCCAAGTTCGTAGTTATAGGAAAAACTTACCTAGTCTTCCAGAGCAGACGCATGAAGAAACTTTTTACAAAATTTTCAGTATAATCTCATATACCAAAACCTGAGGCTGTGTTCATACATCACTCTCCTTTCTTCTCATCATAAACCAAAGCAACTAGACTAATTACCACACCGTAAGACATACAAGCAAATACACAGCACCATCCGCTAGTACAGAGTTGAACAGAATAGGCTGCAGAAAACTTGTCCCTCTTGAACTTGCAAGCCATATAGACAGTAACCTCAGATTCAGTTCACTTTGGCCGAGCCTTCACTCGCCTCGAAGATCTCAGTTAAGACAAACCAGCGCAGCTGAAACATGATTGACTGCATTGACAATTGATCACTGGGAGCAGATATTAGAGCAAAGAGTGCTCTCGAGTAACAGATGTGTAAAACGTGATACATGCAAGTTAGCAAATCATAACAGACAATTTTCAATCTACACGGTATATTCTCCAAGTTGGCCTCTGCGGCGCATGATGTCTAGGTAAAACTACCATTTCTCTTATAGTAGAATGACATTGTCACTGGCAGAGGAACATTGTCAAAAATGTGCAAGAAAGCGATGGACGCCATTTAGACGAAATATAAAACTCCCGAGGACATCCCGTATAAAGTGGTTTTGGCTGACAGTAAAATGACTGTACTAAGCAATCAGCTGCCTGGGCTGTTGCAGCAGCTTTGCGTGGACCTGTGTTACTTTGTGTACTTTGATATACTCCAAGGTTTCTTTGGGATTTTTTACAAAATGGAGATGAGTGATTGCCTAACATCAAACAACGGTATCTTTGTACAAGAAGACTATCAAGGAAACAGAATTGTGGCTGTGAAGAACAATAAGATAGATGGAACTGCTGTTTAACATGCAAGAGCTCTAATTGAAGAATAAAGACATATAACAAACTTATATCGCAAATCACAAGCCCAAGAGTAAATAAAGAGATCAGCAAACATTCTTTCGATTTTATAAAGAGCCCTTATATGCATCTGCTAGAAAATTTCATGTTTTCTTTCTCTAAGGAATATATTACCAGATCTCCCCGATCAATGACTATAGACCGGATGGTGTGTTCGACCCTGCGGAATATTACCCACGTGTATTAAATGCCAACAGACGGTATTTACAATGCACTCCACAGTACTTTGTGCCAATCGCTTCTGTGCCCTTACAGAACACTTGCTGTGTTGTGTTTAACAACAGTGTTTTACAATTTGTCTTCTAGGATAACGCAGAAAGTTGCCTGATGTACAAGTAAACGTTCCAATAATACACTGCTGGCCACCGTAAATGCAACACCCTGAAGGAAGCATCCGAATCAAGTGAAATTTACACCATGGGTTTGCAGCGATGAGATATGCAACTGATTAGAATTTCAGCGCAGACGCACATCACGCGCGCCTGTGGCGCCACCTCATAGCGCCATTTAAGGCTTGGCGATTTCGACGAGTGTACGTTCGGCACGTGTGTTTACCTTGTGGTTGTTTCACAAGACGATCAGTTATGCCTCGTAGACAACAGCGAACATCGTTTGATCAAGTATCCGAGTTCGACAGAGGAAGGATAGTGGCTTACCGAGATTGTGGATTATCATACAGAGAAATCGCTAGTCGTGTTGGACGAAACCAAACAACTGTAATGCGGATATGTGACCGTTGGATGCAGGAGGGTACGACGGACCGACGTGGTCGATCGCATTCACCTCGGTGCACCACTGCACCTGCTGATAGGCAAATTGTGCGCATGGCAGTGACGGATCGCTCAGCGACATCCCGAACCATAGCACAGCACATTGCGTCTGTTACGCACCACCAGTGTCTGCGCGTACCATTCGATGCCGTTTACAGCAGAGTGGTCTGTCCGCAAGACGTCCATTGCTTCGTCTACCATTGACGCAGAACCACAGACGTCTCCGTCGCCAATGGTGTGATGACAGACGGATGTGGACGGCAGAATGGAATGACGTTGTCTTTACTGACGAGGCACGCTTCTGTCTGCAGCACCACGATGGTCGGATTCGAGTGTGGAGACACCGTGGAGAGAGGATGCTGGACAGCTGCATTATGCACCGCCACACTGGTCTTGTACCGGGTATTATGGTATGGGGCGGTACTGGATATTACTCTCGCACGCCTCTAGTACGCATTGCCGGTACTTTAAATAGCCGGCGCTACATATCCGAGGTGCTGGAGCCAGTTGTCCTTCCGTACCTTCAGGGCTCGGCCACAGCCATATTTCAACAGGATAATGCGCGACCACACGTGGCACGCATTGTCCAAAGGTTCTTCGTCAATAAACAGATTGAAGTGCTTCCCTGGCCGGCTCGCTCTCCGGATCTTTCGCCGATAGAAAACATGTGGTCCATGGTTGCTCAACGAGTGACCCAGATTACATCCCCAGCTGCCACACCAGATGATCTTTGGCAACGTGTGGAAGCTGCTTGGGCTGCTGTACCCCAGGAACACATCCAACGTCTCTTTGACTCAATACCGAGACGTGTGGCAGCGGTGATCTCCAACAATGGCGGCTACTTTGGCTACTGATTCTGGCAGGAACCACATGTCACAGACGTCTGTAAACGCAATCATTTGATACTTGGTCAACATGTTATCTACAAAATAAATTTTGTTGTGCTACCTCTTGTCTTTCTTGGTGTTGCATTTACGGTGGCCAGCAGTGTATATAAGGATATAGTCTGTCTGTTTATAGTTTCAATTATTTATCGGATAAATATCTGAAAGTTGTTGACACAGACTCCTATGAGAAATTGTGCATCCAGTAACAGAAAACACATCTCCACGATTTAAATCTGAAAGGGTAACTACTTTTAACACTAATTCGTTACAGAAGTTGTAAACGTAAAGTTCCAAAAGGATTGCTCTAGAATATATGGAAGAGTTAGAAACGCATACCAAAGAGAACGTGGAATGCCTCAACAACATAAAAAATTAAAATACATGAACGCTCTCCGTTAGAAGAATTATTGTACAGAGCATTTCACGTACAATACAAGTGGTCTGTTTGATATTGTACTACACCTGGAAGTGAGTGGCGATGAAGTATTTTAATTATATGGTGTATTTTCTCAGGGCGTTCGATCTCACACAGAGAGAGAGATTGATTCTGAAAGGTACTGAGAACAAGATGGCAGAGCTTTAATCATAAATTAATGTAAGAGAACAAGATGGCAGATCACGTGTCAGAGATCGGACTAGCAGAGCAAAATGGTAGATCTGCGGTACATAGAACGAACTTAGAGAACAGCATGGTGGAACTGGGGTTGCAGAACGAACTAGCAAATGAAAATGATAGAGCACGGATCAGAGACCGAACTACGACAATAGGGTGGTGGACGAGGGGCTAGGGATTGACCTACAGGCCAAGATGGAGGAGGAAGAGCACGGGTGTTACAACGAATTGTCGCACCTTATGACATGCTGTGCACGAACACGTGTGTGTGTGTGTCTAGGTGTATGCAGCAATATACATCCCGCTGTCAACGTCAAAGGTACGGCTGGAGTGTATGATTTATGTATTTTCTCAGAGAGCTTGATCTCACAGAAAGATGGAGAGCGTTTATGAGAGATAGTGATGGGATAGAGTAGTTACGGTCTAGGGATTAACAATAAACGCTGCAGACGTTTGTCCTCCTACTTACGAAGATGAAAAGTCTGACATGGCCGCTGCCTACTTTATTCATAGGGAGAATTCTAAATTAATGTGTTATGTCGTTAATATATGGGACAGTCACATGAAAACAAGACAGTTGGAAAAAAGTAATTATATTGTTCATTATTTCAAAACTATCGCTACAACTGTTGATACATATATGCAACTGTGAGATAAGACAGTCAATGCCTTCACGGAAAACTGTTTGTGGTTGCCTACGGAATCATAATTGTACCCGGGAATGGACGACCACGAATGTCTGTCTTCAGGACTCCAAAAATATGGAAATCACATGGTAAGAGATCGGTACCGTGTGGAGGACGTGTAACGGCTTCCCATCGAAACTTCTGGAGAGTACTCGAAGCAGATGTGGCAACATATGGGTGGGAATTATCTTGCAACATAATGATGTTGGCCGTCAAAACTGTACTTGATGGTGCCCTTCAATTTTTGTAAAGTGTCCACGAACCTCTGTGCGTTAATTGTGGCTCCCTGCTCCTGAAAGACAATGAGAAGCGAGTCAAATAAGCAGTCAAATAAAGATCATCATGACTCTCCCAGATCTGATGTGCCTGTTGCTTTGGCTGGACGGCAGAAGTTTTACTTGGAAGTGTTTACACTTTCTCTATAGAGAGCCCCAACCTCTCCTCACGCGATTTCCATATTTTAGGGGCACAAGGAAGACGTTCGCGGCTGTTGGTTGGTTGGTTGGTTGGTTGTTTCGGGGAAAGAGACCAGACAGCGAGGTCATCGGTCTCATCGGATTAGGGAAGGACGGGGAAGGAAGTCGGCCGTGCCCTTTGAAAGGAACCATCTCGGCATTTGCCTGGAGCGATTTAGGGAAATCACGGAAAACCTAAATCAGGATGGCCGGACGCGGGATTGAACCGTCGTCCTCCCGAATGCGAGTCCATTGTCTAACCACTGCGCCACCTTTCGCGGCTGTCAACTTGTTTCGGACGAAGGGATGAAACGCCTTGTTGCAATCGTGATTCCATAGGTAACGGCACACATTTTTCCATGAAATCAACGATCGTCTTGTCTTACAGTCGCATAAATATTTTAACAGTTATTGCGAATCCTTTTGTAATAATATGACGTTTGCTTACGTTTCTCCACCTCTCTCTTTTTCATTTGCTGACTCTCGTCTTTATGCAGGTAATAAATATAATGCAACAAACTCAGTTTTACTTATTTCTCTTCCCCAAATTCTCTCCCTCCACTTCTCTTGTTGAGTTGTTTGGTGTCATTAATGGACTTTTAAGCACCATATAAAGAGGAAATTCATTAATGCTAGACACATTTAGAATAGTAAATTTTCCGTTTGTTTCTTCATCGCACACACACTAACAAAATCATCAGTTGATTCTAGATCCTTCCCTCGATTACGTGGTAATCATACCCTTGGTCTTACAAATACGTAAAGAGAGTAATGCCATCTTTCAGTAATTTATACGCAAAAGTATCTGGATTACGTTCCGTCCGATTTGCATTAATCCCACATAACGTAAGCTATCTTTCGGTCCCTCCAACGTCATTGTGGTAGTATGGTTTGACTATACAAAACTTTTGCCACAAAAGACAATTAGAAAACGCTACTCTCTATGGCAATCAATCCTAGTGTACATTAATATCACGATATTGCAGATACTAGGATCACGATATTGCAGATACTAGGAAACGGTCTCTAACGATCATAAACTCAGATTTATTACAATGAGTGACATTTCAGGAATATTACCAAAGTCATATACAGGGTGGTCCACTGATCGTGACCGGGCCAAATATCTCACGAAATAAGCGTCAAACAAATAAACTACAAAGAACGAAACTTGTGTAACTTGAAGGGGGAAAATAGATGGCGCTATGGTTGGCCGGCTAGATGGCGCTGCCATAGGTCAAACGGTTATCAACTGCGTTTTTTTAAATAGGAGCCCCCATTTTTATTACATATTCGTGTAGTACGTAAAGAAATACGAATGCTTTAGTTGGACCATTTTTTTCGCTTTGTGATACATGGCGCTGTAATAGTCACGAACATATGGCTCACAACTTTAGATGAACAGTTGGTAACAGGTAGGTTTTTTAAATTAAAATACAGAACGTAGGTACGTTTAAACATTTTATTTCGGTTGTTCCAATGTGATACATGTACCTTTGTGGGGTTATCATTTCTGAGAACGCATGCTGTTACAGCGTGATTACCTGTAAATACCACATTAATGCAATAAATGCTCAAAATGATGTCCGTCAACCTCAATGCATTTGGCAATACGTGCAACGACATTCCTCTCAACAGCGAGTAGTTCGCCTACCGCAATGTTCGCACATGCATTGACAATGCGCTGACGCATGTTGTCAGCCGTTGTCGGTAGATCACGATAGCTAATGTCCTTTAACTTTCCCCACAGAAAGAAATCCGAGGACGTCAGATCCGGTGAACTTGCGGCTTCGACGACAAATCCACCTGTCATGAAATATGCTATTCAATACCCCTTCAACCGCACGCGAGCTATGTGCCGGACATCCATCAAGTTGGAAGTACATCGCCATTCTGTCATGCAGTGAAACATCTTGTAATAACATACGTAGGAAATCAGAATACATTGCACCATTTAGATTGTCATCGATAAAATGGGGGCCAATTATCCTTCCTCCCATAATGCCGCACCATACATTAACCCGCCAAAGTCGCTGATGTTCCACGCGTGCAAAAAATCTGTCATCGTCCCGTAATTTCTCTTGTGCCCAGTGGCAGAACTGTACACGACGTTCAAAGTCGTCGGCATGCAATTCCTGGTGCATAGAAATACGGTACGGGTGCAATCGATGTTGATGTAGCATTCTCAACACCGACGTTTTTGAGATTCACGATTCTCGCGCAATTTGTCTGCCACTGATGTGCGGATTAGCCGTGACAGCAGCTAAAACACCTACTTGGGCATCATCATTTGTTGCAGGTCATGGTTGACGTTTCACATGTGGCTGAACACTTCCTGTTTCCTTAAATAACGAACTATCCGGCTAACGGTCCGGACACTTGGATGATGTCGTCCAGGATACCGAGCAGCATGCATAGCACACGCCCGTTGGGCATTTTGATCACAATAGCCATACATCAACATGATATCGACCTTTTCCGCAATTGGTAAACGGTCCATTTTAACAAGGGTAATGTATCACGAAGCAAATACCGCCCGCACTGGCGGAATGTTACGTGATACCACGTATTTATACGTTTGTCACTATTACAGCGCCATCTATCACAAAGCGAAAAAAGTGGTCCAACTAAAACATTCATATTTCTTTACTACACGAATATGTAATAAAAAATGGGGATTCCTATTCTTAAAAAACCGCAGTTGATATCCGTTTGACCTATGGCAGCGTCATCTAGCGGCCAACCATAGCGCCATCTGGTTTCCCCCTTCAACCTAGGCGAGTTTCGTTCTTTGTAGTGTTACGTTTGATGCTTATTTCGTGAGATATTTTGCCCGGTCACTATCAATGGACCACCCTGTATATACAACAAGATCGGTGCTGTCACACTTCCCAGGGCCACTCCTGACGATATCCTTGTGTCTGATGAATATCAGCCGCCGAGGACAGCACACTGGGTTCTATTACTTAAGATGTATTCGTGCCAGTTTCATATCTGTGAACTTATTCCATAAGTTCGTACTTTCGTTAACAACCAGCCATGGGGCACAGTATCAAATGCTTTCTGGAAATCTAGAAATATGGAATCTTCCTGTTACCCTTCAAGCATAACTCGCAGTATATCATTTTAGAAAACGGGAATCTGAGTTTCGCAGGAGCCATTCTTTCTGATACCATACTGATTCGTGCACATAAGCTTGTAAGTCTCAAGAAAATTTACTATATTCGAACTGAGAATATGTTAAAGGATTCTGAAGCAAACAGAAGTTAGGGATATTGGTCTATAATTTTGCAAAAATGGTTCAAATGGCTCTGAGCACTGTGGGATTTAACTTCTAAGGTCATCAGTCCCCTAGAACTTAGAACTACTTAAGCCTAACTAACCTGTGGACATCACACACATCCATGCCCAAGGCAGGATTCGAACCTGCGACCGTGGCGGTCACGCGCTTCCAGACTGTAGCGCCTAGAACCGCTCGGCCACCCAGGCCGGCTGTAATTTTGCGGGTCCGTTCTTTTACCCTACTTAAATACGAGAGTCACCTGCGCTTTTTCTAATTGCTTGGGACTTTGTACTGAGCGAGAGTTTCGTGATAAATTCTAGCTAGGTAAGAGACCAACGCCTTAGAGAACCCATTGCAAATTCGAATTGGGATTCCATCTCGAACTGGACACTTATTTGCCTTCAAATCTTTCAGTTATTTCTCTGCGCCAAAAATGTATATTTCTGTGTCATCGATATGGGAACCTGTCAAACGGTGTGTTTGTACGCCTATCCTGCGTGAATGATTTCTTGAACGCGCACTTTAAAACTTCAGCTTTCGTTCTGTTGTTTTCGGCTGCCACAGCAGACTGGCCAACAACGGACTGACAGGAAGCATTAGACCCACTTACCAAGTTTACATAGGACCAGAATTTTCTCGGGTTCTCTACCAGATCTTTTGATAAGGTACGACGGTTGTAATTGTTGTATGACTCGCGCATAGAACTTTCTACAAAGGAAAGAATCTCTACTAAACTTTTCTTTTCGTCATTTGTGCGTTCCCTTTCGAGAAGAGAGTGCAACAGCCTCTGCTTCCTCAGCATCTTCCGAATTTTGTTATTAGAGCATTGTAGGTCTTTTCCATCCTTAATTCACTTACTAGGCTTTGTAGAAACATAACCTTTGTGGGTCTTTTCCATCCTTAATCCAATCACTAGTAGACACATAACTCTTCAGCTTGAACTTTGTCCATAAACCCTCCACGTCCACCGTACTGGATTTAAGTGAGTCAGTCCATTCTCCCGTCGGAGGTTCGAGTCTCCCTCGGGCATAGGTGTGTGTGTTATCTTTAACGTAAGTTAGTTTAAGTTAGATTAGGGATCGATGACCTCAGCAGTTTGCTCCCATAAGACCTTACCATAAATTTCCGAAATTCAGTTCACTCTGTAAGTAAGGGGCTAACAATTGTTTATCTGCTCTGTCTCGTAGAAACACTCTCATATCTATCTCGACTGATTCATTAACTTCAGTACCCATAGTTGCCATAGTGACATCATGACCGCTAATCCCGTTTCCATCTTGATATCGTCTATAAAATCTGGACTATTTGTAGCTACAAGCTCTAAGATATTTCCACTGCATATGGGCTGCCTAGATAAATGCTCAAGGCAGTATTCAGAAAACGAATTCAAAAGTATTTCTCAGGACTGTCGGTCTGTACCCCCAGCAATGAATCCATAGACATCCCAGTCTATGCTTTGTAGGTTAAAGTCATCTCCAACTAGTATTGCATGATCTGAGTATTTACGTGCTACTGACAGTAGAATTTCTTTGAATGGCTTAAGAACTGTCACAGCAGAATCGTGTGGTCGATAAAAGCGTTCAACAGTTAACTAGATTTCATCTGCACATGTTATACGCTACCAGATAACTTCACTGTTGCACTCCACTTCGACCTCTACAGAGACAATACTTTTGTCAATTGCAGTGGCCTCTAATCTGTCTCTCCGTTACACGTTCCATGACTCGCTAAATATCTCAGAACTTTCCACTTTGGGTTTCAGCCAGCTCTCGGTCCCAAGAATAATTTGAATGCGAGAGCTTTCCTGGAGGCAGTAAATTCGGGAATTTGTTTACATATACATCGACAGTTTACTGATAAAATTTTGACTGCGCAAGTGTCTTTAATCTGATCGCTGTCTGACTTCACTTGCTGCGTACTGACTGGCGAGTGGTCACCAGAGTACCTCAAACTACCACCTAGTCTAAAAGGCCCTCATGTGCACCCCATAAGTACTCTGCTACCGGAGTAGCTGCTTCTTTCGTGTACTGCACCCCTGATCTATCAAGGGAATCCTACAAACCCCACCCAATAACGGAAGTCTAGAAATCTGCAGCCAAGACCGTCACAGAGTCAACGAAGCCTTTGACTGAGGCGTGGGGTATCAATCAAACCAAAGGACAACTCTGGGAACAATGCTGCAAATTGCGAGCTCTGAGTGTACCTTGTGCGCGAGGCCAGCCATCTTCGGCAGCCGCCTGCATAAACAGGGTATGGTCTCAGAACCCGTGCAACACACATCGTTGGTGCCGACGTGAGCCACAATTTGCATACGACTGCACCCTACGTGCTCGATAGTTGCAGGCAGATCCACCTCCACATCTCGAATGAGGCACCCCGGCAAACATACTCCTATCGAATGCACATGAGCTTTCTTTCCAGCCCAGAACGCTGTCTAAATGGGCTCCATAACACGCCTAACGTTGGAGCTCACGATAACTAGTAAACCGCTACCCCATGTGCCTGCTCGGACGCTCACATGTTCACTCGTAGGGTGAATGGACGAGGCCAGACAGCCAGCCCCAAATTGGCCCTCCGCCTCGAGCGACGCGAACGCGTTACCATCCGCCACTCACTCTGTGGTGAGGGCGTATCCACCGCGGCAGCAGAGCCCGGGGGCAAAACAAGCGAACCTGAGGTGTCCCATGCGACGCCCCAGATTCTCCGCCCCCGTTACATCCTGAGGCAGCAGGCTGAAGGTAACCGTAGACAAAAGTGCGTTCAGCAGTTCACGAACTACGGCCAGCACCTCCTGCATTCGCACACAACATGCACACATCCAAACCATCCTAGCAAATCTAACAGAGGAAATAAACTATAAAAGCTGACAGAATCCCAGATATGCAACTTGCTACCCTCCTGATGAGACACCAGTGGACAATGATGTGTTAATGAGCTATGCAGCTGGCTGTTCAGTGAGCAACTGCTGCGCTACAGACTGAATTAATTTACCCTTACAAAAACGTGACATTAAACTTCTTAAACAGAACAACACGCACGAAATTTAATGGATATACTACGAGAAAAAGACAGGAGAAGAAAAATACTTAGCTCCCCGCTCTGCAGATGTATATCAGCCATGAGCTGCAGCGCCGGATAAGTGGCCGTGCGGTTCTAGGCGCTGCAGTCTGGAACCGCGAGACCGCTACGGTCGCAGGTTTGAATCCTGCCTCGGACATGGATGTGTGTGATGTCCTTAGGTTAGTTAGGTTTAACTAGTTCTAAGTTCTAAGGGATTAATGACCTCAGAAGTTGAGTCACATAGCGCTCAGAGCCATTTGAACCATGAGCTGCGGCCTCGTTAAAAACACGTTTCCAATCGAGCCTCTAAAGCACGCTCTTCTTTCTTCGCTTCATATTATGTGTTTGTGTCTCATGACTTGCCGTACTCTGTTTAGTTTGATATGGCGTAGAACTGAAACAACAGTTTGATTCGAAGCCGCATGGATAGCACAAGATCTCCAGTCCCAAAATCTTTCTGTGTCATATGTAGTACCACCATCATTCGTACCCTCCATTATCTTTCAGAGACAACTTCTGTCTTAAAAGTTGTCAAGTAATCTGAAATATTCCTTTGTTTATTATGTCGCGCCCCTGTCTGTCTGCTGTTCGGTACAAATTTTGTGACTGATTTTAAATTAACTTTCCAGTGACCTGGAGATTTTGAAGTTTAAACGTAACTCAGAAATGCATGAGAATGCATTTTTAATTCGCTTTCATGTCAGTCTGCTCTGTATGTTTGGGGGTCGGAAAGGTTGGGAACTCCTTACATCTAGCGTTCCCTGAACGTCCAGCGTGTTGGGTGTGTGATATTGAAATCCGATTCAAGAAGTGTACGTGCAGATGGGCACGGCTAAGCAGTGAGACGGGGGAGAGGGCGGTAGGAGGAGTTGGCCAGAGATAGGCGGGGAAGGTGATGTGCAAATGAGACAGGGTGTTAAAATGGTGAGAGATTGTGTGGGGAGGGGGAGGATAACGGCAGAGAAACGCGGCAGGAGGAGATGTGTGCGTCATACGTGACCTATGAGTACAAGTGCGAAAACACTGTTCATGCGATAGGTATAAAAGTAAAGTTGATATAATCATCTTATAAGAAGCATATAAAATTAATTTTCCTTGTTTCTTTATTTTAGTTTCTAGGGAAATAGCATTTCAACAGACTGATGTATTATTAGTTATTAGTACCTAACTATAATGCCATTCCGTTCAAGATCCGAGGCTTAGACATAAATATGGAAACATCGCGAGAAATGCATGTTTTGAACATAAGCGCAGATGCTAGCCCAGACCACAGGTTACTCCACTGTATCTGACCACCAACGGCACCGGTGAAATGTCCTCCATACAATGCAAGTGTTAGTCGTGGGAATATCATTATTCTATGTAGTTCCGAGTGCATTTTGTGGGAGCAAGTGAATTGGAACGTGTGCAAATTGTTGGTACGCGTATGCTAAGTGCTTCCGTAAACAAGCAAACCGAAGAGCCATCATAAGGAATATTTACACTGCGTTCAGGGAAACCGGGAAAAACTCTCGGCGAAGGTTCGAGTCCTCCTTCGGGCATGGGTGAGTGTGTTTATCCTTATGATAATTTAGGTTAAGTAGTGTGTAAGCATAGGGACTGGTAACCTTAGCAGTTAAGTCCCATAAGATTTCACACACACAGATTTTTGAAACTGGGAAAACATCAGCCGCTAAGTCACAACGCGAATGAAATTGTGTGCTGAGTGATAGTGAAGAGGATTGTGACGAAAAATAAGGCGACGACGGCTGCTAAAGTCAGTGCAGAACTGAATGTTACAATCGCTAACCACGTCAGCACCAAAACAACAGGAAGGGACCTCCATAAGCAAGGAACTGCACGGCGAGCTGGAATTCCAAAACTACTCATCACTGATGTAGATGCTCATAACAAACGTGGTGCCAAAGCTCTAGGACCTCGTCTGTCGAGCAATGGAAGAATGTAATTTGGTTGGATTGGTCTTGTTTTAAACAGTTTCCAACTTTTGGCCAATTTTGCGCCTCAGGAGTGAAACACGGCGGGGTTCGATCATGATTTTGACAGACATATCGTGGTACTCCATAGGCCGCATGCTTACTCTGCGTGGTTGCATTACTGCCAAGGATTAACATATGTGACTGTTTTGGCTGATCATATACATCCGATGGCACAACTTTTGTTCCCCAATGGTGACACTGTGTTCGCCCCGATTCATACAGATCGTCCAAAACTGGTTCTGTAGGCATAAGGATGAATTGTCGCATTTCCCCTGACCGTCACAGTCACTAGATATCAATATTATTGAGCCTTAGTGGTCTGCTTTGGAGTGAAGAGTATGTGACCCCCATCCACCTTCATCGTCGTTACCCGAACTTGCCAGTATTTTGTAGGAAGAATGGTACAAGGATCCATTTAAAACCACATAGTGCCTGTATTTAGCCAT
The DNA here is from genome assembly GCF_021461385.2 of Schistocerca piceifrons. Taxonomy (NCBI): domain Eukaryota; kingdom Metazoa; phylum Arthropoda; class Insecta; order Orthoptera; family Acrididae; genus Schistocerca; species Schistocerca piceifrons. The sequence continues at coordinate 50,283,758 of NC_060149.1, read as the reverse complement.
TTCGAGATGATTGGAAGCTGTTTTGAAAGCTAAAAGTTTTCCTTCACCGTACTAGGCATGATAATATGCTGTGATTTTGGTGTTCCCATGTTATACGAAATAAACCTGAAACTTAACACGTCTCCCTTATAACCTCATAAATTTTGTTTAAAATCCATTGAAATATTCTCTCACGCATAAGACTAAAAAGCAGAAAAGATTATTTAAATAATAATAAAATTTTTATGTATCACGTATCTCAACCGAACTCAAAAGTATAAAATAATATCTCCTAGCCCCATAGAGATTCCTAATATCATGCGGATAGCCCTGAAAATTTGTGATTGTGAATTTTAATAAGTATGAAAACGCTTGTCTTTTATCTTGATCGATTTTTCCTATTCCTCATGTGATTGCTTTGCCTTATTATTTATTTAAAACTACAAGCGTGGTGTTCATGCAATATATACTAGTAAGGAGGCGACCTATTCGTGCACCAATAACTATGTACTGCATGTGGTCGGCGTTTCTCGTTTTCAATCTTAGAACTATTAGCATTGCTATTAAAAATTCATGATCATATTTTTTGGGACTATCTGTATAGCCCATCCCTCAGCCCCAGAAACCATGTACCACAGCAATACAATGCCACACTCCAAACGTATGTTTTCAGAAACCTTTTTCCAAATCTGTAGAATTTTACTTGTTTTGTTTAATATTTCCGTATTTTAATCGAAGACACGTTTTGCTTGAGTAGTTTTGCCTTTTACTTTTTCTCTTCTATCGTCAATTTCTAGTGATTTTGCTTAGTAAATAAATAAATGAGTCAACCTGTTGCAATAGCTTGTCACGTACGGATACTCCGTCTTCGGCTTACCCACGATTGTCGCAGACCACCACTTTTGTGACTCTTTTATTTTGATACTATGTGGTATTCTCATAACTTTGATCTTCCCACTTAACATGGCTTCAACACCTTTTTTCAGCTAAAACAGCTATGTCACCATGATATCTATTATTTTTCCGTGTATTACTGCACATACCTCTATTCATTCTCTGGATTACTAAGAGCTTCATCTATACATTTAATATAATTCGTGATTTGTGTTTTATGGACATTAAATGGTTAGGCGGCCATCGAATTTACACCCATTTCCATAGAATCAGTTTTCGTGGCACAGTCCTTCATTACTTGCTTTACTCATAAAAGTCTGTATTTCAAAGATGTTATAACATGAGACACATTCATGTTGAACATACTGCATCGTTCTTTAAAGTAGAGAAGGACTATTTTTTCGTTAAGCTTTTTTTTCATTAAGGATATTTTACGCGTATTCCACTGTAGCCGATAGTACTTCAACGATATATAAATTTCTATAAATAATTGCGGAAAGGGGAAAATTGAGCAGCCGTATATTTGCGAGAAAAGTACTGGCCTCTATTGCAATTTGCTGCTATACTCGTACATCAACGAGCGTTTAAAGAAATGACTTGAAAAGAACGGCACAGAAGTTGGAGAAGTTTGCGAAAAGCTTTTGGGCCCGAGGCGGCAAAAGTTTGCGCGTTTTTGGGGGGCCGGCTCCACAGTCCTGTAAGTCGACGAGGAGACAACTAATTAAGCGGCCGCCACTCGAGCCTACGCGTGTCGTCGCAAGTCAAACAAAGCCGGCGGAAATCCCGCCGATGGAATCGATACGCCGTACCGGGAGGCGCCGCTGCCGCCGCCGGTTCTCAGCATTCACGGCCAACTGGCGCATCCGAGGCGGAGGGGTGACGCTTCAAACCCACGTCCGTCCATCCTCACTGACATTTTCCGTAATTTCCCGAAAACGATGGAACAGATCCCGGTATGTTTACTTTTGGAAGACGGATGTATGGTCATATGCCTAAACGATGCGACTCTTGAAGTGAGCAGTAATCTTCGACTGTTTGTTGATGGCATGTAGTGCCCGGCAAAGCGTCGGCGTTAAGTGGCTGTAGGAGGATACAGGATGACTTGGATAGATTTTCTGCGTGGTGTGATGAATGGCAGATTGCTCTTAATGTGGAAAAAGCATATTAACACAGAGAAGAAGGAAAAACAATCTTCTAATCCTTAAATACAATATTTGTGGTGTGCTTACCCTTAATTCACAGTCAAATTACATATAAAACTTGCAATATGAAATCGAAAGAAAAGGGAAGTGTAGCTCATCTATAATGCAGATCGCGTATAAAACCCCAATGTGACCCAGTCTTGAGTACTGTCAGTAGTTCTCGAGCGATTCGGATCCCCTCAAGGTCGGTTTAAAGGAAGATATCGCAACAATAATTTAGAGGCATGCTGCTAGATTTTTTACTGGTAGGTTTGACCAACAAGTTGCGTGAGCTCGCCGGCCGGAGTAGCCGAGCGGTTCTAGGCATTACAGTCTGGAACCGCGCGACCGCTACGGTCGCAGGTTCGAATCCTGCCCCGGGCATGGATATGTGTGATGTCCTTAGGTTAGTTAGGTTTAAGTAGTTCTAAGTTCTAGGGGACTGATGACCTCAGCAGTTAAGTCCCATAGTGCTCAGAGCCATTTGAACCATTTTTTTGCGTGAGCTCAAATAAGAATCCGTTGAGGGAAGAAGACGTTCTTTACGCTGAACACTATTCTGAAGTACTCTAAGCGGCATCTGCGACAGAGGGCAGAACAATTCTACACCCACCAACATACAACTCGCGTAAGGACTGCAAAATCAAGAGAAGAGAAATCAGGGTTCCTACGGAAGAATATAGTCAGCCATTTTTCACTCGTCCCGTATGCGGTCGAACAGGAAAGGAAATGGGTATCAATGGTACTAGGTACCCACCTCCATGCACCGTATGGTGGATTGCGGTGTATGTATGTAGACGTGGATCCAGAAGGATGTTTCCGATTTCCTTTTCCATTTTTCCTATATCTGGACTAGTGCTCCGTCTCTAATGACCCCTTCGTCGAAAGTACGTAAAGTCCTAATCTTCCTTTCGAATACACTTCTCGGGTTGCAGAACTGCACTCGTGTTAATGCCTCATTTTTCTGCTTCTGTGACCTATGTTGACTTAATTATGACATTCAATGATTTGTTAACAGTATTTCGCTATGTATCTACCCCTACTGCTACGTAGCATACTTTTGGAAGAGCCCTTCCTTAACACTATTTCAATATGACCGTGGATTAAATGTAGATATAGGCCGCTTCGAAGTCGAAATTGCTTATTCTCCTGCTAATACGCGACAATTTGGGATACTTTGTTGTATGAAAAAATTCATTTGCATAAATACAGTGCATCTTGGTTTCTTACATTTATTGAACACAACAATTAAATACAATCCTGGAAATTGAAATAAGAACACCGGGAATTCATTGTCCCAGGAAGGGGAAACTTTATTGACACATTCCTGGGGTCAGATACATCACATGATCACACTGACAGAACCACAGGCACATAGACACAGGCAACAGAGCATGCACAATGTCGGCACTAGTACAGTGTATATCCACCTTTCGCAGCAATGCAGGCTGCTATTCTCCCATGGAGACGATCGTAGAGATGCTGGATGTAGTCCTGTGGAACGGCTTGCCATGCCATTTCCACCTGGCGCCTCAGTTGGACCAGCGTTCGTGCTGGACGTGCAGACCGCGTGAGACGACGCTTCATCCAGTCCCAAACATGCTCAATGGGGGACAGATCCGGAGATCTTGCTGGCCAGGGTAGTTGACTTACACCTTCTAGAGCACGTTGGGTGGCACGGGATACATGCGGACGTGCATTGTCCTGTTGGAACAGCAAGTTCCCTTGCCGGTCTAGGAATGGTAGAACGATGGGTTCTATGACGGTTTGGATGTACCGTGCACTATTCAGTGTCCCCTCGACGATCACCAGTGGTGTACGGCCAATGTAGGAGATCGCTCGCCACACCATGATGCCGGGTGTTGGCCCTGTGTGCCTCGGTCGTATGCAGTCCTGATTGTGGCGCTCACCTGCACGGCGCCAAACACGCATACGACCATCATTGGCACCAAGGCAGAAGCGACTCTCATCGCTGAAGACGACACGTCTCCATTCGTCCCTCCATTCACGCCTGTCGCGACACCACTGGAGGCGGGCTGCACGATGTTGGGGCGGAGCGGAAGACGGCCTAACGGTGTGCGGGACCGTAGCCCAGCTTCATGGAGACGGTTGCGAATGGTCCTCGCCGATACCCCAGGAGCAACAGTGTCCCTAATTTGCTGGGAAGTGGCGGTGCGGTCCCCTACGGCACTGCGTAGGATCCTACGGTCTTGGCGTGCATCCGTGCGTCGCTGCGGTCCGGTCCCAGGTCGACGGGCACGTGCACCTTCCGCCGACCACTGGCGACAACATCGATGTACTGTGGAGCCCTCACGCCCCACGTGTTGAGCAATTCGGCGGTACGTCCACCCGGCCTCCCGCATGCCCACTGTACGCCCTCGCTCAAAGTCCGTCAACTGCACATACGGTTCACGTCCACGCGGTTGCGGCATGCTACCAGTGTTAAAGACTGCGATGGAGCTCCGTATGCCACGGCAAACTGGCTGACACTGACGGCGGCGGTGCACAAATGCTGCGCAGCTAGCGCCATTCGACGGCCAACACCGCGGTTCCTGGTGTGTCCGCTGTGCCGTGCGTGTGATCATTGCTTGTACAGCCCTCTCGCAGTGTCCGGAGCAAGTATGGTGGGTCTGACACACCGGTGTCAATGTGTTCTTTTTTCCATTTCCAGGAGTGTATAAGAGATAAATTAACCTGCAGCACTATAATCTCCCACATCGTCTAAAACATGGATGCATGTCTGAAGGAACAGAAACTTTTGAAGATCTAGAGCCTTATTAAGTTATGAAATGCGTGCATGTCTGAAGGACATTTGCATCGAACTATACAGACACTGTCAAATACAGACACTGCACTAACTTTATTTCAAGCCAAAGCAAGGAACCCTGACAAGAAAAACATTCTCTTTCCTAAGCGGGAATCACGCGAATGATGTACGAGCATTGTTTGCAAGTGTGTTCCGAGAAAACATACAGTAACACTTAGTTTTAGCAAATCCATGCGTTACGTGCACCTCGGTTTTTTGGAGATTCATAACTGCCATTCTCCGAAATGAAAGGGACCACTTTATATCTAATTTAGAAGATTCACGTTAGCTGATCTCGTTTCTCCTACTCACGAAATTCGTGCCACGTCTTCCCCAGGTGAGATGGAACAACTACGGGACGCACAGCTTACTGCTATTGAATTCTCCCCATTACCATCGCAGCACGGTCCTGAAATTGATGTTGCTGAGGCAGCAGTGTCTGCGGTGCAATATAAGAGACTTCGTACGCAGGATGGTGAAGAGTTGGATGTGTCTTCTCCTCTCCTACCCCTTCCTGAAAGAAGTTTGTCAGTTGATGTATCTTGTACTGCTGAGTCCTGCGCTCTTGATGGCGTCGGTGGTGCGAAATCAGCTGCTGAGTCTCTACTGTTACTCTCTGTGTTCATCCTGCAGTTCAGATAACTTCTCTGGAGCCTCCCGTGGGTGAGGAAGTCGATGGGCCTTCTTAGGTATCAGTGATTCAATAGCAATAATCTGAGACCCCTCTAAAGCCACTTGTTTCTTTGTTGTCGTCCATGCGAGTGAGCCCAGAACGGCCTACCGTTGCTACTCCCTTGGAGGCGATTAGTAGCCATGAAATACTACCTATCGACCCAGAGGTTATGATGCCTGACTCCTCTCCTGTCCGTCCATATAAATTGAAAGGATTCCATCCTACCGAGTGGCCCCTTGGGGCTCCTTGTTTGTCACCTATTCTCGATAACGTTCAAGAACCGCCCATGTCCCAGACTGCAGTTGTATTGCCTCAAGGCGTGCAACCTGAGCGTGCGTGGCGCGTAAAAAGAAGGAACATAAAGATTCCACAGCGTGCAAGCTTACTAGCAAGCTCCACAGCTTCGGACACTTCAATGGACTCGGCAATGGATGATGACGCAGTTAAGTAGTTCAGAGCTAAAGTATGCTTGTTGCTCAAGTATGCAGGCTTATACATTTATTTCCTTTAATGTTAACCCGATGGAATCGGAACTGCGGCTCGCTTCGTTGGGCAAATTATCTGTGATTGCTGTGACGATGTCGTATTCTTAAAAGAGGTTTATATGTCTCGTTTTCCTCTTCCTGGAGTTTACATTGTTTAATGTGGTTCCCGAATGTCCTAAGGGGACTCTGTTGTTTTTTTAGGGAGGTCATTCCCATTGAAATGGTTAAAGTTTTAGATAACCTTAGAGCTGTAGGATATACTTTTCTTCACCTGACCTTGGTTTTCCGTTGTGCACTGTCTCTTTTTTTCTTTTTCTTCGTGCATGTTGTGTCCAAAGAGTGATCGCCTTTGGTGATTTTTTCTTCTGGAGTGGCAAGGTGTGGGAAGTAGTTTCACTTTATTGTGCATAAGCTCGCAAAGGGACTTGGGCTCTCTGTGGGTCCTTGAGTCCTTTGAGGGTGTTGGTTAGGTAGTCGTACGAGTGATGGACAGTAACTATTTACATGTAAAACGCAGAATAACTGAAGATGGTCCTGTGGGGGTACAATAAAGGCTCGAGGCACCTTGTATTTGTGCCAATGTTGTGGTAGGGCCTGTCCTACATTCGCAGGTTGGCGGACATTTCCTCGATACTCGTATAATTTGTGAAAAAAACGAGTTGCCGGGTGTTTTATCTTCTCAGCGACGTATTTTTCTCCAGTCAGCTCGTGTATTTCCCTCGTCCTGGCCCACCGTGGGGCGCCTACGCTCCACTTCAAACACCTGTTTTGTAGTGGTTGCAAACTGCGTATATTACAGTCATATGTTGTTTCCCAAGACGTCGAGACGTACAGCAGGGAGGGTTGTGCTATTGCTCTATAAAGTTTTAATTTCGTTGACGTGTTTAGATTACTGCTCGTGAAAAACGGCGTCAGTGCCCGCATCATCTTCATAGTATTCACTTTTCTATCTTGTATTTGTGGGTTAAAAGTCATCCCTTTATCCAGTGTCACTCCCAGGTATTTCGTCGTCGTAGTCCAGGTTATTGGCTGTCGATCGATGGCAAGTCGCCTCTTCAGTTCCGGCCGTTTCTTCGTAAACAGTGTTGCTGCAGTTTTCGTAGGGTTTAGGGTGATTTTATTTCTCTTTGCCCATTGTACTGTGACGAAAGTTGTCGCTGCATCGTGTTGACGAGTTGTTCGATGTTTCTTCCAGAGGTTAGGAAGGCCGTGTCATCGGCGTACAGACTAGCGGTGACGTGCTGAATGGTGCGAATGTCGTTAATATACAAATTAAACAGGCATGACGATATCACCGCTCACTGTGGGATACCTGCTGAGACAGTTTTCAGTGATGATTTCTTCCCACCTATTTGTACAAACAGACGCCTGTCCTGCAGAAAACTATCAATTAGCTTGATGTAACAGTCGGGGAGACGGGTTTGGTTTGACTATAAGCTTGTCACTCCACACCCGATCATATGCCTTTTCCATATCTAGGAAAACAACTGTGGAGTTCCGTCCATTCAGGTAGAGTTGTATGGACTCTATGTTTCGAAGCAGCTGAAGCTTCGCCGATAACCGTGGCTGGAAGCCAAACTGTTCGTGGCGGATGCTGTTAATTTCTTCAAGATAGTCTCAGAGACGCTGTAGTAGCACCCGTTCCAGTATTTTGCCGAGTATGGACAAGAGATTAATCGGGCGGTAGGTGTCTGGCAACTTTGGATTTTTTCCTCCTTTGGGAATAGGAATCGTCTTCACCGTCTTACAGTCTGCTTGGAAGTAGCCACTGAGTAAGCAGCTGTTGATAATTCTAGTTAAGAGAACGATGGCCTTTCTCGGAAGATGCTTAATATCGGCGTTAGTCACAGAGTCCTTGCCAGGCGCCGAGTTGTTCCTCTTCCTGATGAGTTTTCTAACGTCTGCGGGAGTACTAAGATCAGGCCTCTGTTGTATAGGGAGTTGGTTTAAGTCGGCGACTCGCTGTCGGATACGGTCCTCTTTCCTTGCGTCCTCTGCATCCTGTGGGAGCGGAGCTATCGTGTGGTGTCCATACACGTCGGCATGCAATTCAGCTTGACCAAGAGAGTCGTATAAGAGGCCATCGGAGCCTTTTGGTGGTCTCGGTTGGCGTAGTGCCCTGCCAAGTTGCCACTCTTCCCTAGTCTGGAGAAACATTTAGTCCATCTTTGTTTCCGAGAAGTCTTGCAGCCATTCTTCAGCTCGGCGACGTAGCTCCGGGGACAAACGATGCATCAGCTGTCTATCTTCTCGATTTCTGTATCGTTGCCATCGTTATCTGTGAGTATACCGGCGATGTTTGATGTCGGTGAGATGAGGACGGAATGTTTCAAATTGATGCTCATGACGAAAGGTATCAGTCGCTGCACGTCTTGTTGCCCATTGGATTTAAGCTGTCAGAGTAGCCACAGCGATGTCAATCTCCAAAATTATAGAGATTGCTTGGGTCGGTCGGACGTTATTCTTAAGGTACGTCGCAAAGAGATCCCAGTTAATAGCTCTGGAGCTAGGAGGAGGTATTTGGAGGCCGCCACCCTCGAGAAGTCTGAGAATTAGTAGATGATCAGTTGACAGGTCATGGATGATCTTGAGCTGTAGATTTGCAGCGATATTTTTAACAATAGCTATATCAAGAACGTTAGCCTCCTGGACGGCGAACTCAGCGTTGCATGTTGGCTCCCATGACCCATAGATGAAGATAGTTCTCTAGATTATAGAGTTGCTGTCCCTTTCAGTTGGCCCTCCTTGAATGCCAAGCCCCATGTTTGGAGTTAAGGTCTCCTCCCAGCAAGACATTATTGAATCGGTTGAATACAGCATGAAGATCTCTTGCACCAACTGTTTCTTGGGGCTAGGATACGTCGCTAAGAGTTTTATGTTTCCTATTGCCGAGAAGATTGTAACCGCTGTGGCTTACCATGATTCCAGGGGCGGTAGGTCCACCTGATGATGTCGTATGGTGTTTTTGACGAACACTGCAGTACCGCCACCTCGTTGTCCAACCCGGTCCGTCCTATAGCCATGCATGTGGCGTAATTTGAAACTAGCCATCTCCGTCACGTGCGTTTCCGATACCAGAACCATGTCCGACCTGCGCCGACTAACAAATTCTTTCAGTTTAATTTGCTTACGTTTTGCTCCTTTGGCATTCCATATGCAGAGTCGGAGGTGTCTTGTTCTGCGGCCGTTATCCATTCCTTAAGAAGCGATAAGTGCCTTTATTATTCTGTCCGCCAGCGTGAGGATTCCTGTCAGTTTTTGTTGAAGTTGTACAAGTAGGGTTGCGATGTCCGATATGGCTGGTGTGAAGATGCCTAGGGTGGCTGTAGTGGAAGCAGATGTTGCAGGTTGGTCTCTCCTAGGCGACAGTGTGTCTGCACAGGATCGTGAAATTTGTCGTCCTGGAGTCTTCTGTAGGGTAACTGATATTAGGCGCTGTCCGGGTGGCTGTTGTTCTGGTACCTCACAGTCCATCTTGCTGGTCGTTGCTGGCGTTGTCGATTGTTGATAGATCTTCACTGTTGGTTTCAAGGCCTGCTGTTGCGACTGGACTTTATATTTCCGTAGGAGTGGTTGGTATCTTTCGCAGCCGCGCCATGAGCCGCAGTGGTCTTTGTCACAATTAGCACATTTTGCTTTGGAGGTGCAGGGCAGGCTGCAGTCTTTGGTTCGATGGTCTCCAGCGCACTTCACGCCGCGGCAATAATTTACCGTATGCTCGAAGCGTTGACAGTTTTTGCAGTGTGTCGGCCAATTCTTGGACCGATAAACTTCAATGCACACCCTCCTATAGAGAAGGTACCGGATGTCGTTCATTTTATGGTTGTCTTTTTCCTTAGGAAGACTGACGCAGTACGTGGGCAGCCTAACTAATTCACCACTGACTTGATCGCCCTCTCTTCTTTTATATTGATGTACCCTGGCGTGGGGGAATCCTTTTTCATTTCATTCCTCCTGGAGTTGACGTTCTGTGACCTGTGCAGGCAGTCCTTTTCCTCCAAAGGTTGATGTGTGAAGTGTGGCAAGTCGTAGGTCTCAAAAATTTCAGAGCCTTTCTTTGATCCTCAAAGTACTCGAAATGGTACTTTCCGGTCCTTCTGGAAGATAGCCTTCAGGGTTCCGGAGAGTTGTTGTTGTAGCGCATTATTCAGTTCCACATACTGGCCAATATAATACACCGTCACTGGTGGAACCTGTTTTTGGTTTTCTGCGGAAAATGCAGCAGCGACTTGTTGTTCCGACGTTTCTAGTTCGAGGTGCCGTGTCTGCGTGGAGTCCCTTGTGGTCATCTCTGGGGGTAATAGGTGTGAACCTATTGGCAGTCTCAATCGTCTCAGCTCGTCGCGTCTGAGGGTTCACGTCTTCCTTCGAGTTTCTCCGATAGTGCAGTTTGTGTTGCACTAGCTACAAATCATCCGTTTCTGGCAAAACTGTTGTCTCTTTCCAGTGGTTCTTGGTCCATCAATTCGACGTTCTCACCGAATTCCAGCGTTGTTGTCCTATCCTGTTCCACATCAGGTTCGTCGTTAAGGATGCTACCGCGCGGAGGGTACGGGTTTTCTTCCTCCGTGAAGGTTACAATATTGCGCGGCGCCGCCGGCTTCCGCGAACGCTCTTGTTTACCCATAGAAGCGGCTGTTGGTGTCAAAAAAATGGTTCAAATGGCTCTGAGCACTATGGGACTTAACATCTGAGGTCATCAGTCCCCTAGACTTAGAACTACTTAAACCTAACTAACCTAAGGACATCACACACATCCATGCCCGAGGCAGGATTCGAACCAGCGACCGTAGCGGTCGCACGATTCCAGACTGAAGCGCCTAGAACCGCTCGGCCACGCTGGCCGGCGCTGTTGGTGTCAGTTCGGCAAGTTGTTCTCTTGTCGCCGCGGCGCCAGGCAGTTGCACAGTTCCGCCCGAGTAAAACGTTGAACTCTCATAAACCAATTCCATAGCCTGTGTCATCTCCCTGCGACTTCCATCTGCCGGTGCCGATGTCGTCATAACTGGAGTGGCCGATGGGGTCTGAGGCGGGGCAGAACCCGCCGACCGGCGATCGACCCTTCCTGTGTGCTCGCTGCACGGTTTGCTCGCTTCGACATCGCACTCTCGACGGGCACCTTTCTGTTCAGAACGCACATACCGTTCCCGATGTTATAAGGAAGAGATAGTTTATTTGTTACAGAAAAGCCCGCAGAGTATTTTGATAGGTGGTGATTTCAACTGTACTTTGCGTCCTGTGGATCAGTCACCCTGTTTTTATTTCTGTCGGGAATTGCAATGTCTAGTTCGTTCCATGGAACTACAAAGACGTTTGGGTCTGTAAATATCCGACCCTTGTCAAATTTACTTATTTTACTTGTACTTCTAGCAGTACGCTTAACAGATTTTATTTATCTCATTAGATGCATCATAGGATATTGGCTGTTGATGTCATCTGCGCCAGCTTCATAGACCACTGCACAGTGACTAATACTTTCAATCATGCGCTACAGTCGGTGCACTTGTTTCGATCGCCTTGGATGCAGTATGTGGTTCAGTGGGAGGATCTCTCGCTAGATGAGGTGAACGGAGAAGTGCGGGGCAATAGTCTCTGTTCAACTGCGCAATACACTTCCATTTTTGAATGACACATTCAATTGGAAAAGCCAACGCTGCGACAAAAGTTGATACGATTCTGTGCTGATATAGCGTTAGAATTTCGGATTACCCAAGAATTTTTAACGTTAATTAGGCTCCCCTTCGTATTTCGGACGTTAGGCGTGTGAAGACGCAGTTGTTACAGTTGAAGCAGCCCCAAGTGGAAGGGTTACACATAGTATCTGAATCATGTTCCTTGGTAGCGGGTGAACTGACGTGTCTATATCATATGATTGGACATGAGGCTTGTCGTATACGTGCGTGTAAGTGTTGGGCTGTATGGGGTACCTGTTCCTGTCAATGTGTCACTCGATTAGCCTGTTCGGTCTATGGGTCATAGATTTACACCTGCACATAAAGCTGCGTATTTAGATCTTTTTCAATTTGAAAATGTTTATGACCTTATTGTCAGATCGCCTTCTCGTAAACCGCTGCGGTTGGATTGTCTGCGAGAACAGTTTTATGTGCGTTTTTGGCCTTATTGGGTAGTAATCTCACGTTACTTTTGAACGAAATGTTGAAAAGGGGATTTGTGTCTATGTCTTGTAAGGTTCGAAAAATTGCGTTAATCCCTAAAGGTTCTGGTCGAGCAGCAACTGCTAATTTCGCCCAGTTACCTTATTAAATTCTGATTATAAGACTATGGTGAGTTTGAGGAATAGCCGGCTGTTTGCGTTGCTGGAAAAAGTTGTTGTTGACGATGAAAGTTGTATTCTGTTCGTACTATTCTGACCCGGGGAGCTGAATATCGTGAGGTTGTATCGGTGGCCGCTATTAGTTCTGTTCCTTATGCTCCGGCATTTTTGATTTTTAACAAGGCGTTCGACCATGTCAGCCATGGCTTCCTATTGCAGATACTGGGAGCTGTTGTATTCATTACTGACACGAAAGGTGTCTTCTATAATTTGTTTACGGGTATCCAACCGGCGGTGGCTGTCGGTGGACAAATGACACCCTCGATTAACGCCCGTCTGGGTATTCCTCACGGAAGTCGATTTTCAGCATCGTTGGTCGTTCTATCACTTGAGCCCCTTCTTCGAAGTATCTCTGCTCATTTACACAGATGGACAGTCCTGGACGAGACGACCTCGGTGCACGCATAATGCAGACCACATGATGCTGTTACTCCGTTCTCCAGCTAAGATTCCGTTGGTCAACGCTACAGTGGACGCCTTTTGCCTTGTATCTGGTGTCCGCATGAACGAAGGCAAATGTCGAGTGATGAAATTACGGGGTTATGTTAATGCTGTCATTTCGTGGGCAACAGAGGTTGATCGACATAAGTCTTTGGTAGAATAATTGACTGTTCTCCAATTAACATGGCTACACTTAATCCAAAGTCATTTGCGCGCAAGGTACAAGGTGCAGTCCTGGGACATGAACGGCGTTCCTTAACCTGCTTCAGAAAATTCGGAACCTGGATATGTATGTCTTGTGCAAAGCATACAACATCGGTCATGTCTTTCACCTTCCTGAGATGGTGGCTAGGAAACGGAAACAGCTGTCATCTTTTTTTACGAAAGCGTTCTATTTTTCAATTACGATATCAGGTAAAGCACATACGCGTCCCCCCGGGGGTTTGGAAATCTCTTGGGGCGGGGCGGGTTAAAATATCGTTCGTAGTTCTGTTCAAAATAAACGTCCACCTACCTCAATACGGCTTCTGATCGACGTCCCTTCACTCTGCAAGCGTAGATACTTACTATACGGCGAAAGAGCCGCGTTGAAGAAAACGCTACCTAATATCTGTCCTGCAAAGTCCGCATAAGCTCTAGTAGTATTTCAGTTCCTGCAATCTCACATATATCAAGATTTCGGGTAGTGACATGATGCGTTTTTTCTCACAGTAAATGTTCAACAAATTTGTAGGTAAGCCTTTTTATTGCTTCTAGCACACATGAAAATGGGCTATCAAGCCTGCATTGACCTAACTAACGTATCTATAGTTCTCTGTTCACAGTTCATACAACCAATTTCACACACAAAGCAGCCAGAAATTTACACAAGTCCGACCAGATTGATGACGCGATCCTACAGTCACAGGTCCGCTATTATAAATAAGTTTCACATTCGGTCCTTCTCAGTGTGTTTCTTTAAAAGAAACTGCTCACCAAATACTCCATAACTGAATACAGAGTATGCCACACGGAATTTTCATAAAGGCCGAAAGTTTACATGCGACTAACTTTCCAACAAAACACTCCCGAAACTTTCTTCAAACTGTTCGTAACTACATCAACGTTAGTCACGACATGTATTAAACGCGAGGAACTCGATATTCCTTCATTTTAAACATAATGAGAATCATCACATTTAACATGTCCTTTCGCATCCGAAGAAGGCGAGCGACTTCCCCAATGCTGCCTCACTCTCGGCATATCTAACTAGCTGTGCGCGGGAACTACTTAATTCTGATTGGCTGATCAGTCTGACGGACCAATCAGAATGATCCTTCGAGATCATTCTCGCGGCAAAACTCGCCTAGGCCAATCGCTGTTCAGAAAGTAATTTACGTCATCCCAAAATGCAAATACTAACACAATGTTTAATGAAACAAAGCGTAATAAAATTAATCTTGAAAATAATTTAGAAAACGATTGCACTTTAAACTGATATTTTGGCTGCCTTCTTATAAAAACAATCACTCCTAGACATATGTCTCAGCAATGTGGGTAAATTACATCTTTCTACGCTCCAATTACGTAATGTTATACATAATATAATATTGAATTTTTTCGTATGTCCTACATACACCATCTCACCCATTCTCATTTATTCACACAACAACATAATAAACAGACACTAATTTTTTCTCAATTTTTATACTACGAAATGAAGAATAATTAAAGTTTTGAAAATAAAAATCCAAACTAATTGATTTGATGTATTGAGAACTCTGTGAATAACTTCAAATGGTAACGAAAGACAAACTGTAATCGTTCCTAACTGAATTTTTCACCCTGAGTGTCGGTTTAGTGGATTTTAGTTAATTTTGTGAATCTCTGAAACTATTACATGTACAGCTTTGAAATTTGGAGGAGATCTTCTTCTGAATTGCAAAAATTAGTATACCAAGTTTTAAAACAATCGGTTAATATTTAATATGTTTTATTTAGATTCGTAGGGGGGATGCATATACGGTCGTTCTAAGTGACACAGAAGCCCGTTCTCACGCAGACTAGTAGCGACAGATGTGCTATGAGTCATCGCTAAGACACATGTTTGCAGTCTCCTGTACGTTCACCGGGTTCCACGTCTGGGTATCTTACTACAATAAGTGTTATCTCACAATATCTTGCGACGTCAGACTCTGATATTCAATGGAAAGCATGTGTGTTATTTGTTCAGGGCACCCTGTTGACTACCTATCACGCAATCCACACTTTCAGGTCTTATTTGTTTTACTGTCTGCCGCCAGGCAGCCTTGATCGGCCTGTCGATGTCAGTCAGTTCAGTTTTCAGTTAAAACATGTCCGTGAATTCTATGTTGCTGTCAGTTACCTTGGGTCCGATTTTCTAAACAGGCCACATCTCACTACAAAATTTTTGATAATGCACGAGCGAGGGTTTAGTTGTACGGCACCTGTTGAACGAGCGTCACCGAAGACTTGGAGGGTGGTGTGGTATCACCTTAGCCTTCCTGTTCTACCAATGGTGGTGGCGTCATCGTGGTATGAGTGAGCGCCTATTTCGTATTGGACTTAGTGTCACGGTTCAATGCAGTCGCTGTACCACCATAAACACGTACAACGTAGAATTACGTGTCATTGTCACAAAGCAAACCAGCACTGGCTTGAAAGACAAGTAGCGTTTATAACCTAATCGCTTGAGACTGCCCTTTCGGCTGATAAGATGTGTCCAGACTCCTCGTAAGCTCCAAGGACAACCTAAAAAACTTATTACCGGAAGCAGTTGGCTTTTTTGGCATTACCAGACGCTATTAACGCTCATTTCAATATTATATAACTGAAAACAGGTTTCCTCAATAACCCTATCAGTGGCACCACCTCTAACACATAATAATACGAGTGAAAAGACGAAGTTACAATGGTTAGAAAATGCAGACATCCACAATGGAATTTCATAAGTAACGAATAACATATAGTTTCAAATCAAAAAAGCATACCATACAAGGTATATTTCGTAATTAGCGAAAAATAGAACTTACAAGCCACGAAGAAAATTAAACAATTGGGTGGCTGTACTACAAGTACGATGCCAACTTCTCATAACTTGAAAGAAGAATCAATTGTGATGAGAATGTGAAACAAGAAACAAAATGTGCTGACAGTAAGTTCTATAATATGTACTCTTCAGCAAAGATGTTACTCATTATATAAAAAACGAATGGAACTAGAAATATCCTCTACGCGTAACATTACGATATAATCTCTGATGATGCCTTGTCAATAAAGCGAAAAGCGTCTAGTAATGAGGTTTTCAATTCTCATACAAGTTAAGATGAAGTGGAACGAAAATACCAAGAAGAAATTATCCTAGGTGCCCGCGGTATGGGATTTTTCTGCAGTATCTCGCAGCTGGTGCAGTTTGCTCATAGTTTATTTTCCAGTTCTTTCTCACTAACGAATCCTCTAGTCAGTCACAACAGTCATGTGAGAATTATTGAAGTGTATTGTTAAAACAGGCTCTATTTTAAATGTTATGGAACTTGTAGTCGAATCTGACTCAGTGCACAACGCCAGTTTTAGTTTCGTTTGAGAGAGTACTGGAAAGGCTCCTGATACAATTGCTCATCATCTCTTGCTTAACTAAAAAGTTGTGGGTCACATAAAAAGGGCAAAAGCAGAAGCACAAACAGACGCCGAGACTGGACACCCCACTCTTTAAATCACTATGGAATAACTTCAAAAAAACAAAATTGATAAGGCATAAGGTACCGAATTTAGATGAAATGAGATTGATGAAATAAATTAAGCATTTCGAGATCAAACCTAAATCAGTTTTTCCGTAATTATTCCCGTTTTTGCCGCTACACAGCTAAAAGACGCCAAATATGTGTCATTGAAGATATCTTTGAGTCGTTTTAGACATTTATTTTATTAACTTTATGTCGTGGTGGGAAGTTACCGCCACCTGATACTGTTCTGAAGGTAGTCCCAGTATGATGCAGCATGCAATCTCCTTACATTACGTTTTCTTCGTGCTAACGAAATGGTTTACATAAGGCTCAGCAGCCTAGCCTTGACCCGAGATTCGAGGTTAATGAAGCCCTCACTTCTGTACTACCGTCATGTCTGTAACAGCAGGATTACCTTCATATAGGTTCCAAATTTGTACTACTGAAGCGGAAAGATCCACCGCTTCCAGTCTCTACATAACGGCCAAGTAGCATCTTGCAGTTTCATGAGAAAGCACGGTTAAAAAGGGCAACAATGGGATATAGCCGAATCTTCGCTTGGTGAAAGAAGCGTAGAAATAAAGGGACACCTACTGTCTTAGGCGGCTGCACTCAATATTTTCCGGGAAAATGGCAGTAAAAATTTTAATGCTATTACATCAGCTCGTGAGTGTGGTATTAAATCAAATGAGTCGGTAGTGTAGTGTTTAAGAGCTCAGTTTTGATTTTTTGTGCTCTGTATTCAAATCCAATAGTATATTCTTAGGTATATGGCATCAACGAAATCAATATTTTTTGTGAAATCAAGAAATGCAATGGTATTATTGACAAAAGAGAGAAGCATTTCAAATCTTATTAAGAATTAATTTTATCATCACAAATATTATAAAGCCGCATATAATTCAAAGTAACTGAAAATGAAAGATGTGTAAATTCTAGTATATCAGTTTTTGCTTTAATCGCTTTTTTTATTTTCTTATTGTTTATTTTTATTTATTTTTTCTTACTTTTATACACCGACAGAACCTATGCTTTCACCGGAGTGATACGTATCATTTCAGAAAGCATAAAACTTCACATCACCACAAACAACGTGTAAAGGCATGTAAGCCTCAGTCACAGATACCTTATCTAAATCATTTTGCAACTCATTTTGATAATCTGATGACTGTAGAATACGGTAAATGACAGAATCATCTGCAAACAACCTAAGACGGCTACTCAGATTGTCTCCTATGTCGATAAAATAGATCAGGAACAATAGAGGGCCTATAACACTTCCTTGGGGAACGCCGGATATTACTTCTATTTCACTCGACGACTTTCCGTCTATTACTACGAACTGTGACCTTTCTGACAGGAAATCATGAATCCAGTCGCACAACTGAGGCGATACCCCGTAGGCACGCAGTTTGGTTAGAAGACTCTTGTGTGGAACGGTGTCGAAAGCCTTCTGGAAATCTAAAAGTATGGATCACTTTGACATCCCCTGTCGATAGCAGTTATTACTTCATGACTATAAAGAGCTAGTTGTGTTTTACAAGAACGATATTTTCTGAAACCGTGCTGACTATGTGTCAATAAATCGTTTTCTTCGAGGTACTTCATAATGTTCGAATACAGTATATGTCCCAAAACCCTGCTGCAAATCGACGTTAGTGATATAGGCCTGTAATTCAGCGGATTACTCCTACTTCCCTTTTTGGATATTGGTGTGACTTGAGCAATTTTCCAGTCTTTAGGTACGGATCTTTCTGTGAACGAGTGGTTGTATATAATTGCTAAATGAGGAGCTATTTTATCAACATACTCTGAGAGGAACCTGACTGGTATACAATCTGGACCGAAAGCCTTGCCTTTATTAAGTGATTTAAGCTGCTTCGTTACACCTAGGATATCTACTTCTATGTTTCTAATCTTGGCAGTTGTCCTTGATTGGAATTAAAGAATATTTACTTCGTCTTCTTTGGTGAAGGAGTGTCGAAAAACCTTGTTTAATAACTCTGCTTTAGTGGCACTGTCATCCGTGATTTCACCGTTGTTATCGCGCAGTGAAGGTATAGATTGCGTCTTGCCACTCGTGTGCTTTAGGTATGACCAGCATCTCGTTGGGTTTTCTGCCAGATTTCGAGACAGAATTTCGTTTGTGGAAATTATTAAAAGCATCTCGCATTGAAGTACGCGCCATATTTCGAACTTCTGTAAAACTTTGCCAACCTTGGGGATTTTGCGTTCTTTTAAATTTGGCATGCTTTTTTTGTTGCTTCTGCAACAACGATCTGACCCGTTTTGTATACCATGGGGGTCAGTACTATCACTTATTAATTTATGTGGTATATACACTCCTGGAAATGGAAAAAAGAACACATTGACAACGGTGTGTCAGACCCACCATACTTGCTCCGGACACTGCGAGAGGGCTGTACAAGCAATGATCACACGCACGGCACAGCGGACACACCAGGAACCGCGGTGTTGGCCGTCGAATGGCGCTAGCTGCGCAGCATTTGTGCACCGCCGCCGTCAGTGTCAGCCAGTTTGCCGTGGCATACGGAGCTCCATCGCAGTCTTTAACACTGGTAGCATGCCGCGACAGCGTGGACGTGAACCGTATGTGCAGTTGACGGACTTTGAGCGAGGGCGTATAGTGGGCATGCGGGAGGCCGGGTGGACGTACCGCCGAATTGCTCGACACGTGGGGCGTGAGGTCTCCACAGTACATCGATGTTGTCGCCAGTGGTCGGCGGAAGGTGCACGTGCCCGTCGACCTGGGACCGGACCGCAGCGACGCACGGATGCACGCCAAGACCGTAGGATCCTACGCAGTGCCGTAGGGGACCGCACCGCTACTTCCCAGCAAATTAGGGACACTGTTGCTCCTGGGGTATCGGCGAGGACCATTCGCAACCGTCTCCATGAAGCTGGGCTACGATCCCGCACACCGTTAGGCCGTCTTCCGCTCACGCCCCAACATCGTGCAGCCCGCCTCCAGTGGTGTCGCGACAGGCGTGAATGGAGGGACGAATGGAGACGTGTCGTCTTCAGCGATGAGAGTCGCTTCTGCCTTGGTGCCAATGATGGTCGTATGCGTGTTTGGCGCCGTGCAGGTGAGCGCCACAATCAGGACTGCATACGACTGAGGCACACAGGTCCAACACCCGGCATCATGGTGTGGGGAGCGATCTCCTACACTGGCCGTACACCACTGGTGATCGTCGAGGGGACACTGAATAGTGCACGGTACATCCAAACCGTCATCGAACCCATCGTTCTACCATTCCTAGACCGGCAAGGGAACTTGCTGTTCCAACAGGACAATGCACGTCCGCATGTATCCCGTGCCACCCAACGTGCTCTAGAAGGTGTAAGTCAACTACCCTGGCCAGCAAGCTCTCCGGATCTGTCCCCCATTGAGCATGTTTGGGACTGGATGAAGCGTCGTCTCACGCGGTCTGCACGTCCAGCACGAACGCTGGTCCAACTGAGGCGCCAGGTGGAAATGGAATGGCAAGCCGTTCCACAGGACTACATCCAGCATCTCTACGATCGTCTCCATGGGAGAAAAGCAGCCTGTCCCCCATTGAGCATGTTTGGGACTGGATGAAGCGTCGTCTCACGCGGTCTGCACGTCCAGCACGAACGCTGGTCCAACTGAGGCGCCAGGTGGAAATGGAATGGCAAGCCGTTCCACAGGACTACATCCAGCATCTCTACGATCGTCTCCATGGGAGAAAAGCAGCCTGCATTGCTGCGAAAGGTGGATATACACTGTACTAGTGCCGACATTGTGCATGCTCTGTTGCCTGTGTCTATGTGCCTGTGGTTCTGTCAGTGTGATCATGTGATGTATCTGACCCCAGGAATGTGTCAATAAAGTTTCCCTTTCCTGGGACAATGAATTCACGGTGTTCTTATTTCAATTTCCAGGAGTGTATATCTCTCAGTTTCTGTCGATACTATCTCTTTGAAAACATTCCACAACTTTTGTACACTTACATGATTAGATCGGAAGGGGTGAAGACTGTCTCTTAAAAAGGAGTTAAGAGCATTTTTATCAGCTTTTTCAAATAGGTGCGCTTTCCGTTTCTTTTTGATGGTTTTAGGTGTTAACGGTATTCAGCCTAGCAGCAACTGCCTTGTGGTCGCTTATCCCTGTATTCGTCACAATACTCACTATTTGTTCAGGATTATTTGTTTCTAGGAGGTCAAGTATGCTTTCACAACAATTTACGCTTCGAGTGGGCTCATGAACTAATTGTTCAAAATAATTTTCTGTGAAAGCATTCAGTACAATTTCGGATGACGTTTTATGCCTGACACCGGCTTTAAACGTATAATTTTTCCAGCATATCGAGGGTAGGTTGAAGTCACCACCGACTGTAATTGTATGAGCGGGGTGCTGATTTGAGATGAGACCCAAGTTTTCTTTGAACTGTTCAGCTACTATATCTTCTGAGTCGGGGGGGTCAGCAAAACGACCCAATTAACAGTTTAGTCCGATTGTCAGGTATAACCTCTACCCATACTATTTCACACTAACTATCTACTTCAATTTCGCTACAAGGCAAGCTACCTCTGACAGCAATAAATACTCCACCACCAACTGTATTTAATCTATCCTTTCTGAACACTGTTAGAGCGTTTGAAAAAATTTTGGGTGAACTTATTTCTCTGTACTCACCGCTATTTGAGCTTCAGTGAATCATTTCTACAACTACCGTACTGTGTTTTACCTGCCCACTTTTAGACGGAATTCCCCTCTGTGGTTCCCTGAGACCATCTGACCTAAAAAACCGCCCAGTCCCTTCCACACAGCCCCGCTACCTGCGTAGCTGCCTCCTGTGTGTTGTGGACTATTGACCTATTAAGCAAAACCCGGAAACCCACCACCCGATGGCGCAAGACAAGGAATCTGCAGAAGACGTTTCTAGGATTTGGGCAATGGCCGATGAACACAGACTCCTAACCGAACAGGAAATACAGACAACGGTGGAAAATGTATGGAAAAAGTGCCAACACGAACATTCAAAAGCGCCAACGCAAATACTCAAAATTGGTGACCTGGTGGACGCAATATACCAAACAACAAGTCATAAAACGCTTCACTCAGTTTGCGAAAGAAAGAGTCTACTGCCGGAATAAAACACTGTAACATTCTTTCATGCTTCTACTGAGTTATATAACAATACAGCATGTTTAACAGACAACCAACTAGAATGAAACACATTGAGGCAAAAGTTACTGCCTTTACGAGACATCCTAGCCAATACGTAAGACACACAAAAGTCGATCAAAGACTTCATCGTAAAACTTTTCACGGGTATGTACGTCGAATCCAAAACAAACATAAACATCGAAGAAATTTTCTTATAAATATCATAATCAACATCAATAGGAAAGGCGACGAAGCTTTATTAGAAGGGATAAAGCCATTTGAACTGCAAACAGTAATTAGGGAGTCACCGAAAAAGAAAGCAGCAGGTTTGGATGGGATACCTGTCAAATTTTACTTACATTTCTAGTACTTGATCAGCCCGCAACTAAAAAGACTGTAGACCAACATAATGTCTGCTGATCATGTACCTTCATCCGTTATAGAAGAGCTGTTGGTGTTAGTACCAAAACGACCCAACACCATCAAACTCCAAAATTACCGGCCGATAACATTACTCAATACCGATTTTAAAATATGGACAACACTGTTAAAAAATAGGGTAAATGGATTTCTCTCAACGATAATGGGTCAATATCAAACAAGAGCGAGAAAATGAAGCTCCGAATTGAATATTTTAGCTGATATAGGCCAGCATAACGAAATTAGAATTAGCTTTTATTGATTTTGAGAAAGCACTCGACAGATTTCATCACCACTTTTTAATCAGACTAATCGCAGATTACGATTTAAGTAGTAGGAAGCACCGGATTCTATATATAGGGTTACATATCTAAGACCCCATCCCACAAGGCACAACGACACCTTCAAAAAGAAGGACATGCAACACGGAACATACAAAACAATACAATGCATCATTCAATAACAGAACATAAAAAGTAATTGAAATCTCTCAGAATTTGATAAGGAGCAAATTATTCACCTACCTCGAACTGGAAGAAAAAAATCCCTGTAATTACGGATCATATAAATACAGATACAGATAACGTGAGAATGTATTACATTGAACTCAGTTATATTGAAGATAAGTTAACGAATCTCCATAAGATCAACACTACGAAGATATATTAGCACACTCACGGACAAATATCTGACAAAACATCAATAACCGGATACTCCCAAAAATTCGCTCCATCTGGTACGATGTAGTAAACGATCTCATATCGACTGGCGAAAAATTACACAATCTAAAACTAGGACCAACGTCGAATTGCAAACGCTGGAGAATGGTGGATAGTATAGAGCACTTATTCATAAGCAGGAATCAAACAGAAATACGAAAGTGGACCCGAAAAAGTATGGCAATAAACACAACAGCGGAACATGTACTTATCATAAATCACATACCACGACCAGAGTAAAGAAGAATCCAAGAACAACAGCTATATATGGCTAGTGGTGCACTGCCTCTGTGGCGTTATAAATAATGTAACATCCTTAGAAGAATGCAAATTGTATGTCAGAGAACTACACCAAAGTCTTACTTCGGGAAAATGGCATCGGAATTTCCTAGCAAGTCACTTCTTCTCACCTCGAAACATCGAAAAACGCGTGTGCAGAAAACCAATAACGACAAATAAATTGCTAAAAAAACTTCGACTAAGAATACAAATTTTATTTTGCCAATGATAACTCGTTTATGTGTACGTCCTGAGGTGCATTACAAAGGGATATGTATGTTATTTATAAATTTCAGATGCCAAGGAAGAAGATTACTTTAACTAGCAGGAAAAGAAGGTATACTAAAAGAATACAATATTTTACTGACGAAAATGAGATCATCAGGCTATCTCTGCAAATATTTATATTTTAGTGAATGAAGAATGCTATTATCATGGCAGAAGGAGCCCATAAAATAAATATATTTCAGATCACTTCGGAGAATCTTAGTGAATTTACAGTAGTACAATTTTTCGCTCAAAACTGAAAGAAGTCGTCTCATTTTTGGCAAAGCATCATTATTTTATTGTTAGGAGAGCAAACTGTCACTATTTTGAAATCTTAAATACAATACACAAAGTTAACAACGATGATGTAAGACCGAGAACGCAAGATTTGGCGAGCGACAGAAGAGGCTAAAAGGGAGAACACTAGCTCTAATATAAAAAGGAAAAGAAAAGAAAGATGTAAAGTGTTCGACCTTCAAGGCGAAGATTGCGTTAGTTTTCGGTCTCAATCTCGCTGCAGATAAGATGTTTACCTCTTCCGTGAAAGGGCCACTTGCAGGCAGATCGGCAGTAAGTAAAGAAGTCTTCATATTGTTGTCTGTATTTGCACAGTAACACATTTGGATTTTCATAATCAGACAAAGTCGTTGGACTACAAAAGAAGTTACTAATGTGCACCGTTTGTTTTGATAAATTTAGATGTTTTAAGTATTGAGATAAATTTAATGAGTCGTATTAAAATCGATCTATGGTCCTCAGTAACCTATAATTCATTTCAGTATTGCCAATGAGCGAGCTGCTTGTACTTTAATAATTAACAGAGAAAGTTTTAATGCCGAAATATTTAATTTGAAGGTCCATTGTGTTTGCAAAGTATGGTACAGCAACAGAACTTTAGTCATTAACAAGCGTTGTTTAACCAATAAGTTTATGTCCGTAGTATCAATACGTAAGCTGCGTGTATTTTAATAAGTAATACAGACAACTGAGAAGTTGGAGTGTCTAACTTGAAATTGCATTGTGCTTGAAAAATGTTTTGTGTTCGAAATCTTGCACAAAATACAGTTTTTTTTCCTCCAAAGTTCGAAATCTTTTTAGATCTGTAATTATACTTGCGTGCATCCTGCAATGGTTTGGACAAATAAGTTTATTTTCGACACATTGACATGGATCGTTGTGCTATCGATTCTGGCGATGTTTCATCTCCGTCCTTCCGTCATAACATGGTGTTTGTTTGCATTCTGGCTTTGCTCTATGTTTTTCAAATGGCTCAAATGGCTCTGAGCACTATGGGACTTAACATCTGAGGCCATCAGTCCCCTAGAACTTAGAACTACTTAAACCTAACTAACCTAAGGACATCACACACATCCATGCCCAAGGCAGGAATCGAACCTGCGACCATAGCGGTCGCGCGGTTCCAGACTGAAGCGCCTAGAACCGCTCGGCCACACTGGCCGGCTGCTCTATGTTTTTACATCAAGTATTTTTTTATCAGACGTTCATGTTATTTAGTGGTTGCTTATAGGAAACACATTTT
The DNA here is from genome assembly GCF_021461385.2 of Schistocerca piceifrons. NCBI lineage: Eukaryota > Metazoa > Arthropoda > Insecta > Orthoptera > Acrididae > Schistocerca > Schistocerca piceifrons. Next base: position 50,258,863 of record NC_060149.1, on the reverse strand, counting down.
TAGGGAGTCTTGGCACAACAGTTCCGACTGGTCAATACTGCAACCCTCCTCAAACCTTTGTTTCATGCTTACCATCTAGTTCAAATGGAACTGAATAGTATTACCAAGCTGCTAATAGCATATATTATTTGTTCTAAAGATACATTATCTTCGTATTTCGAATGGAAATAAAAAAAATATTAGGTTGCTAATAATATGCATTACATATTTTAGTGATACATTAGCTTCGTCCTCTTTAAAATGATGGAGAGACGTTACTTAAAAGCTTGTAAAAACGTTAGGTGGTGACAATACATCCTACAACACCGCATGAGATTTGAAATATGAACGTAGTTGATGTATTTAGAAAGAGTTGTAACACTTATAGAACAATTTTTCAGGATGAATTGTGCTGTATACCGGAGTGGGCCTAAATAATTAGATTTTTCTAGTATTTCACACTGACTATTTGTTTGATTGTTTGCCTACCTTTCATAGTATTTTGGCTAACATGAATTCTTTGGCTGGTCAGGTTAGTTATGGTCTCTCATCAAACTTGGAACGTCCCCTTTGAAGAATTATACACGACTGTGCTTAAACCGACATACAATATTTTTAGCGCAACGCAATCTGACTTTCAAAAATCTCTACAAAAAAAAATGGCCCTGACTAACATTAACCTATGCGTTTCACAAATCGCTTACCTCACAAAAATCTTGGTTACTCGAACTACTGCAATACAGCCAGCGCCACTACTGCCAGCTAAATAAAAGATTCAAACTACAGAAGTCACTAACTACTGATAGGCATAGTTAGCAAATGAAAGATTTTAATAGAGAACAAACACTGTGTTTACCTTAATAGTCATAATATATATAGCAGTTCATGACAAATTACAAAACTCCGCCATCTCTCTCCCCACATCCACCACTGCTGGCGGCTCACCTCCAACTGCGCAACGCTATGCGCTGTTCACATCCAGCTGCCTAACACTACAATGGCAGACAACAATGCAAACTAGCCACAGACTGCACACAGCACAGCCAGTGATTTTTATACAAAGGTGGCGTTACCAATAAAAAAACCTAAACAGCCTACTTACATAGCCCCCATGCTCCCCACAAAAAATTTTACAAATTGTTTTGGGCAGTGGCCAATAATGATTTGATAAAATTTTTCATAATTACAATAACAAAGATATCAAATACACACACTTATTGATACAATGTTGGTCAAAAGCTAAAATTTTGTCACAGTCCATAAAGACAGTCCTGATCATTCATCATAATAGTAATTACAGTTTTTTTTCACAAAGTCTCATTAGTAAAAGAAATTGCACACAGAAGTAGTGGATTTCCATGCAGTCTTGAAGAAGCAGTGCTGTCCTTCCAACGGAAAGACAGCAGAGCAAACCCACAGCAGAGTCAGTCGAAGTTTTGAAGAATATTGGTAGGTAGGTCATCACAGAGCAGACCCACTGTAGTCTTGGTAGAGATTACGGTACTGGTGGGCCACCAGAGGTGCAGACCCACTGCAGTCCTTGTCGAAATAATGCTACTGGTGGGCCACCAGAGATGCAGAACCACTGTAGCAGCCATCTGTTGTGACTGTGCAGGTGCACAATCACCATTGAAGAGTCTTGTGGATAATATAGCAAGTCCATGAACCACAACTTGTGCCCTCACAAAGTTTCTGTAATTGTCCTTAGAACCAACAATGCTGTTATCCAGTCCCTTGCTGAATTATTAACACACGTGCAAACACTATCAGTCCCTACTTTTCACATATTGTCCATATACTGTGACCAACAGAAACGTGTGCAGTGAAATGTAACTTACAAGTTACTTAATTTGAAGAACTGGTGTCAATTACAATTTTATAACATGAGAATACAATTACAAAGGTACAAAATACATCATTAAAGAACATAACAATACAGATAACATTTGTGGTACAGGCTTTACAAAAGAATCGAAATAACATATACATCAGTGTTACAGGAATTATGACATAAGTACATACATAAAAGATCAGAATAATTATTGAAACATCGACTTCACATATGAGCATTAAAACAGAACTGATAAATAATGTCTAAACATCTTTACAAAGTAAATAACATATTATTGATGCAAATTATATTTGAGGTCAACAGTATTCCTCATCATAGTGAATGTAGCTGAGTATTAGAAAAATTCTACAACATAAATCGTATCAGATAAACACATAAAGACAGGATGAACACAAATACACAAGGGTACACAAACATATAGAGGAATAATACAAAAGGAAAGGACAGGGTTTGTTTTACTGCAGTATTTTGCAAACAAAACTTCCTTTACTTCTTGGAGATCTCCCTTCATTCATCATTATTCCTAAAAAGTCCTATCTATACCTGCTTTCTGTATTCTATTCATATTTCTTTCAAAATAATTATTTCTCAGTGTACAATACTCATTTTGGCCCAAATCTTTTTCATATAACTTCTCAATGCATTCTTTCCTTATTGTCTATAGTCAGTTTCTTATACAGTCTACCCCCTCTTAAGCTAACTTAAATCTACTGAGCTCAGATGCATAAACTAAGGGACGAGGGAATGCAGCAGCACAAAACAATTAATACAAACAGCAATGAAAAATAAATTGGAAATTGTCAAAGCAATTGCGATATTACAGCTAATATAAGGCACTGTGCAGCAAACAAGAACAATAAATTCGTAGTAAAACTGGCTTAAAAGAGTAATACAAAGCGAAATTTAGCAGCACTATGCCTGGCAAACAATAGCAGAAAATGAAATAACTTATACCTAAACATGACATAGCTCAAGCAGAAAAAATAGTACACTAAAGATAACAATGCAGATAAAGGAAATGTATAATCGCATCTTAATGTCTATGTAATTAAAGTGGTGCACCACAACAACTAATTCTACAGAAAATTACCAAGAACTTGAAAAGTAAATTATGTATGCAGTTCCTGTGAAGGGAAATGTCTTTTTGCTCCCTCATTTTTTTGAAAAAAATTATTATTTACTCCATCTGTAGACAGAAAATATTTATATTAGTACATCTATAAAATTTCATTTTAACCAATGCTGCAGTGCAGCTAGAAACTAGATATTAAACAAAATGTGTAAATAAATACATAAAGCAAGCCATATGGCATTTCCCTCAACAAGCAAGACAATAGCCGTGAAATGTTTCTCATCATTTCATTAGGCATTTTAGTAAATATCATAAATTAAGAGCTCCACAGTATAATCATATGTTTTCAAGTTTGAGAGTGTCGTATTTGCGATGCTTTCTACAAAGGAATGTCAATAGCGAGGATAATGGCCTCCCCTTTTCTTTTTTGCACCTAATGGCTTTCTTTTGTCAGACGTCTACCTCTCAGCTGGGCGCCCAAAACGCATTACGTGCAGGTGGTCACTTAACTTTCTTACGGAAATATTTACGACAGCAGTTTTCGCTACAGTGACAGTCTCATATAAAAATTTCACAGGTCGAAAATTTGCGTTACAAATGTGTAGAAACAAAATCCTGTAAATATAACAGCGTCCAAAAAATTTTCGCCAGCATTGTGATACATTCACGCATATACACACATTTCATAACTCTTAAAGTACGATTCTTGGTTTCCAACAACCTTTTCCACAAATCAGAGTCCCTAATCACTACTCATTATTCCTTACCTTATTCGTCGACACTTCTTCAGTATTTCATCATAAGAAATACGTAGCATAATCAAACTCCTCATATACGGTATCATCATCTTATTGATCATAAACATACCTCAACAGCATAATACACATCGTCGTCGTAATAATATCATAACATCTCAGTCAACTCTCAAAATCGTCGCAGCTTCCTCCAATAATTTCAAAACCTAAAAAAATTCTCTGCTCATGTCAAAAGTGTCATCTGCCTCAAACGCACTTTAAAAATCATGATCCCATACCAAATATCTCAAAGCTCTCATAGTATCACAATGGTTCCGAAAAAATATGAACAGTTCACAAAGTACAGACGAAATACAATTTCGTAAGTGTGAAGTAATCCAACTCTGTAATTCCGTAAACATCTGTCACTGATGTAGTAAAAAGTTTATCTCTCAGTTAAATGATCAGATAGCTGTGTAATTTGTGTGTTAGAGAAATATGGTACCGATGTGTAAAATTGTATAAGCAAATACCATATTAGCTAGGGCTCCTTGTGCTTGCCACACACATGGTACACAAAGTAAGCGCGTACCCCCCCTGAGGATAAATGTAATTATATCCTCAAGTGTTACAGATTACAGCAATGGAATGAAATGTATCACGGAAAACTTTCTTTATAATTCAAAAATCTTGAAAAATAAATGGTTTAAGTACAAAATTGATCACTCAAATGCGTGTCCTGTAGCGCTAAATGTGCGTCTTGCTGTAAGATAATTCTGTGGAAGTGTCGTAGTTATCGTCCTCTGTAAGCAAAGTTCTGCTGAAGTCAATGTACTTACCTCATCATAAACGAAAGTGAAATGCTTTGCGAATAGATATCGTAGTTATTATGTTTATTGGCGTGATGAAGAAAGTACTGTACAGTAACGTATTGTTGTGCCACGAAAAAGGCTGTCTCATTGTTGCTATACCACAAAAGTTACTACTAAAACATGTTTTACATTCCAGAAGAATTCAGAAAAACTGTGCAGATATAAAACAGATACACCGCAAAAGCAACAAGGTAAATTGTGTCACACATTAGTAGCATCGTGATATAGTCGTGTAGCTGTCAAATAAACTAACCACTGTGTCACCTGGTATCTCTCAGAAAGCACCTTGAATCCATAATGTATTTGCAAGTAAACCAAAATGTTGCATTAAAAGCTCATTAGCAGTACTGGTAAATGTTCTAAGTATGTAAGCCTTATAGTCGTTACATAATCGTGCAACTAACAAGCAAGAATGTACACACACAATAACACTGTGACGTCTGTTCACTATAACAATGCATTCGTAATTTCTGTTTAAATAAGTTCTCTTGGTTCTTGATTGGATATTTAACTTCAAACATTGTTGCATGTTAACAGTTTCTAATTCTGACAAAGCATACTAGTAGCGTGAAGTGAAAAGTTATATGGCAAAGACAAAGTTAAAAAGCAGATTATCTTTCAATAAACGGTTTTACATGTGAAATGTGGTGTAAACCTTTACTCTTCCTAGTACGCTGAGTTTCAACTTTAACACAATTATCATGTGGTATACGTCGGTAAAGAAAACTGGAATTTTTCTCAAGGTTAGCGTCTATGTTATTTTTCTCGGAGCCAGCGGGCGCACGCGGCTGCCTGCTGTGTGAGTCATTGTCTGTCTCTTTGTTGGCGCGCGCCGTTATTGGGATTAGGAGACCTAACTTCTACAAATTCACTCTGACGAGAAGGCCCTGCCCTGTTTGAATCCCGCCAGTTCTGATGCAATTCAGGTCTGTCGTTACGAATATATCGTCTGTCGTCATGTCGGTAGATTCCATAGTTTCTTCCTTGTCCGTCACGTGGTGGAGAATTTCTCCCTGAATCGTAACTGTGCGCCGAACTATTGCGTCTGAAGTTATTCTGCCTCCCTTGATAATAATTGTTTTGGTTCCCATATTGTCTGTTTCTCTGATTGTCTCTGTGATAGTCATTACTACGGAAATGCGATCTTTCTCTGTAACTATTATTACTCTGCCAGTGGTTGTCATATGGGTGGCGTCTGTTTTGGTCACGATTTGCTTTGTAAGAATAGACTTGTCGTGTCCAGTTATTGTTTCTGTCGTCACGGAATTGTGACGGACGTGACCTGTAGTGATTGTTTTCCTGTTTTCGCATCCCGCGACTGTCTGTGTCAATTTCTAATTCTTGTAAGAGTCCCTGAAAAGCTTCAATGTCGTCTTTGCAACGTCCTGCCAAAATAATATGTCGTAAATGTTCAGGCAATTTGATTAAGCAAATGCAGATGAGTTCTGAGGGGCTGTATGGGTTTGACAGGTACTGATTCTTGTGCAACATGTCTTCAAAATATTTCACAAGACTGGAAAATTCAGATTGTTCGAAATGTTTCATCATTATGATGCTATGTTTTACTCGGTCTTGTGTAGCTTGAGACCAATACGCTGAGAGGAAGGCATGATAAAATTCTCCTTCACTGTGACAATCGTGAATGACCGATCACATTCTTAAAGCTGAATCATTCTCTAAGTAGCCAAACATAAATTCTAATCTGTGTTCTAACGACCAGTTGGGAGGAAAACAATGAGAGAATTGATGGAGCCATGCTTGTGGATGAATGTCGTTGCCAGAATTCTTAAATGTTTTGAATTTACGTGTAGTAATGAACAGCTTATAGTCAAAATCATCGTGTCGGCGAGTAGCATATCGGTCATTGTTACGTCGTGTCGGCGGTTCCATTTCAAAATTCGGTGCACCTTGCCAATTTCTTTCATAACTTCCGAAATGCGCTGTGTTATTATTTTGTGGCTGTTCCGTATTTCTATGTCCCTCTTCCCGTATTGGAGCGCGTGTGTCCTCTGAAATACGTAATTCTTGTATTACCTGTGTCAGCTGATCTTGTACTTCTCGGATTTCTCTTTGGTGTTGCATATTAATTTGATTCAGATTTTGTTTCAGTTCCCTAATTTGTTCGCACTCTTCTGTGTCATTAAAGACTACCGGTTTTGTGTTATTCAGATTATCATCTACCTTCGTAGATAAATTAGTGAACTGATCCGAAAGTTCGGCTACTTTCTGCGATAGTGTACTTATTTCCTCAGTGTGTTTTTCTGAACCAAGTTTCAGAGTATCTACTGTGTCCTTTAAGTTTTCCTGAGTTTTTGCAAGTTGCGTAACTGAATCGGTAGATGCAACTGAGTCAATTTTAGCTTGCAAGGTCTCATGATTTTCATGAACAATAATTTGCAGTTCTTTTATGGCTGCTTCGTGATTCTGTAATGCATTTTCATGCCGCGAAAAAATAGGTTGGAAATGCTCACAAATTTGTGTTTTTACGTCATTACAGACTTTTTGACATTTCTATTCGATGTTATGTAACTCAGTAGTTAAATCTTCACGTGTTTGTTCAAGCATGGTGTCTAACTTTTGAAGATTTTGTCCCATTTGTCTCTGATTTTGTTCCATTTGTTGCATTAATTGCAATAATAATGTATTAGTGTCTGGAATCTGTTTCTCTATGCTTTTTGGCAGTGCATTTTCACCGGCAACATTCACATTTTGACAAGCAGAAAATGTGTCTTGACTCATTTGAGAAAACGGTGAGGACCTAAAACCTAAGTCTACAGTATTTGCAATATTTTGTTCTGTCATTTCGGATTCCTGAGGCGAGCTGTTGCCGACCGATCGATCGATAATGCTTCCCTGTTCACTAATTGTTTCACTGTCTACACCATTGTTTGCAGCCCGCTCCATTTCCCTATGCACAATTACCAAATTACTACTTTGAACATCAGTTAATTCATTACTCGGTGGCGCTAACACACTGCTTTCGTTTACACTGTCATTTCTCAGTTTACTTTGAAGCCTAGTATTACGTTTTTCACACGCCATTATTGTCACAATATTTCACACGATAACACAGAAAAGCACAATTTGAAGAGCAGAAATAAGAAAACACATTAACATAGCACTGAAAATAATATCTAGTTAATTGCAAGCGCAGCTGCGAAATACTTGGTGCAAATCTACATGCATGCCACAACTGTTTTACTGTACAACAATGAAAGACTGCAACTACAAAGGAGACTCTCTCTACAATTACGCACTAGCAATAAACAATAGCTACACTAATTACACAAACTACAAGAAAAAAATCAGAAGATTCCAGTGAGGCATCCTCGGCTAAGGGTCGACATATGAAACGTCCCCTTTGAAGAATTATACACGACTATGCTTAAACTGACATACAATATTTCTAGCGCAACGCAATCTGACTTTCAAAAATCCCTACAAAAAAATGGCCCTGACTAACATTAACCTATGCGTTTCACAAATCGCTTACCTCACAAAAATCTTGGTTACTCGAACTACTGCAATACAGCCAGCGCCACTACTGCCAGCTAAATAAAAGATTCAAACTACGGAAGGCACTAACTACTGACAGGCATAGTTAGCAAATGAAAGATTTTAATAGAGAACAAACACTGTATTTACCTTAATAGTCATAATATATATAGCAGTTCATGACAAATTACAAAACTCCGCCATCTCTCTCCCCACATCCACCACTGCTGGCGGCTCACCTCCAACTGCGCAACGCTATGCGCTGTTCACATCCAGCTGCCTAACACTACAATGGCAGACAACAATGCAAACTAGCCACAGACTGCACACAGCACAGCCAGCGATTTTTATACAAAGGTGGCGTTACCAATGAAAAAACCTAAACAGCCTACTTACAAACTCTAAATGTCAACTGTCATTTGTAGCTATTTTGGAATGGAAAAAAGCATTGGGGTGCTTACTTTAGAGATCACAATAATCTTTTACGCACACGTTTCGCAGATATGTGTTTATACGAGGAACATAGCATTGTGATGTTTGGCGTAAACATTGCACTTTAGCGTTGTTTGCATATTTCCACAGACATTTCAAATTTCAAATTAACATTGTGACATTTGACATGTACACTCCTGGAAATTGAAATAAGAACACCGTGAATTCATTGTCCCAGGAAGGGGAAACTTTATTGACACATTCCTGGGGTCAGATACATCACATGATCACACTGACAGAACCACAGGCACATAGACACAGGCAACAGAGCATGCACAATGTCGGCACTAGTACAGTGTATATCCACCTTTCGCAGCAATGCAGGCTGCTATTCTCCCACGGAGACGATCGTAGAGATGCTGGATGTAGTCCTGTGGAACGGCTTGCCATGCCATTTCCACCTGGCGCCTCAGTTGGACCAGCGTTCGTGCTGGACGTGCAGACCGCGTGAGACGACGCTTCATCCGGTCCCAAACATGCTCAATGGGGGACAGATCCGGAGATCTTGCTGGCCAGGGTAGTTCACTTACACCTTCTAGAGCACGTTGGGTGGCACGGGATACATGCGGACGTGCATTGTCCTGTTGGAACAGCAAGTTCCCTTGCCGGTGTAGGAATGGTAGAACGATGGGTTCGATGACGGTTTGGATGTACCGTGCACTATTCAGTGTCCCCTCGACGATCACCAGTGGTGTACGGCCAGTGTAGGAGATCGCTCCCCACACCATGATGCCGGGTGTTGGCCCTGTGTGCCTCGGTCGTATGCAGTCCTGATTGTGGCGCTCACCTGCACGGCGCCAAACACGCATACGACCATCATTAGCACCAAGGCAGAAGCGACTCTCATCGCTGAAGACGACACGTCTCCATTCGTCCCTCCATTCACGCCTGTCGCGACACCACTGGAGGCGGGCTGCACGATGTTGGGGCGTGAGCGGAAGACGGCGTAACGGTGTGCGGGACCGTAGCCCAGCTTCATGGAGACGGTTGCGAATGGTCCTCGCCGATACCCCAGGAGCAACAGTGTCCCTAATTTGCTGGGATGTGGCGGTGCGGTCCCCTACGGCACTGCGTAGGATCCTACGGTCTTGGCGTGCATCCGTGCGTCGCTGCGGTCCGGTCCCAGGTCGACGGGCACGTGCACCTTCCGCCGACCACTGGCGACAACATCGATGTACTGTGGAGACCTCACGCCCCACGTGTTGAGCAATTCGGCGGTACGTCCACCCGGCCTCCCGCATGCCCACTATACGCCCTCGCTCAAAGTCCGTCAACTGCACATACGGTTCACGTCCACGCTGTCGCGGCATGCTACCAGTGTTAAAGAATGCGATGGAGCTCCGTATGCCACGGCAAACTGGCTGACACTGACGGCGGCGGTGCACAAATGCTGCGCAGCTAGCGCCATTCGACGGCCAACACCGCGGTTCCTGGTGTGTCCGCTGTGCCGTGCGTGTGATCATTGCTTGTACAGCCCTCTCGCAGTGTCCAGAGCAAGTATGGTGGGTCTGACACACCGGTGTCAATGTGTTCTTTTTTCCATTTCCAGGAGTGTATCATAGAACAATTTAGTTGAGGAGAATGATTAATTTAAAACCTCTGTTGTGCCTTAAACCACGTGAAGTTGGAACACTGGTGACAAAAAGCAACAGCATCATAAAGCAGCATTTTTGCCTACATTTTGAAGTTATAGCGTATAGTAGTTAATTAAAACTCATCTTTAGCAGTTATGTACTTGTATTTCTAATTCATTAACTACAATGCGTAAATGAACGTTCGTTTTCAACGATTTATGGAGAGCATCTTTTATACTCGTTCTCTTATTCCATTGTGAGTGTTGCGTAGCTTCCAATGACATTTACAGATGCGACTGGCAAGGCAGTCCATAAACAATATTTTATAATGAGAAATGGAAACATAGTTGTCGTTTGGAATTTTTTTTAATTTGGCACCATTTTATGCTATTAAGGTAAAGGTTACGTATTTCTATTCTAATATGTGTGTATACGTTTGTGTGTGTGTGTGTGTGTGTGTGTGTGTGTGTGTGTGTGTGGTGTATCTGTGTTTTTTGCTGACATAACTTAGATGTGGAAACACTACAAACGTAATTTTTTGACAAATAGTTCAGATCGTTCCAATGCTTTTGAGCACAGTACAAAATGCAGATCCTTCATATACTTTTGAGCATATGAACGATGGTGGCTTTGAGGCTACATTGCGATTGGCTGTTTTAAGCGACTGTTTTTGACAGAAGTGCCAATAGAGTAACAAGTCCAGCCAATGTAATTTAATCTTAAGCTAGGAGTGAGAGTATAAGGACGACTTATGTTAATATCAGTGTCTGTTACATCCAATTACTAGCTTCCTATACTACATTCTTCCTCTGGAGGTCTGTTTAAATGTAGGTGGGAGTCATTTTGAGTACATGTTTGGTAGAAGCCACGCGAGCAGGGGAAATCGCCAGTCTCCGGCAATTAAGTGGACTACAGGCCTTTTCAAAGGACTATCGCCGCCGTGGGGGATGAGAAGACAGGTAAAAGCTGGGTCTAATATATTGCGTGTGCGCTAATCTCAGCCAAAGAGACACCGTCAGTGGTTGTCCTAAATGTTGGAACGCCACTATATTGTGTTTCTAAAGCAAGCAGTCCACTGACGGCGGAGGGACATGCCATAAACAGGCAATGATAGAGTGTAGTTTTCCGACACCCTGCCCTCAGCTAGAAATCAGCATTCTGGCAAACGCTATACCCGAATAAATACAAGGAAAGAAATTTCTGAAGTAGAGTGAGACGAGAGACGAACTAGCGTTTTTGTGTTTAAGACCATGGGATCTGCAGCTGTCAGGCTGGTACCAAGCAGATTGCTTCGTTATTGGCACTCTTAAGAAATACTAAGGGCTGCTACCGTTGTATTGTATGGAAAAAATCTAGAGGGAGAGAACAGAAATTGCTGTGTATACAGGCAGGAGATCAGTTGGGTAAGAGCGCGATATAGGACAGATGGTGGGAGTTGGGAGCTGCTTATTTCTGAACTCCAGCACTAAAACCTCATTTGACTGGTACATAATGTTTACACTGTATTTAGAGATTGATGCAATATTAGAGCGACCGGATTGGTTGCCAATAGGAGGCGTCAGTGTCATTGGTACACAAAGTCATACACAAGTAAAAATTCTGCTTCTCGCTGGCAGCTGTCTGTGGAAATTTCTTCCATCTGAAACTCAGAGGAGGGCACTTCAGCCGAGAAAGGAACTTCGATTCTGAGGGAGAGCTGCCCTCGGCGTAGATCAGATGACTCAGAATCATCAACTACCGCAACAGACACTCACCAACACCGGTAACGCTGTGTACGATGAGTCTCTTCAGCGTTCACAAAGCAAGTGATAGGACGTATGCGGAGTTTTTAGACTGATGTTAGGGCATTTTACGTATGTACAGTCATTAGCAATCTTGAACTCATCACGTTCTCTATCAAGTTAATGGGAGTATCCATGATTCTTTCTATAGTTCTTTCTTTCCTCTCTGATTAACACCTGGCAATCAGTGCATGACTTCTGAAACTTTAATTGTTCCCCCCAATGTTGTATTGACTTTAACTTATTCACCACTAACTCATTACCTGACCTGTGCCAAGGCTTTCCACTTTATGGTAGTTGAAGAAAGCTTCACGAGCCAAGATCGCTAGAAAAGCACTTTATTCTGTGACCGGTTTCGACAGAGCTTTATTGCCATCGTCGGATCATATGCTTTTAAATTTTTACAACATGTTACCCATAAGATCTGATATGAGAGCAAAGCTCTGTCGAAACTGGTCATATAATAAAATGCTATTTTAGCGGTCTTGGCTTGAGAAGCTTTCTTCAGTTACCATACATTGCAGATCGCCCCCAGACTGAACATGTCAGGATATATATAATTTTTTGCTTTAATTCCAATGTAAATTTGTACCAATACTCAGTGGGCAATAAGATCTAATGTTCTTGTATACTTGTGTTTAGCTTCATGTCCACAACAAATTTTGATGTATAGGGTTTCATAGAGACCAGTGTTTCATTCATTAGCTCGATCAAACTCGCTATTTTATCATTTTGTGAATTACAGCACCCATGTTTCTTGTATGCTACGACCACCCCTGCTTAATAAGTTACTTTCATTAAATTATCAATTGAGCAACACCTGTAATGAAATTCATGTCATTCTATTGGAAGCAAGCTGATTATCAGTAAGGTCACTTGGTACAGCGCTTTCTGATATCCACAAGGGTATATCGAGGGCTCAGCAACGCACACAGTTTAAAGTTAATGGCCGCTTAGATACTACACTGTAACTGGCTGTTTTATTTTAATTGTAGTTAAAATACTAGGCTCCGATCGGTGGAATGGGTAGGGGTGGGGAGAGTGGAGGGGCCTGTGTCCCGCCATGTTATCGGTAAGATAGATGACATCGGTGATAAGAGTGACGAAGTCGACAGTAAGGAGGGTCGGTTTTGTGACGCCGTAGGTGAAGATCACTTGATCTGCTTGAGATCACCTTCGTTGCCTTCAGCAGACGTTTCAGTGTCAAAGTGTGATGGAACATACGCAAATATACTATTGGAGCCATCGTGTATGACTTCATATCACAGCTGGCAGTGACTGAGGGAACTCTGACGGCACAATGTTGTGTAATGGACATCCTTCACCCTCAACCGCAACTCTAATGCGACAGTATCGTGGTGCCACTTTTCAACAATACAGTGCTCGTCTACACATAGCTCCTGTCTCTATGAATTGTCTGCACTATGTTTAGGTAATCCCCTGGCTAGCGACATACCCGTATCTGTCGCCGATAGAACCTGACTGGGACCAGCTCGGACGCCCACTTTCTCCCAGTGACAGTATCCGGTTACAACGACTGTGGGCAAGCTTGTCTCAGGTGAGGGTTCCACGTCATACTGCTCATACTGCGAGGTTCTCTGTAAATTGGACTCTGTACTGCAATAACTGAAACAATATAATAAACCCTCTTAACCCGTCAAGTTTCATTTCGTTTCTTCCTGCCCTCCTACCTGCTTCACTTTTTTGTCTTTTTTGTGTTGGGCAGTGTATTACATAGAAAATCTGCAAACAATGTACAAAACTGGTTGAATACACTGTATCTTGTATTTTGCTCATTCGGAACCAGTGCGGAACTTGTAATCTCCCTCCCTGCTACATTTTACTCTTTGTTAATAGGAAGAGATTTGTTTGTACTGTTCTTGTGTCTCCAGCCGGGAGCAGTCGTTTTCAAACCACGATATTTCGACAGCGTTCCTTGCCGTCGTCTTGAGGTGATACCTGCAGACTGAGCGTCGTCGCTGAATCTCCTCCCCTTTATACTCTGATCGCTCCCCACCCCTTCCCCTGCGTCATGCCGCACGCCGCGCTGCGTGGAGTGATGATGGGGAGGGGCGGGCTGCTGGCTGCTGGCTGCTGGATGTGAACTGTGGTCCATCAGATGTCCTGTGGCCTTCGTCGGGCGCCGAAGTCGCTTTGGGTCGAAGCTGTGCTTTTAGTTGGCTGAGTGCTGGGTCCCAGGCTTTGTTGAGTTTGAACCCGGGGTCTCTGTTGATCAGCCCATCAGCTACACGTATTTCAATCGCCTCTTTCAGGACACAGTCCCCTGCCGTAAAACTTCCGCTTTCGCGTACTCCACAGTATCTCCAGTATCCACCACCACTCCACGAAGCGCCGCGTGTGGCTTGACGCGGGGGAAGGGGTGGGGAGCGATCAGAGTATAAAGGGGAGGAGTTTCAGCGAAGACGCTCAGTCTGCAGGTATCACCTGAAGATGACGGCAAGGAACGCTGTCGAAATATCGTGGTTTGAAAACGACTGCACCTGGCTGGAGACCCGAGAACAGTACAAACAACTAATTCGCCGGCAAAGCCTAAGATCACACATCAGATAGAGATTTCTTTTTCGCCTTCGGATGTGTCTCACCAGGAAAGTACTTGGGCTCGAACAAACACAAATACACCAAAATCGTGTGAGAAGTAATGTAAAGGTCTCTTATTGCACTAGTGATACTCCCGCATGTGCAAAACTCTGCAGTCGTCTGTTAGAGGCCTCTGCGTATGCCATGCCGCATTGCACACTGACCTGCCGGTACGCCAGTCGGGACAAGTAGGAATAGTGCAGTGTGCCTCTGAAGTTGCGTTTTGTGACATTATTTGTGTACTGAAGAGACAGATGGCTCGGCGATTGGTAATCAATCCTGCTAATGTATTGCGATTGGTTGAGATGAAGTTACGAAGAACCCTTCTTCGTGAAGATGGTACTGGTGTAGAAGACGAATCATTCGCATGTTTTCTGGTATCTATTATAGTGCAGAAATATGAGCATAACTCAGAAACACTAACACATGATGATGATGATGATAGGGATGATAATGACGAACAGCTCATTGCAAACGATAGTGCTACGGCAAGTGCGGGAAGAGGCGATGGAAGCAGTGACAATGAATACCAACCGTCTCCGAAGAAGAAGGTTAAAGTTGCAAGTATCATCACGGCGTTTGATGACAACACACTGGAGAACTTGTACGATGATTATTACGTAAGAGGTTTCGACACATACGACAAGCTTCTGAAAAGACACCCTAAACTGAAGTCTAAAAGCAATATTAAAAAAATACTGGATTATGTGGCAAAGAAAAGAGAAGGAAATACAGTTTTCAAAGGAAATCGTACACTGCTGTTCAAGACCATCAAGGATTGTGTAATGGCGAAATTCGATGAAGCGCGAGAATGCGGTTCCGCCGTTCATTATTGGCATTTACAACATTGGGAATTGGACGTAGCCATAAATCTCGGGTGTACAAACTTTACAGCTTCACTAGGATTTATTACTAATTTGAAAAAGGAGTTTAGGATAACATCACGCCGTATCACTATGCTCCAAGCACGAAAAGATAAGGATGACGAAGAAGAGCTGATTGAAAGAGCTCAAGCGTTTGTTGCTGACGTCAATGAGCATATCACGAGAGAAAACATCGGTATTAGTTCTGTATGGACCTGTGATCGGAGTCAGTTCAACTATGAACTTTCTTGAGACAGAACACTATCCATGAAAGGGGAGAGAAACACTGTCGCGATGTTGCAATCAGTTAACTGTGCAACACACAATTACACGATCGATGATGCTATATCAATGGACGGACGATTGGCAGACAACCTCTACATTTGCTTCCAAGAATCCAGTGGAAAGTTTGAACCCCGCGTGTCAAGGGAAATAGAAACTCGGTGCCCTCCAAATGTCGTCGATGCAAGTGTGAGTAGGAAGATGACGAAACAACATCTGAAGACGTTTTCTCTGTCAGTTTTGAATCCACATTTGTCGAGAAGGTCGTTAGTACTTTGTGACTCCTGGTCTGGACATAAGGATGAACGAGTACTGCAGGAAGCATCTGGCGGAAAACATGTAGATTTAAAAATCATTCCGCCTAAAACTACAAAATATGCACAACCTCTGGATGTGTATTTCTTCAGGCAATATAAAATATATGCCAAGAGAATAACAGACTTCATTAAACTACGTTCCAGTAATATGCAGCCGGAATTGCACGACATATTCTTTATCATGAATATGCAATCAGTTATCTGCGGGAGTATACAGACCAATGCTTCGTTACGCGTGGCAGAACGCTGGCTACGATATTGGTGAACCAGTGAACAACTTCAAAAGTGTCACTGACGTGGCATTCAACACTGATATTATAGAATGTGCAAATACACCATGCGATCAACTTGCATTTCTATACTGTGCGTTTTGCAGTCATTCATATTGCTCGGAGCATTTTATTGACATTCTGCATTTATATTTATAGTTAAGATTGCTGCATTGCGTATGGCGTCTACAATTACATCTACAGTGATATCTAGAGCACGACTGCAGAGTTTTTCAGAAAAACGACACCCACCACCACATTCAGAGGTACATAATGGTGCTGTAACCAAACGTTCATACAGATCTGTTTGTTCGAGTCCAGGTACTTTCCTGGTAAGTGGTGCTTACAAGAGAGAACGATTTATGTGCAAACTTGACCGTGTTGTCTAAAGCGAAACCGTGCCTCGTTTCTTTAGGTTTCAAATGATTCAAATGGCTCTGAGCACTATGGGACTTAACATCTGAGGTCATCAGTCCCCTAGAACTTAGAACTACTTAAACCTAACTAACTTAAGGACATCACACAAATCCCTGCCAAGGCAGGATTCGAACCTGCGACCGTAGCGGTCGCGCGGTTCCAGACTGAAGCGTCTAGAACCGCTCGGTCACTCCGGTTTCTTTAGGATTATGAAAGTCATTAGTTCTTTAATTTAAGTGAAAAGGTTGCACTTAAATGATCACAGTTCATTTCATTTACTCCGTTTGTAATACTTCACAAAAGTTGTTAGACCCAACCAGTCTAATATTGGTAGAAAAATTTATTCCCGTTTCACGCTGAATGCCGTCGCTGTATTGATTTTACAAAATAAACCATCATGAAATAACCGTTCACAGTAGCTTTAATAATTGTATTGTTCAAACAATAATATAGCATGACAACTGATGCTAGTGACTAAGAATGAGGTTCTGATATGTTCACTGGTTATGTGTGTAATTATGCACACCCTCCACGATTAAACCGCTTATTCATTCACTGCTGCCCTAAAATGCGACTAAAAACTCTCAAACTCAAATTTCATCAACATCTGGAAACTGTTCTTTTTGTAAATCAACTGTGTGTGACCGTTGCACACGAAACCTGAACATCGACTGTCCCACCTCGCATAAAGATACGTGAGCGGTAGCGCTTGGGCACTGTTAGACGAAGCAGGCGTGCTCAGCTCCTAATGTTCCACAGAACCAGCGATCCGTGTAAGGCGTACGACTGAATACGTCATAACACTGTCGGTAGTAGTATCCGTTACAAACTGTTTTGAACCTCCGTTTGTTGTCAAGAAACGTGGACGCCGTCACCTACTGCCTTCTGGATCTCACGGAGCGCTAATTTTCACATCACTGCTACTCATTCCAGTATGCTCGGGTTCGTACCTTTCGACTCAGTCATTTCCGGACTGAAATTCGTTATCGTCAATAGGGAAACATCACGTATAGTTTGTAATAAAATCTTGGTACCGGCATTAGTTATTTCCAAATTAGGGCACTGTGATGGTGGGTACAGAGTGCTACGGAACTTATACGTCAACCAGGAAACGACATATCTGTGATGCAGAGCGTATTGTTTGCTACGTTTACATTAATATTTTAAAATAAATTCCATAATGGATAAAGTATGGAAACTCTATCAGTGGGCCTAAATTACGTGTGGTTTCCTGATTATACTGGTATATACTCCGTGAGGGAAGGTTTAGTTTTCAGTTTAATAACTACTATATTTAAAATGCATGCTGTATACCATGACTAAGCAATTGTTACAATACTTAATATATACAGAGAACTGCTTCAGTGTCATATTCACAAGGTGGTAATAATATCAGGTATAGCAATATTTATTAGAGGAAGTCAGAAACTTCGAAGTTGCGATAAAAAGCAAATGAACTTTTTCATCATAAAATCTGAAGTGCGAAATTCTCAGCTTTGTGGTCAATATTTGTTTAGCAGCATTGTAAAGACATAATCTGGTTTATTGATTTCTTTATTGCTGCTAACAAACTAAACCTTCTGTCTCGTTACCTAATACAGGTTGTGTATTAAGTAGTAATTGTATTAATTACGAAACAAGCATTCATAAAAACATTAGTCTGTGTTGAGTAAAGTTTCTGCAGGTAGAATAATCTATCCGAATAACCGACCACCTAATCCCTGGAAATTATGTATCAGGACTACGTCACTTTGAGTAGATTTGCCACTTTATATAGGAATTATGACCAGGTACTCCTGAAGCAAGTGATGCTGCAGCACTTACAATCTAAACTTAACCATTTAAGAAAAATGAAATAAAGCCACTCAGTATAGCTATACACTGCTTTAGTGTAATCAGTGTATTTAAGATTTACTCCGTGCAGTCTACATTATCGAGATCACAGGAAGTTTTTTGAAAATGTTGTTGTCCTTCTTTGAGCATGATACGTGTCCCGTATGATCGGGAAGGTTTCCCTGTAATCGCATCGGTAGGTCTACACCCTCAGAGTGGCGCTGCTTAAATGGTTCAAATGGCTCTGAGCACTATGGGACTCAACTGCTGAGGTCATTAGTCCCCTAGAACTTGGAACTAGTTAAACCTAACTAACCTAAGGACATCACAAACATCCATGCCCGAGGCAGGATTCGAACCTGCGACCGTAGCGGTCTTGCGGTTCCACACTGCAGCGCCTTTAACCGCACGGCCACTTCGACCGGCGGCGCTGCTTAAGCATCGAGCACTGCGTGACCACCCGACGCATCAGGAGCCATCACTCCAGAAATGTCCCAGGAGGAGAATTCGGGACCAGACAACCGAAACCACCACCTAAGTTATACTCATAAAAACTGTCTTGTATTAGTTCTTCTTCTCTCATTAATCTTCTTTAGACTCTACAATAGTCGCATCATTGGGAAGGCAACATCTGGGTCTTTATCTTGTTATAACTTCTACTGATATTTCTACAACTGCAGCGCTAGTTAGAACTTGCTGGCCTGTAGTGCCTAATGTACCGAGTGATCAAAAAGTCAGTATGAATTTGAAAACTTAATAAACCACGGAATAATGTAGATAGAGAGGTAAAAGTTGACGCACATGCTTAGAATGACATGGGGTTTTATTAGAACAAAAAAAAAAAAAACAAAGTTCACAAAATGTCCGACAGATAGTGCTGGACAGCAAAACGTCAGTGACTGCGCATGACAATCGTGTATAAAAGGAGCTGTAATGAGAGAGAGAATCAGATGCGCCAGCAGTCGCAGCATGTTGACGTTACCTGAAAAGGCGCTTTTAGTGAAGCTGGATAATCAGAATGGGGAATGTGCTAGTTCAGCGTTACGATCCTATCTCCATAGGAAGGGGATTCGAATGGGTAAAGGTCCGTTGACAAATGCAGCTGTGGCGAGAATGATTTAGAAGTTCGAAGCCACGGGTTGTTTTCGACGATAGACCCCGTAGTGGCCGACCGAGCACAAGGCGTAATGCTGCTGAGACAGTTAAGGAACAAATGGAGACTGTAGCGGGTTCGTCTATGCACGGGGAAATCAGCGCTCGTGTAGTCGCACGTCGCACCGGCATTCCATACACTACTGTTTGGTTGGCACTGAGGCGTACCCTCCGATGCTATCCGTACAAAACCCATCGGCATCATGAACTGTTACCTGGCGATTTAGTGAAGCGGAGGGCATTTGCGGTGTGGGCGTTTCAAAAGATGGCGGAAGATGACGATTGGTTGAGTAACGTGTTGTGGACCGACGAAGCTTATTTCACGCTCCGAGGGTCTGTCAACGCCCACCACTTCAGAATTTGGGCTACAGAAAATCCTGGAACTGTCGTGGAAACTCCATTGCACGACGAGAAAGTCACGGTATGGGTTGGATTTACCACATCTACCGTTATCGGGCCTTTTTTCTTCGAGGAAATGCGTGGTTCTGGTTTTGTAACTGCACCCGTGACGAGTGAGAGGTACGCCGATATGTTACAGAATCGCATCATCCCCAGCCTGTTTGATAAACCCCTGATGGAACGTACGATGTTTATGCAGAATGGCGCTCCACCCCATATTGCTAGATGCGAGAAAGATCTCTTGCGTGCGTCGTTTGGTGATGATCGTGCGCTCAGCCGCCACTTTCGTCATGCTTGGCCGCCCAGGTCCCCAGACCTCAGTCCGTGCGATTATTGGCTTTGGGGTTACCTGAAGTCGCAACTGTATAGTGATCGACCGACATCTCTAGGGATGCTCAAAGACAACATCCGACACCAATGCCTCACCATAACTCCGGACATGCTTTACAGTGCTGTTCACAACACTATTCCTCGACTACAGCTAGTGTTGAGGAATGATGGTGGACATATTGAGCACTTCCTGTAAAGAACATCAGGTTGTTGCTCTTCAATAATACGATACAATTCAATAATAATCGAATAAGATGCTTCAGTAGGTCAGTGGTTTTGTAAGGATTATTATATTTCATTATTATATGAAGGTTAGTTTGCTCTTCTGTCTGCTCAGAACTTCATTCTATCACATGTTTCCTTTCTTTATTCATATTAGATCACTCTTCCTGCAGCCCTTTTATTGATCTTCGTTTGTAGCCTCGTTTCTGTTTCTTACAGTATCCTGGTTTCCTCTGTTTTGTTTTTTGAAGTCATCTGCTGTAATATGGAGTGCTCTTATATCTTCCTTAATTTCTATTCCACGGCTTTACTATTATTCCCTTACTAATTCTGATTTCTGGTGCTCTCAGCAGCTGTCCAAAGAATAAGACCCACTTCTTCATTATCGACTTCATTACTAGTTCTATTTTCTTGTACATGTACTTGAAAATGTTTACTAATGCATGTCCTAATTATTCTCCTTTCTGTCTTTAATATTTCAATTTCTTTTGTATTAGTAGTTTTGAAGATTGTTTCAGCTGCGTAAGTTATTTCTGGTTTTGTAACTGTTTTACAATGTTTAAATTTTGCGTCTATGGATAGGCTTTTTCTCTTGTACGTATTTTTGGTAAGGTAATTTTCTCTGTTCAGTCTTTTTATTCTATTTTTCCATGCAGAGTTCTCGTTTAGAATGTAAATTACAATTTCACACAGATGTTTAAATTTATCAACAATTTTTATTTGTTGTTCTCCTGTTCCAGCAAATTTCACAAACACAGATTTGCCTGTTGTCAATAATGTTTAATCTACAGCTAAAGTTCCAGAGTTAAGAAGACGGAAGTAAATGTTATGAGTTAAACTGGAGAAAGAATGGTTAACTGGAAGATTTCGCTGGACACGCTGCATAATTTAGTTCTTATCTGTTACCAGGATGGAAATATAATGAAAATATAAGAAAATGACAGAAGGATTCCTTGTGCTGCTCACTGTATAAACATAGCACTTAACCACACTTTTGACGAAGACAGCTTTTGTTAAATCATGTCCCTGAAAATCGCAGTAACAATAAACACTGTAAAATGCATTGTATAGTACATGAAGAAAAGTGGCCTCTGCACATCTTTCAAATCGTCTTTGAAACAACACGCTGGAACAGCTTGTACAATATGCTATAGTCCAAAACTCACTATAACGGAGTCACTGCTTCACTGACGAACAGGAAAGACACTTGCAGACTATGATAATGAACTTGCAGGAAGAATTTCATTTTTCCTGAAACCATTTAAAGATGCCACAGATGAACTGAAGACGAAAAAGAACGTACAGTCCAGTAAGTTATTCTTTGGTTTCACAGAGTACAACAAACCTGCACCGCCAATGAAATAGTGTGAGGTGAATTTAATTACTAAAGTTACAAATACTGTTTCATTATGGTACCGGGAAAGGACAGATTTTTAACCAATGTAATTGATGTATACTGACAGATCTAAATTTCTAACAGCAGGTACGAGGAATTAAAAATCGAGCTCCGAATTATGTACTGTGAGAAGGTTGTAATTATTTCCAGAGAGATGTGCGGCGCTTCCTTGATCGTCTTTCAGTGACCTCACTATGTTTGACATAAATGAAAACAGAAAATTCTTAGCTGTGTGCGACAGATGCATGCAAATTATATAGGCACAACACGCAATCTTTAAAGCAATCGCTTTTGTATAGGCAGTGGATAGTATATTAAAGCCAGAGGGAACAATTATAATTCTTGCAAGATTTCCTCACGTAAAACATATTTTTTTCCGGCTACGCCTTCTACGTCAGTTCCGTATTAATTAACTCTTTTTTGATAATTGACGCAGTGCTTTCATCGCCGCCCAGAAATAAATATTTTTTTTAAAGAACTGGAAAAATAGTACACCCAATTCAGGAGATTAAGTAAATCTCTATATTCAATGGACGCCGGTGATAATGATGACATCTTAAAACGGTGCAGCAGGCAGTAAAAGGACCTATCAGTGCTGGTTGAAATAGTAAGACGTCTCTCATGTATCCTAGCAACAAGTACATCTAGTGAATGGTGCTTTTGTAAGGCTTTCTATCTGTTAACAAGTCGCCGCAACCAATTAAATCCAGAACGCGTGAGTGATCTACTGCTGATTAGTAGTAACTGTACATTTTCTTCTCTTGCAAGCTAATGAAAAAGCGAAAATTTACAGCTTTAAATATATAATGTTCTTCAAAAAAGACAGTCGTCTCCTGAATATCAGTTAAAGTATTCGCTTAATGTATACGAAGTTTCCTTTCCTATTGATGTCATTTAGGATAAAACTTTGCTTGGAAGTGATTCTACTGAAGTATCAAATTATATTCCACGAGCTGTGTGAAGTTAACTATGTCAGATAAGAGTTGTTGGAAACGTTGGATTTGTATTGTGTGAGAGAGAGAGAGAGAAAAAAAAGAGAAAATGAAAGAAAGAGAGAGAGGCGTTCGATTTGTGGAGTGCACCGGGATGAGGTCAGGAGAGACGTCAGCGGAGACCGGTCATGCTCGGTTATTCGCATGTCCGGAGTCCGGACATTGGCCATGGGCCGATTACGTGACCCAGCTCGGTGCCTCCTTCAGCGGAAAATCAGTGTGAATGAGAAAGACTAACTACGAATGCGAGGAAGACAGAAAAAACAACAATTCTAAAACAGGGAAATTAAGTGGCATCGACAAAAAATTTATATAAAGAATTATTATCCTGTTCGGTTCTGAATATTAATACAAAAACTAAAAAGGAATTAAGATTACAAGATGTTTCAAAAAGATTCATCCGATTTCACAGAACTACGCTATGTGATCAAAAGTATATGGACACCTGGCCGAAAGTGACTTACAAGTTGTGGCGCCCTCCATCGGTAATGCTGGAATTCAATATGGTGTTGGCCCACCCTTAGCCTTGATGACAGCT
This sequence comes from Schistocerca piceifrons, assembly GCF_021461385.2. Lineage (NCBI taxonomy): Eukaryota > Metazoa > Arthropoda > Insecta > Orthoptera > Acrididae > Schistocerca > Schistocerca piceifrons. The sequence goes on along the minus strand of NC_060149.1, from coordinate 50,235,404 downwards.
TCCACTCCCACAGGCATATGTTCAGTCAGGTGCTGCAAGGTTTCTTAAGGAATAACAGCACATTCTTCACGGAGTGCTGCACTGAGGAGAGGTATCGATGTCGGTCGGTGAGGCCTGGCACGAAGTCAGTATTCCCAAACATCCCAAAGGTGTTCTATAAGATTCACGTCACAACTCTGTGCAGGTCAGTTCATTACAGCGATGTTATTGTCGTGTAATCACTCCGCCACAAGGGGTGCATTATGAACAGGTGCTCTATCGTGTTGAAAGATACAATCGCCATCCCCGAATTGCTCTTCATCAGTGGGAAGCAAGAAGTGCTTAAAACATCAGTGTAGGTCTGCGATGTGATATTGCCACGCAAAACAACAAGAGATGCAAGCCCCCTCTATTAAAAACACGACCACACCATAACACCACCGCCTCAGAATTTTACTGTTGGCACTACACAGGCTGACAGATGACGTTCACCGGGCATTCGCCATACCCACACCCGGCCATCAGATCGCCACATTGTGTACTGTGATTCGTCACTCCGCACAACGTTTTTCAACTGTTCAATCGTACACTGTTTACGCTCCTTACACCAAGCGAGGCGTCGTTTGGCATTTACCGGAGTGATGTGTGGCTTGTGAGCAGCCGCTCGACCACGAAATCTAAGTTTTTTCACCTCCCGCCTGTCATAGAACTTGCAATGGATCCTGATGCAGTTTGGAATTCCTGTGTGATGGTCTGGATAGATGTCTGCCTATTGCAAATTCAACTGTCGTCCGTCTCTGTCAATCAACAGGCGAGGTCGGTCTGTACGCTTTTGTGCTGTACGTGTCTCATCACGTTTCCACTTCACTATCACATCGGAGTCGGCGGACCTAGGGATGTTCAGGAGTGTGGAAATCTCGCGTTCAGACGTATGAGACAAGTGACACCTAATCACGCGACCACGTTCGAAATCCGTGAGTTCCGCCTAGCGTCCCATTCTGCTCTCTCACGAAGTCTAATGACACCTGAGGTCGCTGACATGGAGTACTCGGCAATAGGTGGCATCTCGATGCACCTAACGTGAAAAACGTATTCGTTTGGGGTGTCCGGATACTTTTGATCATATAGTGTATATTTTCTACATGAACAAAGATAAAAGCTTTGGATGAGTTTTAACTTACACAGAGGAATACACACTTTTTATTTGCAAAAGGTTCATCCGAATTTCCAAGCGTATACCGCATGCATGTATGTGAATAAAATATGGAGGTGCTCCTTACGAGCCGGCCGGTGTGGCCGTGCGGTTCTAGGCGCTTCAGTCTGGAACCGCGTGACCGCTACGGTCGCAGGTTCGAATCCTGCCTCGGGCACGGATGTGTGTGATGTCCTTAGGTTAGTTAGGTTTAATTAGTTCTAGGTTCTAGGCGACTGATGACCTCAGAAGTTAAGTCGCATAGCGCTCAGAGCCATTTGAACCATTTTTTTTACTCCTTACGATCACATATAGGATCGAAGTTCAATGTCAGTCCACCTCACGCGGTACAAAAGTCCAGGCAATAATGAAGCTAGCTCCAAGTTTATCGCAATTCGAGGCACACAGATGCAGATTTTCACAAACCCAAAACAAAATCGTATGCATTTTGCGGCCAATCTACTGTTGAGGCAGGTCGTTGTCAACAACTGCTCTTACAAGCAGGTGGCAGTGCGGTGGGTTTGTGTCCTATTTAAAAATGAAATTTTCGTCACGTTCACTCAGTTTTAGTGAAAGGTAGATTAACGAGCGAATTTGTTGCACCAGGGAACTTTTATTATGACGCATTATTTAAACTTTTAACCTAGTTTATAATTATATACATGTAGAAGATATGGTCTTGTTAAAACGGCTTATATTATCACTTGCAATTCAAGATTTTGTGCTGCAGAAAATACGGTAATGTGACTCAGTTGGTTGCAAAAATTCGCCTGTTGACGAGGTAAACCGTAATTGTAAGTTAGTTGTTAGCAGACCTCTATATCGTAAGTTATGACTAGAAATGTGAGTTTCCTTTTGGATGTTGATGATGTGAAACTGAGGCAGCTACCAGCACGTAAGAATTGCATGTGCAGTAACTTTTAGTAAATCATGTAGGTAAAACAGCATATTATTCATTGAGTGATAACTTTCCACCCCTACTGCAATAAAATGATGGCGAACGCAATTTCTGAAAGAGAACACGATCCTGGAAATCAGCCACCTAGACTACGATGTGATATACGGTTTAACATCGGAAACGGGTGCAAAAAACAGACGAGAAAGCTGTATGTATTTAAACTTCGATTGAATAATTTGTAATTGCCACTCACCAAATTGCTCACAAACGTAAATTTCATTTTCTACTACTGCCTGTACACTGTCGGATCTGGACGCAAATGGCGATAAACATCATTTGTTAATCGGCGCAGGTTACGAGTTACTCAACGGTGCATTTCATTCTCCACATTCCCTACCCAGAGTAAGGCAAGCTTTCGGAAGGGGCTCGTGCGCAGTCCTTGAGACAGCACAGTCATTTTTGGTTCTGTTGTTGAATGGCTACAGTGATTACTCTTTCTCTAGCGTGTACACTGCTTGACCACTGCCAAGGAACAGAGACTTGGTTGGATAGGAATAAACACAGGCAATGATGCTCGACATGAAACACAGTACATACCAAACAGAGGTGAAGTGGTATGTTGGTAACGAGAAATGGTACAGTTTTCACCACAAGGGAAAACAGGATAACAGACTAAATAACGTTCAAGTCTGACACAGATCAGACTCTCAGCATAAAGGTCGATGTCGGACTCTCAGTAAGGAATACGCCCTCGTCAGACACTAAAGCGCATTGTGCACCTGTTATTAATGCTGGATACCATGCTAATGAAGAGTGCTTGGGGAACATTATCCTACTCCTCGCTCAAGGCGGTTTTCAGCTCTTGCACGGTTCGTGGTGCAGGTGTTCGTTGAGAAACACGTCTGCAAAGAGTTATCAGGACATCCCTTACAGTATTTAGGCCCGAAGAACATGCATACTATTCCATAAATGTAAAATCTTCACTTTCCAACGTGTCCGGCAGCTCAGCGATCCTGTGTGGGTGGGCACTGACATCCATAAACAGGAAGTCAGGACCTAACGCATCTCTAAGCAGATGGACATTATAAAGCATAATCTCCATGCGTTCATCAAGATTCTGTGGTGTGTAATGTGCTCCCCTCTCTCTCCACACCAACAGGTCGCTAGAATCAATTGCCACAATGAAGCCGGATCCGTAAGAGAACATCGCTGTGGACCAGCAATGCAGATCGCAACGAATATCCTCCCTGCACCAACGGACTCTTTCTCGACGATAGTGTGGCTGAAAAGGGAAGCATTAAGAAGCTTCCTAGCATACAGATCAGCCTGATGAAATCACGGCAAAATGGTTCTGGCCGAGTCATGTCCACCGGTAGCAGTTGCAAAGTCTACAGCGATCTCGTTAGGGTTGAGATGACTGTTCCTTTTTGCCACTAGGGCTATGTATCGATCCACTTGCAGGGTGGTGGTCTGCCTACGACCACCAGAATGTTTTGTGTAGCATTTCCATCATCAGCGGCCTTTTTGAATCTGCGATATGACACTTCTGGAAACAACCATTACCGTGGCCACAGTACTGACACTATGACCAAAAGCTCGTAAGCACTCAACTGATATCTTGCAGATATGTTGCAATCCAACACGGAATGTAGCACTAATAGGTTCCACAACAATCTTCGTCAAACACTGTACTGCATGAATGCATGAACTGTCGAATGCCTGCAGGCTTTCGTGCACAAGCTTCCCTGTCGTTAACACGTCTCGTCTTCTACATTTCCATTTAGCGTCACTGGTTTAGTGTTTCGTATCAATTGTCGATTGTTCCGTAGCGACTGGCAGTTATTCCTTAGCAAATGTCAGTTGTTTCTTACCAATTGTCAAGCAGTGTACTGTCCTACGAGGAACGTTTCTTGGGTCTCGGAACATTCACCGAAAACTTGAAATAACATTTTGCATCAAATGTAATGCTACTGAGACTGCCGTCCGTGTCTGAGTGTTTTATCCTACTAAACATTAGTGTCCGCAAATGGTAGTATATGATTATACAATTACCATAATCTGGATAGATGTAAACAACTTGGAAACGAGGTCACACGGTAAAGATTAAGTCATCAAGTGAAAATTTCACAGATATTTCTAGAAGATCTGTGGTCACTGACAGCCTATATTTGTTGCGGAAGTCTACCATATACCTGAAGCGTTTATATAGTTTTACTGTCGTGCCCTTTTGTTGCTTATTCATCAGGGTATACATCGTGCGCTCAAATCTGAGAGCTAAAAGCAACTCCTATTCGTTTTGTATTTTCTGCATCTGGTAGACAAGTATTCATGTTAATTATAAATGTCGCAACTCACTGGAAGTTGTCGGCAGCGCCCGCAGCAAGTAATTACCGCACTCGTTGTGAATGGCTATTGTATATTCAGTGCCGGTAATTCGTGTTTTTTATAAATATTTTGCGCCGAAAGCAACGCTAGAATCAGCATATATCAACAATGCAAATTTTCGTAGTTTAATATTTTTTTCGATACCGTTCTCCAGTTCTCGTCATAAATGCCGTTTTTCATCACAAAATTTATTAATTCATCTCCAGCAGTAAACTCGTTTCAAGTATACGAATTTCTGTGAAAAAATCCTCACAGAATTTGGATTTCAAATGTTTTCACGAGTCACCAGAGTTTGGGAATTGCTATTTGTTCACAATTCCTTCTGCGTTAATGATATACTTATTATTCATCAGTATCGTTATTAAATTATTTAGTCACTATGTGCTTTTGCAACGGTAACAAAAAAATCTCACTGCAGTCACATTCGTTATGCATCGGTTGAAAGATGGCTGCGTCCATGAAAAAGCCACCAAAATTAGACGTCGTATTGCTATCACCTTTTTGCGTTGACACGTACCTTATCAGCACAGATCTATCAGTAGCTGTTTGTATTCAACAGTGTTGAGGCCATGCCATGGAGTCAGATGTCGATTTCATACAATCAGATGAATACTGGAATAAGAAATGTATTTAATTGGTAAAAATATGGAGGGCCAGACATGATCAGAACATATTATTTATTTGTTTCGTATTTTATTGTAATCTGTTATCTACATACAAGGACAGACCAAATGTTGCACATGAATTGGTATGAAAATAGCACATTTTACCGTAATTTCAGATGTGTTAGTATAACTAAGCATCGTGGTGTTTTAGGGGGAAAATCTACATAAAACATCTAAATAAAAAATAGAAATTTTTAAAAGAAAGGAAGGAAAAATTACACGTACAACCCTTTGGCTATCTGGTGAAAAGAGATATCTTTATCCAGAATGCATGTAACTGTTCCACTCCACTATACAGCAATGCTGGATCACAAATTTTGTGATTTGTACAAGGGGATTCCGTGATGAGTTACAAGCTCTCAGGGATGACGGGTAGGGGTAAATGTGTAAATTTGAGGTAAAACACCTTGGTCCGGAAACGAGCGAGTCGCAAGTTATAAGCGAAAATCTTTCTGACTTCTCTGACAGTGGACCTCTTCTATTGCAGGCTCTTTACTTCCCACATTTCGTACGAGTTAGTATGGACCAAAAGAAGAAAAAAATGTCGAGTAAACTTTGGCTCTAAAGGGCACACTTTAAGACGTATGTGCACTTGTTTGTCTTTGATATAATAAAACACCTGTCTTCTACTGTGTAACTGCTCATACCTCTTTACGTATCCATTTTACACACCATGATTACCAGCTTTTTTTTTATGTTGCTCCATACTATCTCCTTACCAGATATGGAAAGGAAAAAAAAAACCTTGCAGCAGAAGGAATCCACTGTCAGAGGTACCAGAACTGTTTTTCCTTATAACTTTCGACTCTATCCTTTACGGAACAGGGTCCTTCACTTCAGGTAGATACACTTACCCTTCTCCATCATACCTGAAAGTTTATAGCATCATCACAGAATCACCCAATAATTCTGGACTACACTACTATACAATACTACACTACACAGCACTACACTACTCTAGCGTATTACGCTACTTCTGCGTTTGGTTTCTTTATTTTAGTAATGTTGATTTAGTAGCATATAAATTGTGCTGTGTGCTGTTATCGTTAGCTGGTTTTTAGTAATGGCTCAACGCCAACATACCAGAACTGTGGACCACAAGCAGAGCACTGCGAGCAGCCTTTAGGTGAGGTGCTTTTCACAATTTTCGTTCCGTAACATTCTAATTACACCTACCTGTCCCTGCAATAATCTGGTAGTTTGCTTTAGAGACAGGTTGGATACTTCACTTGTTTCACTCTTTTGAAGAAGGAAGGCAACCATAATTTATCAATCGCCCCAGCTACACTATGTGATCAGAAGTATCCGGACACCTGGCTGAAAGTGACTTACAAGTTCGTGGCGCCCCCCATTGCTAATGCTGGAATTTAGTATGGTGTTGGCCCATCCTTATCCTTGGTTACAGCTTCAACTCTCGCAGGCATACTTTCAATCGGGTGCTGGAAGGTTTCTTGGAGAATGGCAGTCCATTCTTTACGGAGTGCTGCAGTGAGGAGAGGTATCGATATCGGTCGGTCAGGCATTGCACGAAGTCAGCGTTCCAAAACATCCCATAGGAGTGTTATAGGATTGAGATTAGGACTCTGTGCAGCCAATCTATTACGGGGATGTTATTGCCGTGTAACCACTCCGCCACAGGCCGTGCATTGTGAACAGGTGCTCTGTCGTGTTGAAAGATGTAATCGTCATTCCCGAATTGCTCTTCAACAGTGGGAAGCAAGAAGGTGCTGATAATATCAGTGTAGACCTGTGTTGTGATAATGACACGCGAAACAACAAGGGGTGGAAGCCCGCTCGATGAAAAACACGACCACACGATAACACAACGGCTTCCGAATTTTACTGTTGGCACTACACACGCTGGCAGATGACGCTCAACGGGCGTTCGTCGTACCCACACCCTGCCATCGTATCGCCACATTGTGTACCGTGATTCGTCACTCCACACAACGTTTTTCCACTGTTCAGTCGTCCAATGTTTACGCTACTTACAGTAAGCGAGGCTTCGGTTGACATTTACCGTCGTGATGTGTGGCTTATGAGCAGCCGCTCGACCACGAAATCCAAGTTTCTTCACTTCCCGCGTAACTGTCATAGTACTTGCAGTTGAACCTGATGCAGTTTGGAATTCCAGTGTGATGGTCTGGACAGACGCTTGCCTATTACACATTACGACCCTCTTCAGGGGTCGGCAGTCTCTGTTAGTCAACAGACGAGTTCGGCCTACACGATTTTGTGCTGTACGTGTTCCATCACGTTTCCACTTCACTATCACATCGGAAACAGTGGAACAAGGGTTGTTTAGGAGTGTAGAAATCTCGAGTACAGACGTATGAGACAGGTGACACCTAATCACGCGACCACGTTCGAAGTCCGTGAGTTCCGCGGAGCGCCCCATTCTGCTCTCTCACGATGTATAATGACCACTGATATGGAGTACCTGGCAGTAGGTGGCAGCACGATGCACCTATTATGAAAAACGTATTTTTTGGTGAAGTCCGGAAACTTTTGATGACATAGTGTATATCAATCATTATGTCTATAAAATACTTCTTGTTTGAGGTGTTCAGGACATTCATTCCCTGATTTATCGTGTCCTCAGTGCATTTCACTTTCCTGAAACCGTACTGAAGGGGGCTCGTGCCTATCATCTGCCTGTGGTCCCTCATCCGACGGCACAGAATACAGAAGCTTTTGCTTTACTTTGGCTAGAACTTGGAAGATGACAATCTATGTCTTATCACTTTTGGAATGAGTATGATCGCCATGTTCTTCATTGAGGTAATGCAGAGGAACTGAATATTTCTGCCACCAGTATGCACACTACTGCTCATAGTTAACTGAATAGCTAAGAGATCTGTTACACGTTAAAGTGTGGAGTGACGAAGAGTGTACTATTGCCCGATTTTATACAACCTTCTTTTCCTGTGTGTGGTGCGAATTTAATGTTTACTGTTAGTTACTGTTTACTGTTACTGTTAGTTACATTCGGAGAATATGCGTTAGATGAGTATATGCCAGGCAAGATCGTAAGAGATGGAAAAGAGCCACCGTGGTACAACAACCGAGTTAAAAAACTGCTGCGGAAGCAAAGGAAACTTCAGAGCAAACATAAACATAGCGAAAGCCTTGCAAACAAACAAACAAACAAAAATTACGTGAAGCCAAATGCAGTGTGAGGAGAGCTTTGCGAGAGGCGTTCAATGAATTCGAAAGTAAAGTTCTATGTAGTGATTTGGCAGAAAATCCTAAGAAATTTTGGTAGGTAGATCAAAACAAAATGTCCAGAAACTATGTGACCAAAATGGTACTGAAACAGAGGATGACATACTAAAGGCCGAAATACTAAATGTCTTTTTCCAAAGCTGTTTCACAGAGGAAGACTGCACTGTAGTTCCCTCTCTAGATTGTCGCACAGATGACAAAATGGTAGATATCGAAATAGATGACAGAGGGATAGAGAAACAATTAAAATCGCTCAATAGAGGAAAGGCCGCTGGACCTGATGAGACACCAGTTCGATTTTACACAGAGTACGCGAAGGAACTTGCCCCCCTTCTTGCAGCGGTGTACCGTAGGTCTCTAGAAGAGCGTAGCGTTCCAAAGGATTGGAAAAGGGCACAGGTCATCCCCGTTTTCAAGAAGGGACATCGAACAGATGTGCAGAACAATAGACCTATATCTCTAACGTCGATCAGTTGTAGAATTTTGGAACACGTATTATGTTCGAGTATAATGACTTTTCTGGAGACAAGAAATCTACTCTGTAGGAATCAGCATGGGTTTCGAAAAAGACGGTCGTGTGAAACGCAGCTCCTGCTATTCGTCCACGAGACTCAGAGGGCCATAGACACGGGTTCACAGGTAGGTGCCGTGTTTCTTGACTTCCGCAAGTCCTTCGATACAGTTCCCCACAGTCGTTTAATGAACAAAGTAAGAGCATATGGACTATCAGACCAACTGTGTGATTGGATTGAAGAGTTCCTAGATAACAGAACGCAGCATGCCATTCTCAATGGAGAGAAGTCTTCTGAAGTAAGAGCGATTTCAGGTGTGCCGTAGGGGAGTGTCGTAGGACCGTTGCTATTCACAATATACATAAATATTCTTGTGGATAACATCGGAAGTTCACTGAGGTTTTTTGCGGATGATGCTGTGGTATATCTGGAGATTGTAACAATGGAAAATTGTACTGAAATGCAGGAGGATCTGCAACGAATTGACGCATAGTGCAGGGAATGGCAATTGAATCTCAATGTAGTCAAGTGTAATGTGCTGCGAATACATAGAAAGAAAGATCCCTTATCATTTAGCTACAATATAGCAGGTCAGTAACTGGAAGCAGTTAATTCCATAAATTATCTGGGAGTAGGCATTAGGAGTGATTTAAAATGGAATTATCATATAAAGTTGATCGTCGGTAAAGCAGATGCTAGACTGAAATTCATTGGAAGAATCCGAAGGAAATGCAATCCGAAAACAAAGGAAGTAGCTTACAGTACGCTTGTTCGCCCACTGCTTGAATACTGCTCATCAGTGTGGGATCCCTACCAGATAGGGTTTATAGAAGCGATAGAGAAGATCCAACGGAGAGCAGTGCGCTTCGTTACAGGATCATTTAATAATCGCGAAAGCGTTACGGAGATGATAGATTAACTCCAGTGGAAGACTTTGCTGGAGAGATGCTCAGTAGCTCGGGACGGGCTTTTGTTGAAGTCAAGCAGTATATTGCTCCCTCCTACGTATATCTTGCGAAGAGACCATGAGGACAAAATCAGAGAGATTAGAGCCCACACAGAGGCATACCGACAATCTTTCTTTCCACGAACAATACGAGACTGGAATAGAAGGGATAATCGATAGAGGTACTCAAAGTACCCTTCGCCACACTCCGTCAGGTGGCTTACGTAGTATGGATGTAGATGTAGATGTAGTTCACGCTTGTTCTCACTGCTCAGTTATCTACCCACACAAAAAGGCCCTGAGAATAAAGTTAATATATAACCTGAAACTAATCTTAATTCTTTACTTGTAATTTTCAGCCGACCTGGACAAGGTGATAATATTTGAGATATTAAATGTTATGATCGTAATAACTCTATCGACGTTGATATATGAAGTGATTTGTCAACCGGGGTATAAATTTCCAGTTCCAGTCGCAGTTTGTCTCAAAATCAGCTTCGTACTTGTTTCTGCGACAAAGGTTACTACATGGGCTCAGTCATTCTATGTCGGATTATTATTACTTCTTGTTGCATAGAATAAGATAGGCTTCATCCGGCGGGTCCGGTGGATCATCTGCGGAGAATACATTTCGCTCCCCAACCGCTTGTTGCAGCTCATGGAATTCCTTGACATGCAGCAAAGAGGTTGGCCCGACTTCATTGTCCTTTTCTCTTTTGTGGTTTTTGGTATTCGAGACAGGAGCTTGCATTTTATTTTATCACCTTCTTCACAGATTTCCTAGTCTCTTTTGAACAACGTATTTTTGCTGCTTTGTACCTTTGCAATAAAGATTTCTAAGACCGCTGCAGTGTAGGTGAGGATTCACAACTGCATACATTTCCTACCAGTTTGTCCGGATTGTGCCTTCGTCAGTCCAAGTTTTGGCATTTGCATTTCCAGAACAGCTACTGTCAATGTTTTTGATTTGTTCTTTGCTTTAATCAACACTTGCTACGATCTCCCCATTCTCTTTCACTTCCATAGTCATATTCTGGTATTACTCATCCTGTACATTGTCAGTGACATTGATAGCGCCCTTGTCGATTGTTTTACTGCCGTTGTGTACTATTACACTCTTCGTTTCGTTACCTTGCTCTTCGGTGGTAGTTTCACTAACGCTTGGTACCGTCTCCACGTGCTCACCCATTTTCGTAGACACATTTTGATGTCCGTTGTCATGTGTGTCACCAGTGATGCCGATAGGATCCATGTAGGTTGAATTGCTTTTAATATCAGTGGTATTTCTCTCTCTTCGGTGATGGATTCCGTAACAATCCCATTCACATTTCTTCCACTTCCACGCCCTAACATACCGATAGTTGAGTTAAGCCGTGCTGACAGAACAGTTACATATACCATCGATTCGGATTGACTTTACCGATGGGCAATAGCACAGGACGTATACCTTCAAGATTTTGCCTCAGGTGATTGTTGAATGTCATTTAGAGAATGTGCGGGATTGATTTTCATGCACAGCATATACCCTATGACGACATGCAGTCACATAAGAGTGTACGTGCTTTTGTAATTCTACTTTAATTATTTTATTGACTTTGAGCTTGTCGTGCCAAAAGTTTTCTGCCCACATTTCTTTGCTGATACTGTGAACTTCCCCGTATAAGCTAAGCATTTATCTCATCCTTTTGTGTCCGCAGCTCGTGGTCGTGCGGTAGCGTTCTCGCTTCCCACGTCCGGGTTCCCGGGTTCGATTCCCGGCGGGGTCAGGGATTTTCTCTGCCTCGTGATGACTGGGTGTTGTGTGATGTCCTTCGGTTAGTTAGGTTTAAGTAGTTCTAAGTTCTAGGGGACTGATGACCATAGATGTTAAGTCCCATAGTGCTCAGAGCCATTTTTTATCCTTTTGTGGGTTAAATTACAGACTCAGTTCGCAAGCGAACAGCGTATGTTATTGATACTGTGCTAAGAGATCCTTCGTTATGCTTAATTTTTATGCTACCATTGATAGTCCCGGCTATTCGTTAACAAACGTCGTTACTTATACGTTTTTCATACATACTATTCACTGTGATGTGTCGACAGAAGTGCCGACACAGTGTGGTTTGAGGAGACCGAAATACACGCTATAAGCTCACGCAGAATAGAGAAAGGTCTGCAAAAGGATACGTAATGAATGCTATAAAGAAAAGTACGTAGCTCCTGGAATACTTAACTTTAATCCATCCTTGTGGTACATCGCTCTTGACGAGACAAGTAAGACTCTTTAGATACAAGCTGTGTAAGGCTAATGGCGCCTTGCTAGGTCGTAGCCATTGACTTAGCTGAAGGCTATTCTAACTATCTGCTCTGCAAATGAGCGAGGCTTCGTCAGTGTGCATCGCTAGCTACGTCGTCCGTACAACTGGGGCGAGTGCTAGTAAGTCTCTCTAGACCTGCCGTGTGGTGGCGCTCGGTCTGTTATCACTGAAAGTGGCGACACGCGGGTCCGACATGTACTAATGGACCGCGGCCGATTTAAAGCTACCACCTAGCAAGTGTGGTGTCTGGCGGTGACACCACACACTGTATTGTCAGTTTGTACACAGTTCCACATCAAGCTACTTTACGTCATTGGCGCTGACCCCACGAAGCCATGGACCCGAGTTGTCACAAAGGTACTATGCAAGCTGGTGGTGGCTCCATGGTTGTGTTGACTTTGTTTGCATGGAATGGACTCGGTCCTCTGGTTCAATTTAACTGATGATTGACAGTAAATGGTTATGTTCAGCTAGTTGGAGACCACTTGCAACCATTCATGGACTACATGCTCCCAAACAACAGTGTTATTTCACTGCACCACAGTTGCCCGGGATTGGTTTGTAGAACATTCTAGATAATTCGAGCGAATGATTTGGCCACCCTGATGGCCCAACATGAATCCTGTCAAACATTTATGGGACATAGTCGAGAGATCAGTTTCTGCACAAAATCCTATACCGGCAAACTTTTGCAATTATGGAAGGCTATAGAGGCATAATGGCTCAATATTTCTGCAGCGGTCTTCCAATGACTTTTTTCGTCCATGATACGTCGAGACGCTGCACTGCGCCCAGAAAAAGGCGGTCCGACACGATATTAGGAGGTACTCCATGACTTTTGTCACCTCAATTTGTGAGGATACTGTCTGATACCTCATGCAGCAGTTTTGCTGCATGATCAGAGAAAGTATAGTAACCGATAAACGTTTTTCCTTTCGTTGTTTTGTGGGGGTTGTCAGCGGGGAAAGGTTTCATAAAGGTTTGAAAGCATGTGTAAAGTTCGTTGCAAATCAGTAGTTGCTCTCATTCTCAAATGGGCTGAATAACATCTGGGTATTCGCGCTTCGTGTGTTACACTTATTTTTCACCTTCACTCCCAGCCCTTTGATAGGTAGGTGGTTCTTATCCCCACAGCGATTCTTCCAAGACAATAAGTGATGTGTACACCAATTTTGGTTGAAATGCGTCCAGTGGTTTAGGAAAAGATCTGAAACATACGTGCACATCTTTTTTATCATACGTATTGATTCTACACAGAGTTATCCTTCTTTGGAAACATCGCTCCACCGGGATCAGCTGCACAGTCCATGACTGCAGCGCCCTAGACCGCTCGGCTAATCCCGCGCGGCTTTCCACCACAATTCCTCTGCATCTCTTCAGCTAGTGTGTTAGACTGGTCAAAGTGTCTCTTTGACACTTTCTGTCTACGCCCTTCGGAAACTTTTATGGTCTCTTGTTCGTTGGATTTAGTATCATGTGAGAAATATTTACAATACCACTTTCGAAAAAATTGATGGGAACATTGCATTGCTTTATAGCCTAGCCCACGTGAATTTGACGACGGAGTTCACTCAAAGATTCTTCCTGATCGAGCTTACAGATCGTGCATAAAGAGTATACAGAGAACGCGAGCGCATCTGCCGGCCCCGAGTCCACGATGGTCAGCGAGAGTGGCCCAACTGCTAGGAGAGAGACGCCGGCAGCTGCCTAACCACAGAGGCATGTACAGTGTACGAATTCACAGTTACGCGGTTTCCAGTATTAGTTGTCAAAAACCTCGTCTTCATACCGCAATGCTCGTGATAAAAAAACTTCGAAAACACCTCCCACCTATTCCACCAAACACTCTACGGCCTTGGATCTCTAAGCGATGCTCCTGGCGACTTCGTCCTATTTCACTGTTCCAGAGGGCTCGCGGAGAGTTAGTTCACAATACAGCCTTCGAAAACATCATCCGATACGAAAAGCTCTACAACCACAGATCTTGTAACTGGACTGGCAATGAAACACACGTATCACGACGTCACGACTTATGGTAAATGCACCACAAAGATCTTCTAAAACAACCACTACTCGAAATTGTCGAGAAAAGACCATTCATATCATTATAGGCACTGCTAATATATAAACTCGACCAAAACACAGGAAAAAAAACATGAAAAATAAAAAATAATATAAAAAATACCTCCACCTAGAACAGTGGAGGCTGACAACCCGCACAAAACAACGAAAGGAAAAACGTTTATCGGTTACTATACTTTCTCTGATCATGCAGCAAAACTGCTGCATGAGGTATCAGAGCTGCGAATGTTCACCTAAGCGTCAGTGGACCAACTAAGCAAGTTTACAGTTCGACCGGTAGAGGAAGCTGGGAAAAGCAACCTCTCATCCCTCCCCACCCCTAAATAACGTGCTGGTTTCTGCGGTGAAGTGGTCCAATCTGAAGGATCCGGACACAAATATGCTCTTAACCGCACATGTATATATGGACGAAAGCGAACAGAAACTGGCGCCACTCTGGAACAAAAGCGTGTTTCCACCTCTGTGTGTGGTATGTGGCTAGTGGACTCACATAGTTCTTCATAAACAAAATATCTCACGAACCGCTAGGCGTTCTGTATTCAAAGACATTCCTGAGCAATGAATAGAATTGCTTTCTGCAAACAGAATCAAGCCTGCCTTGTGAAGAATAGCAAAATACCCGTCTTCTCACCATCCCTCCCCAAATGTATATCCCCGACTCGTATTCGTGGCGCCTGAGCAAGCATACGATTTCACATCCCTATACTATCACGAAAATCAGAACAGTACGTTAACAAAGTATCCATACACACGAAATTTATGTCGATATTTAGCGCAAATACACATACGCACTGCCGGTTCGAATACACCATTAAGAAAAGAGGAACAGCACCACGCCCAGTGAGACGAAGCGCTTCACACTGCTGCAAACCAATCAAGTTTCCACACTTTTTGTTCCTAGCAAACACCAACTTTTCTACTAGGCCTCACACTCAAAGTTGATCCTATACCACTCGACGACGAACTTTCTTCATATAGTTCTTGGGAGGATGACATGTTGTCAATAAGATACGCTGCCATCCAGCATCCTCTGAACATGCAGATCGTTACTTATGCTAAAAAGTATCTTCTCTTCCCAGTGTGCGAGGAACACATCAGTGCTCGGTAAACAAAAAGCCCTGACCTAACCACACGACATCATCCAGAATAAAGAAATACAGAGGTAATAGTGCATAACTCCGTGAACATCCTGCGGCAGTTTCTTCACTGTCTCCTCGCTAACTGATGCTGGTTCTGAGTCACTCACCACAGTGAAGCAGAGAAGGTCGCTTTCCTCTCAGATGCATGATTTAATCACAGTGAAATGATTCTGGTGGGATACTAGCTATCAGGCTGTTGTAGGATCCTCCTGTGGTGTGGGAAGCATTAGTTTCTTTAGAGACATCTATACTATGACAGCAGAAGTTGCACTGAGTCATCAAACATTTGTAAGCAGTCAAATGATGTCTCCTCTAAAATGAAACGTGCAATTGAATGCGGAGCTCATCTTCTTGGGAAATGATTCACACTCATCGAGTTTCCAACTTCTTCCAGATTTTTCAATAAGAAACACCACCTCTGTCTCGTGATGTGAGAGCAGTTGATCTTGTGGCATGTCGGTTTATACATTATTGACTAGATTAAGAGTGTATGGTGGTGTAAAGCAGTACATAAAAACGCTTATAGAACTACACCACAAGAACACTCTATCGCCTTCTTCAATTACAAGCCCATGGAAACGAATTGCTCCCATGTATCTATATGGGCATATTTAGCAGCAGCTTGCATAAACATAAAGTAACTGCGTGTTTTTACCTATGCATGAAAGACGCTGTTTGGTACTGATATTTCATGCGTCTCAAATACACGTAATTCCTATGTGCACAAGAATTCATTTACGGACACTAACTCTGAACGCTCACGAACTGAAAATCGGCTGGAACCATGGCCGTTTTTTTTGTCGTGGTTGTGTGTTTATATTACTAGGACGTTTATAGGAGGATGAAAACCATGTTGTATCAGTGCATATTTCATGCAACTTCACACACACACACACACACACACACACACACACACACACACACACACACACACACACACACATCAGCTGTGTACTGAATTCCGCCACGAATTTTGCTCTGAGTATTAGTAAATTCCACCACAGATACCTATTCATAACGAGCCAGACAGTATCAGATTTACCACGCCACGAATCTCACGTGCAGTAATGAGTTCTCGTAATGGCAATACGCAGTAACCAATGCTGCGTGTATGCGGTATAAAAGAAAGGGTACACAGAATCGAGAGGCATCGCTTGAGTGACCCACAGAACAGATGATAACGAGCAAAGGGATTTAAACATATCTGAATTGCATTGGGTACAGTACTAAACGAGGAACATGAAACATGACATCGAATATTCAGTGCAAATGAAAGTAACATCGATATGTCACTAATAAGCACAACGGAGTGGCTAAGGTTATCGATATTTATAAAAGATTGCCGCGCGGGGTAGCCGTGCGGTGTTAGGCGTATTGTCACGGTTCGCGCGGCTTCTCCCCGTCGGAGGTTCGAGTCCTCCCTCGGCAATGGTGTGTGTGTTGTCCTTAGCGCAAGTCAGTTTAAGTAGTGCGTAAGCCTAGGGACCAATGACCTCAGCAGTTTGGTCCCATAGTCCTTACCACAAATTTCCAAATTTCATAAAAGATTTGTAAAGTAGATCCAGTAGCTACGTAAGAATTAATTTTAGCAGACGCTGCTGCTCTGAACTGTAAAGTATTGCCCCCAGGTGCAAGTGAACTGACGTAACTGCTAGATTCCTTTAGGAATCATGCACTGTCGACATAAAAGGAAACGGCACTGACGTATTAAATAACTGAAATTTCTCGACAGTAAACTGTGTATAGAATGAATAAGGTCTCTTTATTCAAGAAAGGGAAAGATCGTATCAATTCAACTATCTAAGCACATTTAACAAGTCAATTCAATGCTTGCTATACCATTAATTGACACTCCCTATTTCCCGTAATACGTGAAACTCGGCGTTCATTCTCCTAAAAGTCTTTGTGCCTTTCATCACCATCAGTTGTAATTCAGATCAACAGAGAGATGACAGCAGTGGAGGCAACTATAGACACATTGCCTGCTCTTTTCCTAACAGACGGTCCTAACTGTCAGTTTTGCGCACGCTAAGATTTGGAAAACTTCCTGCATTCCCTCAAAGTGTGTTTTGTTCACACCTAACTGTTTTGTGTGCCATCTCTGCGTTGTCAGCACTAACGCGTGTGTTTTGAGCCCAGCTCTTTTCCGAAGCAGGTCTTGCCGGCCGACGTAACCGAGCGGTCCTAGGCACTTCAGTCCGGAACAGCGCTGCTGCTGCGGTCGTAGGTTCGAATCCTGCCTCGGGCATGGATGTGTGTGATATCCTTAGGTTAGTTAGGTTTAAGTAGTTCTAAGTGTAGGGGACCGACGACCTCAGATGTTAAGTCCCTTAGTACTTAGGCCCGAGGCAGGTCGGCCCATATGGTGGTTCGTTATCTGTGCTGCTGGTTTCCCAGACTTGAACCTAGCCTATTTTGAGAATGCCGCGACGTTTTATAGAACGCCCGGCAGTTTTTTTTTTTGTGCGGCCTCTTACCATGGGGATGCCTGATTCCTCTTTCAAAGCACTGGTCAGGTAGTCTCGCGAGAAATGGAAGGCGAGTCTCAGAGATCTCCCTTGCACTCCTTGGAGCCAACAAATACGGGTATCGGCTGCGTTTCCCCACACTGCGAAGCCGTATTCTAGCACTGGTCGGATCAGCGCTATATATAGCGTAATTCCACAGTCTGGAGGAAGCGTTGGTGCCGGATTTAATAGGGGGAAAGTGCCTTCAAGCGCGCATGAGCTTCCCCCATGCCTCACGAAAATGCTGCTTCCATGACAGGTGCCTATCGAAAGTTACCCCTAGATACTTAGCCATGCGAGACCAGAGGACAGGGCCTCACATGATTATCAACCGCCGAAAGTCCATGGGCACTCTACATCGCGTTATTATGACAGCCTGGCTTTTCATGGCAGCCCAGGCTCCTAAGATGTCGCATGCAACCTGTAAACGGTGACGAACAGCGTCGATTCTTTGGGAACGCTCGTAGAGTGCGGTGCCATCCGCATTTAATGCTACTGATACCCTGTCTGAGTGTGGCACATCGGCTGTATACAGCGAGTACAGCAAGGGGCCGAGAACCGACCCCTGCGGCACACCCGCACGTATAGGCCGAACAGTTGAGATCTACATCTACATCTACATCCATGCTCCGCAAGCCACCTGACGGTGTGTGCCGGAGGGTACCTTAAGTGCCTCTATCGGTTCTCCCTTCTATTCCAGTCTTGTATTGCGTATTGTTCGTGGAAAGAAAGATTGTCTGTATGCCTCTGTGTGGGCTCTAATCTCTCTGATCTTATCCTCATGGTCTCTTCACCTGACATACATAGGAGGGAGCAATATACTGCTTGACTCCTCGGTGAAGATGTGTTCTTGAAACTTCAACAAAAGCCCGTACCTAGCTATTGCGCGTCTCTCTTGCAGAGTCTTCCACTGGAGTTTATCTATCATCTCCGTAACGCTTTCGCGATTACTAAATGATCCTGTAACAAAGAGCGCTGCTCTCCGTTGGATCTTCTCTATCTCTTCTATCAACCCTATCTGGTACGGATCCCACACTGTTGAGCAGTATTCAAGCAGCGGGGGAACGAGCGTACTGTAACCTACTTCCTTTGTTTTCGGATTGCATTTCCTTAGGATTCTTCCAATGAATCTCAGTCTGGCATCTGCTTTACCGACTATCAACTTTCTATGATCATTCCATTTTAAATCACTCCTAATGCGTACTCCCAGATAATTTATGGCATTAACTGCTTCCAGTTGCTGACCTGCTGTTTTGTAGCTAAATGATAAGGGATCTTTCTTTCTATGTATTCGCAGCACATTACACTTGTCTACATTGAGATTCAATTGCCATTCCCTGCACCATGCGTCAATTCGCCGCAGATCCTCCTGCATTTCAGTACAATTCTCCACCGTTAGTGCCTCTCGATATACCACAGCATCATCCGCAAAAAGCCATGGTGTACGGTAAGGTGTCGAAGTTGAGTGAGTGTAGAAAGATACAAGACGACTTAGAATTTCCGGTTGCTGTAATGAATGGCAGCTAGTCCTGCATATGGAAAAGTGTATGTTAATGCGGATGAGTAGGAAGATCGAACCTGCAATGTTGGGATACAGTATTACTAGTATCCTACTTGACAGTCAAGTCGTTTAAATATCTGGGCATAACGTCGGAAAGCGATATGAGATGGAACGAGCATGTGAGCACTGTGGTAGGTAAGGCGAATGGTCGACATCGATTTATTTGGAGAGTTTTAAGGAAGAGTGAATCACCTGTAAAGGAGACCGCATATAGGACGCTGGTGCGACCTATTCTTGGGTACTGCTCGGGTGTTTGGGATCTGTGCCAGATCGCATTGAAGGAAGACATCGAAGCAATTCAGAGGCGGGCAGCTAGATTTGTTACCGGTAGGTTTGAACAACACGTAATTGTCACGAGGATCCTTCGGGAACTCAAATGGGATTCTCTGGAGGGAAGGCGACGTTCTTTTCGAGGATCACTAATGAGAAATTTAGAGAACCGGCATTTGAAGCTGACTGCCAAACGATTCTTCTGCTGTCAACATACATCGTGCATAAGGACCACGAAGTTGAGATAGGAGAAATGGGGGCTCATACAGAGGTATACAGGCAGTCGTTATTCATTGACTCTATCTGCGAGTGGAACAACAAAGGAAATGACGAGTAGTGGTACAGGTTACCCTCCGCCATACGGTGGCATGCGGAGTATCTATGTAGAAGTAGATGTAGATTTAAGGAGCGTAGTTGGGCATCAACTGCCTCCTTAATGAAGGGTTCTACAACATCACCGTCGCCTTGCGCACGAAATACTGGCAGTCATTGTTTCACAATGTGCGTGTGCTGTTCATCTACATCTTCTTCTACCGGCGTAAAGTTGACCGCAAAGCAATCAGGCAATACACTGGCCTTGGCTTCCGGTTCACAGACAACCACTCTGCAGACTTGCAGAGAAGGAAGACGGTGCCCTTTTCGTAATAACTGTTTGATTAGTCGTCAGGGAGAGCCATCTTCGATACGAAGCATACCTACTTTGCTGCCCAATAGTGATTTCGGTGGTTTCCTGTTGTGTTGGCAGAAGAGCCAACACCGTGTTACGAGAGGAGGCCGAAATGCACGCGTTTTAGCTCACGCAGGCGTGAGGAGGGAAGAACTATACTAACGTGAGGTCTGGAACATGACAAGGAATTAGAATTCAGAAAGCGGACGTAATTAGTTTGATACTTAACTTTAATCCATTAATGATGAACGTCGCTCTTGACGGTACATGATTCACAATATTGTCTGTTCAGAATTCATTCTAATTACTGAATATGGCGCCTTGCTAGGTCATAGCAAATGACGTAGCTGAAGGCTACGCTAAACTATTGTCTCTGCAAATAGCGTATGTAGGCAGTGAACCATCGCTAGCAAAGTCGGCTGTACAACTGGGGCGAGTGCTAGTGAGTCTCTCTAGACTAGACCTGCCGTGTGGGGGCGCTCGGTCTGCAATCACTGATAGTGGCGACACGCGGGTCCGACGTATACTAACGGACCGCGGCCGATTTAAAGGCTACCACCTAGCAAGTGTGGTGTCTGGCGGTGACACCACATTTTCCACCGCCACCTTAATTTAGGTGGCTTTTGGCGGCAGGAAGGCATGTAATTTGCCACTCACGAAAAAGCCTGTTCTTGTCTGAAGTGGCCTGCAATATTTCAGGGAGAAGTTAACGCGATCTGTCAGTAGGTTTTTGTGTACACCTAGGCGTGGCAGCGTCTACAGCCCGGAGTGTTTTCACTGTAAGCTGACGTAATGCCTTGTCTGGGCTGACGATATTCGGGTTTGGGATGGCAGCAAGGGAGTCTTGCAGGTCCTCCTTAAACTGTTCCCAGTTTACCCTTCCTCTAGATTGACGTCGTTTTGGTGGCTCCACAATGTTGTTGTTGTGGTCGTCAGTCCTGAGACTGGTTTGATGCAGCTCTCCATGCTACTCTATCCTGTGCAAGCTTCTTCATCTGCCAGTACCTACTGCAGCCTACATCCTTCTGAATCTGCTTAGTGTATTCATCTCTTGGTCTCCCTCTACGATTTTTACCTTCCACGCTGCCCTCCAGTACTAAATTGGCTCCACACTATCAGTGTTTATACCGAAAATGACCGGCACGTGGTCCAACGAGAGAGCCTCTCGGCTTGTTGCAGTAGTGAGGAGTCCGACTTGCCTCACCACGGCTATGCTATCTCGAGCACGTCAGGGCAGCTGCGTGCATTGTTCGACTAATGAGTCGGGTCACACACGTAGGACAGGACACGCTTTAAGGGGGGTTGGGTTGTTTGGGGAAGGAGACCAGACAGTGAGGTCATTGGTCTCATCGGATTAGGGAAGGACAGCGAAGGAAGTCTGCCGTGCCCTTTCAAAGGAACCATCCCGGTATTTCCCTGCAGCAATTTAGGGAAATGACGAAACACCTAAATCAGGACGGCCGGACGCGGGATTGAACCGTCGTCCTCCCGAATGCGAGTCACGTCGGGTGACATGGACCTTAAACTACCGCATTGTGCTGCCGAACTACGTGTAGTAGAGGCGACCGTAGGTTTTTGTTATTCTGGAGTGCCACTCAGCTTGGTTTGCATTAAGCTCTCCCACAATAAACAGTTCACTGCGGAGAGACAATAATGCTTCAAATTCCCTGTGAGTCCAAGGGGCCTATAGACTGGAACGAACGTAATCTGGCCTGTCGTTGTTTCTACTTCAACACCAGTGACCTCAGTTGTTACTAGTTGTGGGAGCTACACGTCACGGTGTTTGAGCGAGGGCAGTAGGGCAGGGGCGGTGCGGCCCCACTCAACATTGTTGCAAATTTGTTCAAGATAGTGGCTACAGGATGGCGGCTATAGATGTGGCAACCTCACAGTGACGTCATGGTGCGAAGTTCAAATTTTGGTGGGAAAGTCGGTCAACTGCGCTCCCTCCACTAACCTAAACCGCACCCCTCCCCCATCCCCCCTCAACTCCCCCTCCCCTCCCCCCTCTCCTCCCCCATCAGGAAACTGGTAGGAAAAGGACTCAGTCTGTGCTGCGTCGCCAGATAGGACGGACATAAGTCTTTATATTGTATGCATTGTTCCTCTTCCCTCCCCATCAGAAATTGGTAGGAAAAGGATTCAGTGCCATGGTGCCAGATAGTACAGATATAAGTACACACTATTTATGTAAACAATTTGAGTTTTCATAGGCAGTAGCTCCATCCAGTGTGTTCACCATGAGGTCTGGAGACCTGCTGACATAGTTCACAAAACCGCCACCAAAGGGCGCTATCGTCTCTGCCCCTCTCCCCTGTCGTAGTCCAATATGGCCACCTGGGGAAAAAATCACAGGAAAATGACTCAGTCTCTGTCTAGCTGCTGGACAAAGAGGACGGCTCCAATTGTTCCTTAGGTTCAATGGACGAGATGTCTGTATTGGAGAAAGAAGAGTATATTAGCATCTGCAGAATGTGTCTACATCTACATCTACATCTACGTCCATACTACGCAAGCCACCTGACGGTGTGTGCCGGAGGGTACCTTGAGTACCTCTATCGGTTCTCCCTTCTATTTCAGCCTCGTATTGTTCGTGGAAACAAAGATTGTCTGTACCCCTCTGTGTGGGCTCTAATCTCTCTGATTTTATCCTCATGGTATCTTCGCGAGATATAGGTAGGAGGGAGCAATATACTGTTTGACTCCTCGGTGAAGGTATGTTCTCGAAACTTCAACAAAAGCCCGTACCGAGCTACTGAGCGTCTCTCCTGCAGATCTTCCACTGGAGTTTATCTATCATCTCCGTAACGCTTTCGCGATTACTAAATGATCCTGTAACGAAACGCGCTGCTCTCCGTTGGATCTTCTCTGTCTCTTCTATCAACCCTATTTGGTACGGATCCCACACTGTTGAGCAATATTGAAACAGTGTGCGAACAAGTGTACTGTAACCTACTTCCTTTGTTTTTGGATAGCATTTCGTTAGGATTCTTCCAATGAATCTCAGTCTGGCATCTGCTTTACCGACGATCAACTTTATATGATTATTCTATTTTAAATCATTCCTAATGCCTACTCCCAGATAATTTATGGAATTAACTGCTTCCAGTCGTCGACCTGCTATATTGTAGCTAAATGATAAGGAATCTTTCTTTCTATGTATTCGCAGCACATTACACTTGTCTACATTGAGATTCAATTGCCATTCCCTGCACCATGCGCCAATTCGCTGCAGATCCTCCTGCATTTCAGTACAATTTTCCATTGTTACAACCTCTCGATATACCACAGCATCATCCGCAAAAAGCCTCAGTGAACTTCCGATGTTATGCACAAGGTCATTTATGTATATTGTGAATAGCAATGGTCCTACGACACTACCCTGCGGCACACCAGAAATCACTCTTACTTCAGAAGACTTCTCTCCAATGAGAATGACATGCTGCGTTCTGTTATCTAGGAACTCTTCAATCCAATCACACAATTGGTCTGATAGTCCATATGCCCTTACTTTGTTCATTAAACGACTGTGGGGAACTGTATCGAACGCCTTGCGGAAATCAAGAAACACGGCACCTACCTGGGAACCCGTGTCTATGGCCCTCTGAGTCTCGTGGATGAATAGCGCGAGCTGGGTTTTACACGATCGTCTTTTTCGAAAGACGTTTGGTGAAGACGAATACGCTTCATGAAATAATGTTGAAGGGGCCAAGTTACACTTAGCAACTCATGCTGATAAATGCATCTACTGTAAGTCAGTCAGTCTTCTGAAGCGCAAGAGGTAGGGCGTGCACCCCAGTCTCTCTCGCCCCGCTGGAAGAGAGGCTACGAGCCGGCTTACAACATGGCCAGGGAGTACGCCGGCTTATGGCACGGTCACGCTGTAGGCGCTAAGCACTACCTGTCGCGCTGGAAATACCCGTGGCCTTCCTCTTTCCCTTCCCCGACGCACGTATAGCCTTTATCATTGAACAAAAACTACTTCAGGAGCTATGTTGCAGAATATTGTCACATTCATAACTTGAAGATATCACAGGAACTAAATGTACCACTGCACAAAAAGGGAGATAGATAGAGAGATAGATAGATAGACAGATAGAGAGAGAGAAAGAGAAAGAGAGAGAGAGAGAGAACTTTGCAGATGACCCGAGAATATTTAAAGAATTACACGCTTCCTACAGAGAAATACCACCACCGCCACGCTTCAACACACACTCTAAAAGATAAATATGGCGACTTAGTTGTGAAACCGTCCCTGAGACACTTGGTGCACTTTTGTGGTAAATACACTTGTCTTTGAGCTCGAACTCCTGCAGAAGTTAGTATATCCAACTGAAGATGCCTGCAAATACACTTTAGAAAAGGTCGCTGCACAATAGTCTGCTTAAGTTTTGCGATGTGTACCGCCACATTTGAAGGCAGACTCTAAAAGAAGATTGCTGCAAACTTATGAAAAGTCCCAGAGACGCGTCACAGGGTTTTGTGGGAAAATAGATTTCGAAACCGATATCGGCTGCAATACCTGATTTTACAAGCCAAAACGATGATAGCTGGAAGTCGAAATAAGTATCTCTGTAAATCTAAACAGGACGCTCACCATTTTTCGTGTTTTAGTTGCCTGTTTGAAGGCATTGCTAGAGAGAGAGAGAGAGGAAAATTTGAGTCTTAGAGCTGCTGTGGTGTTCATCACTTGTCTGAAACGGTGAGCGTGCTTAGTTCTATATACTGAAGCGCCAAAGAAACTGGTGCAGCCATGCGTATTCAAATACAGAGTCATGTAAACAGGCAGAATACGGCGCTGCGGTCGGCAACGCCTATAGGAGACAACAAGTGTCTGGCGCAGTTGTTAGATTGGTTACTGCTGCTACAATGGCAGGTTATCAAGATTCAAGTGAGTTTGAACATGGTGTTATAGTCGGCACATGAGTGATGGGACACAGCATCTCCGAGATAGCGATGAAGTGGCGATTTTCCCGAATGACCATTTCACGAATCCGGTAACACGTCAAACCTCCGACATCGCTGCGGCCGGAAAAAGATACTGCAAGAACGGGACCGACGACAACTGAAGAGAATCGATCAACGTGGCAGAAGGACGACCATTCCGCAAATTGCCGCTGATTTCAATAATGGGTCGTCAACAAGTGTCAGTGCGCTAAACATTCAACGAAACGTCATCGGTATGGGCTTTCGGAGCCGAAGGGCCACTCGTGTACCCTTGATGACTGGACGACACAAAGCTTTATACTTCGCCTGGGAATGTCAACACCGACATTGGACTCTTCATGACTGGCAGGAAACATATTCCCTCGTCGGAGGAGACTCGTTTCAAATTGTATCGAGCAGATCGACGTATACTGGTAAGGAGACATCCTCATGAATCCATGTACCCTGCATGTCAGCAGGGGACAGCTGATGGAGGCTTTGTAATGGAGAGGGGCGTGTGGAGTTGGAGTGATAAGGGACCCCTCATACGTCTGCATACGACTCTAACAGGTGACACTTACGAAGGCATCCAGTCTGATAACCTGCATCTATTCATGTTCATTGTGCATTCCGACGAACTTCGGCAGTTCCAGCAGATTAATACGACGCCCGCACGTCCAAAATTGCTCCAGTAACACTCTTCTGGCTTAACGCTGTCTTACAGCTGCTGTCCTGAAGATGCTCCAAAGCCACAATGGTGGGCGAGGAACAGCATGCCGCCAGAGTTAGATGGTCTACTTGGATTTGTATCTGAACACTCAAACGATGAAGACATCACGCACTCTCAGAACAAAGGATATCTTGTGAATGGAGCATTCTGACCGGTTATTACTGAATTTACCTCCCCAACTGCTGCTGCCGCCGGTATTGGAACACTGTTCGCCATTTTCTGCAGACCAGACTTTCAGTGTCAAAACAGTTTTGTACAGATCAGAGAATAAGCATAAAGCAGCCATATTTCACTGACAGCTAAACCCTGAAAAAGCGGTCTACAGACAATGCAACACGGAAATTATCGCCAAAAACACTTCCTTAATTCCACTGCTCTGCTATTTTCGAGCAAAGCTGCTGCTGCTACCGGAGTGGTAGCAGTGTCCGCCATTTTTTTCTGCATATGGACAAATTACGAGACATTCAGTTGCAAAATGATTTTGTACAGACCGAAAAAAGTTATAGTAGTCTTTTTACACAGACAGTTAAACCCTACAAAAGTGGTCTAAATATCATAAAATACGGAAACTAGCGCCAAAGACACTGCCTCAATTACGCTGATTTGCTGCTGATGATGAAAGCTTCAACCGGGCTATATCACCACATACCATATTGATGTAGTAAACAAACAATTTGTGCTGCACCATACAAAATCATCACTTCTTCAGCCTACATACATCTATGGACCACCAGAGTCACTTTCAAATACTGCGAAGCCAGACATATCTCAAAAAGAAACAAAAGCACATGCACCATATACAGAGTGAGTCAGGAGCAAAGGTACAAGCTTTGAGGGGTGATAGAATTAGTGATTCTGAACAAGAAACTTCATATGGACGTATGCGCAATTCAGAATGGTTTCTGAGATAGAACACATTCAATATCACTTTTGTACGTTTTTCTTGAATAACTCGAAAACCGCACCCTCCAGCGAAAACGCGTCACAGTACAAAATTAAACTATATTAAATTTCCTACAAAAATTGTCGTCTTCATTTTTTTCTCAAGAAGTAATGCCTTGTGCGAAGAGACAGTGAGAATGTTGAAAAACTCGCTCGACGCAATGCGCTGTACGTAGTTTTTGTAGGCCAATTTGAGGTAGTTTCCCAACTTGATAGACCACAAGTGTCACCGTATCAAACTGTTCGTCTCAGCTTGCTACGTCAATGTGCTAACTCAAATTGGCCTACAAAAACTACATAAGTTACAGCGCATATGCGTCGAGTGAGTTTTTCAACATTCTCGTGCTCTCTTCGCACAAACCATTAGTTCTAGAGAAAAATACTGAATAGGACTTTTTATAGGAAAATTAATATAGTTTAATTCTGTAGCGTGACACATTTTCGTTAGAGGGAGCGGTTTTCGAGTTATTCAAGAAAAACGTACAAAAGTGATATTGTGTTCTATCCCGGAAACCATCCGGAATAGGGCATGCGTACATATGAAGTTTTTTGTTTAGAATCACGAAGACTATCAACCCTCAAAACATGTACCTTTCCTTGTGACTCACCCTGTATAGTTCTCGCAGCGCTAGATATTTCCCGCGAGGTCGGTTGGTCATCCACCACAGCCAATGCTTACGAGCCAACTGCCCGCACACACATGCTGGCCCAACACGCGACCAGAGCGCTCTCAGCCGACCACGGTCAGGCGCGATTTGTTATACAATGGCTGGGCTGGTTCCCTTCTGCACAGAGGTCTTACTGTTTCTGACCCTGACCTACTTGCGTGCTTACTTACTGCCATGCTTTCCATACCCATCTCCATACCCTAGGATTACAAGAATACATGTATTTTCACGTGGATTTCCAGAATATCATACCATTTACGCGATAGTTCTCGATATCAAGCATATACCAATATCGCTTGTACAGCAGTACCGCTTGTACAGTATAAATCCAAAGACAAAGAGTTGAAATTATTTCTGTAGAAAACCGGAATTTTAGCGAGTTACAGTGAGGTCGAACATGCTGTAAACCACTGAGTAACTGGAAACTTGTCTCATCTGCGAAATCTTTGCGTCAAAATTCGAAAAAATAGATGAAACTTGTAGTTCCACTCACGAACAGCGATGTCAGTCATACACTCCTGGAAATTGAAATAAGAACACCGTGAATTCATTGTCCCAGGAAGGGGAAACTTTATTGACACATTCCTGGGGTCAGATACATCACATGATCACACTGACAGAACCACAGGCACATAGACACAGGCAACAGAGCATGCACAATGTCGGCACTAGTACAGTGTATATCCACCTTTCGCAGCAATGCAGGCTGCTATTCTCCCATGGAGATGATCGTAGAGATGCTGGATGTAGTCCTGTGGAACGGCTTGCCATGCCATTTCCACCTGGCGCCTCAGTTGGACCAGCGTTCGTGCTGGACGTGCAGACCGCGTGAGACGACGCTTCATCCAGTCCCAAACATGCTCAATGGGGGACAGATCCGGAGATTTTGCTGGCCAGGGTAGTTGACTTACACCTTCTAGAGCACGTTGGGTGGCACGGGATACATGCGCACGTGCATTGTCCTGTTGGAACAGCAAGTTCCCTTGCCGGTCTAGGAATGGTAGAACGATGGGTTCGATGACGGTTTGGATGTACCGTGCACTATTCAGTGTCCCCTCGACGATCACCAGTGGTGTACGGCCAGTGTAGGAGATCGCTCCCCACACCATGATGCCGGGTGTTGGCCCTGTGTGCCTCGGTCGTATGCAGTCCTGATTGTGGCGCTCACCTGCACGGCGCCAAACACGCATACGACCATCATTGGCACCAAGGCAGAAGCGACTCTCATCGCTGAGGACGACACGTCTCTATTCGTCCCTCCATTCACGCCTGTCGCGACACCACTGGAGGCGGGCTGCACGATGTTGGGGCGTGAGCGGAAGACGGCCTAACGGTGTGCGGGACCGTAGCCCAGTTTCATGGAGACGGTTGCGAATGGTCCTCGCCGATACCCCAGGAGCAACAGTGTCCCTAATTTGCTGGGAAGTGGCGGTGCGGTCCCCTACGGCACTGCGTAGGATCCTAAGGTCTTGGCGTGCATCCGTGCGTCGCTGCGGTCCGGTCCCAGGTCGACGGGCACGTGCACCTTCCGCCGACCACTGGCGACAACATCGATGTACTGTGGAGACCTCACGCCCCACGTGTTGAGCGGTACGTCCACCCGGCCTGCCGCATGCCCACTATACGCCCTCGCTCAAAGTCCGTCAACTGCACATACAGTTCACGTCCACGCTGTCGCGGCATGCTACCAGTGTTAAAGACTGCGATCGAGCTCCGTATGCCACGGCAAAGTGGCTGACACTGACGGCGGCGGTGCACAAATGCTGCGCAGCTAGCGCCATTCGACGGCCAACACCGCGGTTCCTGGTGTGTCCGCTGTGCCGTGCGTGTGATCATTGCTTGTACAGCCCTCTCGCAGTGTCCGGAGCAAGTATGGTGGGTCTGACACACCGGTGTCAATGTGTTCTTTTTTCCATTTCCAGGAGTGTATAACAGATTCCAAATCTTTCTCCTACTTTACAAAGTCAACTAATGTGTTTCTCATGCCTAGAGAACGAGCAGACATTCAAATGGGTCTTACAAGGGGAAGGCCTCAGACACGGGCAACCGATTCAGCTCAGATTTGGCAGATCGCTTGTGTACAGCCTAAAACGAAGGATTCTAAGATACTTTGCGTCAACACTCCCGCGTTTTTGAGAAAATTACCCCTAAGGGTTATGATTAAAAATCGACTCAAAATAGGCGGGATCGATAGATAATTGTAAATACAGCATTTTTCATCATCGGGTATGGGGTCCGAAAACGCAGACTTTCCCAGAAATCGAGGTAAGAAACTTTTACAACTGCCACTTCTGTACCTACATGGTAAAAGCTTCGGATGTTCTTTTCGTTTGAATTTTTCCATATCTCAATTGATAGGGATAGGAGGGTTAATAAGGTAAGTAAATCAATAAATAATGATGATGATAATAAGAAGGTAGGAAAATAAATTTTCTTAACCTCTTGGGATAGTCAACAACTAAAATGTTACTCCATGTCACTTTACAACGGCTGTTCCAGTCACTGTTACGTGTCCTCACTTTTCTTCGAACAACTAGATGAATGGTACTTGTCATATAAACATTCGAAACAAATATATTCACGACACCAAGAACATCCAATGAATGCAATCTTTCGACATCTACACTGTTCCTTCCGAAGAGTCGGTAGAAAACAAACTTGGTTTATTTTTAAAAATACGTCTTTTTCGGGAATTAATTTTGATGCATACCCCGCATACGATATCATTACCTTGAAAAATCTGTGCTGAAAGCTGGTTATGTATTATACTGTGAACAGTTATTGCATCGGAAAACCCGGGTTCAGATCTCGAAGAAACCCAGCGGATGTTCTTATTTTTTAAAATGAAAAAGGAAAACAGAGGCACGTGCTGGCAACGACAAAGAATAACAACTTTTGTAAAGTCTATATTTGCCTAACAATAAAACATAAATTGTAGAATTAAAAAATAGAAACAATAGCTATAAAGAAATCATTAGAAAAAATTGTTAAGAATGGCTGAGAAACGTTTATTGAAAAATCTAAAAGAACAATTTTTGCCTGACTTTGTCAATGTTTTCCTCGGCATTGACAAACCCCAGATAAAAATTTTGTCAGAAGGAGGGAGGTATGTAAGACATCGTGGTCTCCTGACCTTCATTGCTTAGATATTCCGCCCTCAATCATATTCCACACATCAAGACGCTTCATTCGAACCCAGACTCGATAAGGTAAAGTCAATGTTGTATGAATTCATGTAAACAATATGCAAATAACAAGTAAATCGTAAGAGCACACCGAGGTGGAAGTACTCAAGGCTGGCATACACACACACATTCAAGATATGACGGTCACAAAAGCTTTTAGTTTGGGAGAGGCAAACCGCACGCCAGGAGGCCGGACCTTTCAGAGGATGAGTCAACCTATCTACGTCGGCCGGCGACCGCCCATAGAGTAGACAGCGTTTGCCCGAGTGAAAGGGAGAACGACCCCGTGTTTGGCTTAAAAGCAAAGTCCGCTACATTGTGTGGGAGCGCCCAGCCTACGCATTCCTTTCAAACATAGCACGCAGTTTCAGAGGTTTTCACAGGGAGACAGCAAACGCCAAACGCCGATGCTACAGATTTCCGGATTGGTCTCCTTAAACGGAACGTCATTCTCTCATTTTAGAAGAGCAATGCTGATTGGCAGACGATATTCCTGACGCTTTGAGCTGAAGGAGTAATGGAAGAGACCGAGCGAGGTGGCGCAGTGGTTAGCACACTGGACTCGCATTCGGGAGGACGACGGTTCAATCCCGTCTCCGGCCATCCTGATTTAGGTTTTCCGTGATTTCCCTAAATCGTTTCAGGCGAATGCCGGGATGGTTCCTTTGAAAGGGCACGCCCGATTTCCTTCCCAGTCCTTCCCTAACCCGAGCTTGCGCTCCGTCTCTAATGACCTCGTTGTCGACGGGATGTTAAACACTAACCATCACCATCATCATCATCAGTAATGGAAGAGACCGAAAGATATACCCCTTCACGTCTGGCATGGAGAGGGGGCGTTCTGTTGTCGCTCTTGGAGCGAGAACACATAACGAGAGCATGTGCGCTCATACGCGCACTCAAAGAGCGAGGAATAAGTCTCTCGTCAGTACTTCACTGGGAGAGCACCTCTGTCGAGAGCAAACCGGTGTGCGACTCTATATTGAGTCCTTGCGATTAAGCGTTGTTCACTGTGTTGGCTGCCACACTTATTGCGCGGTGTGAATGGACAGAGTTATAGTTAAACGCCTGCAAGCGAGTTTTTGAGTGGCATCGCGGTGGACTGGTTATCTGACCAGTGTACCACACCAATAGTTAGACTAGGGGCGAATAGGTGTCCTTGACTTCATCAAGGCATAGGGAGAGTTTGATTGGCGAAGGTCAATCTAGATAGAACGAGAGTTATCTTATTTATCATCAGCGAGCGGCGCAGACAGCAGTCATCGCAGCTTACATTATTGTGCGCTACAGCTCTTGCGAGCCCCATATTTCCTCCACAACAGTATACGTCACTGCATTTCACACACGACAGCCTCGACCGTACGTAGCAACATTCTAACAGATAATTATTCAAGTTGAGTAGGCGTGGCTCTCAGCCATTCTGCCAAGTCAATAACAATCTTAAAGTTTGTATAGAAATTTCATGAGTGAATCCTATCCTTAAGAGGTAACTTCACATTCCGAAAGGAACTCGGAAATACCTTGTTCAGTTCATAACCAAAAGTGCCATTGTGATTTCTCAGAATTTTTGCAAAATAATAATAATAATAATAATAATTTTCGTTAGTTTCATGTTTTTCTTACACTAACTAGCACTACTCCAGTACCCAAGTATCCAACTAGTTACGTAAGAAATTTTGTGAATTTTTGTGTTATTTCTTTACAGCGGAAGACTCCAGAAGATATTTATTGCTGAAAGTTTTTCAGGCATTTCTCTTTAGAACGTTAGGAGCGTCTGTCTGACTTCTGTAGTAGTGTGCGGGTGGAAATTGCATCTTGCAGGAGCCACAGGGTAAAGGGTACATCTGAGATTATTCCGTTGCGCAGAATGACGGAATAGCACCCACATGCTCACATCAGATGAGTGTAACCTCAATGTTTGCGTGGTAGAGTAACAATGGTGTACGCGTCCGTGGAGGAAGTGTTTGCGCAGCAATCGCCGACATAGTGTAACTGAGGCAGACCAAGGGCAACCAGCCCGCATTCGCCGAGGCAGATGGAAAACCGACTTAAAAACCATCCACAGACTGGCCGGCATATCGGACCTCGACACTACTCCGCTGGGTGGATTCGTGCCAGGGACCGGCACGCTTTCCCACCCGGAAAGCAGTGCATCAGACCGTACAACTAAGCGGGAGGGCTCTTCTGGTTTAGTATCATTTCTAATGCCATTCAGATATGTATTAATCTCTCTGATCGTTAACATCCGTGCTGTGGTTCACTCTAGCGATATCTCCTGATTCTGTGTACACTTTAACTCAAATTCAAATTTGTGTCAAATCTTATGGGACTTAACTGCTAAGGTCATCAGTCCCTAAGCTTACACACTACTTAATCTGAATTATCCTAATGACAAACACACATACCCATGCCTGAGGGACGATTCAAACCTCCGCCGGGACCAGCTGCACAGTCTATGACTGCAGCGCCTGAGACCGCTCGGCTAATCCCGCGCGGCTACACTTTAACTTATACTACATACATGCAGATTGGTTAGTGCCCTTTGCAATTACAAGAACCGATCACTGCACGTGAGATTCGTGGCGTGGTAAATGTGATAGTGTTTGGCTCGTTATGAACAGGTATCTGCGGTGGAATTTACTAACAACCAGAGCAAAATTCGTGGAGAAATTCAGTAAACAGCTGATGTTGTGTGTGTGTTTTCAGGAAATATGAACTGATGCAACATGGTTTTTATCCTCCTATAAACGTCCTACCATCCTACAAACATCACAACCACGAGTATAATACACTACTGGCCATTAAAATTGCTACACCACGAAGATGACGTGCTACAGACTCGAAATTTAACCGGCAGGAAGAAGATGCTGTGATACGCAAATCATTAGCTTTTCAGAGCGTTCACACAGAGTTGACGCCGGTGGGGACACCTACAACGTGCTGACATGAGGAAAGTTTCCAACCGATTTCTGATACACAAACAGTAGTCGACCGGCGTTGCCTGGTGAAACATTGTTGTGATGCCTCGTGCAACGAGGAGAAATGCGTACCATCACGTTTCCGACGTTGATAAAGGTCGGATTGTAGCTTATCACGATTGCGGTTTATCGTATCACGACACTGCTACTCACGTTGGTCGAGATCCAATGACTGTTAGCAGAATATGGAATCGGTGGGTTCACGGGGGTAACACGGAACGCTGTACTCGATCCCAACAGCCTCGTATCACTAGCAGTCAAGATGACAGGCATCTTATCCGCATGGCTGTAACGGATCGTGAAGCCAAGTCTCGATCCTTGAGTCAATAGATGGGGACGTCTGCAAGACAACAACCATCTGCACGAACAGTTCGACGACGTTTGCAGCAGCATGGACTATCAGCTCGGAGAGCATGGCTGCTGTTACCCTTGACGCTGCATCAGAAATGGTTCAAATGGAGCTGAGCACTATGGGACTTAACATCTGAGGTCATCAGTCCCCTAGAACTTAGAACTACTTAAACCTAACTAACCTAATGACATCACACATATCCATGGCCGAGGCAGGATTCGAACCTGCGACTGTATCGGTCATGCGGTTCCAGACTGAAGCGCCTAGAACCGGTCGGCCACACCGGCTGGCGCTGCAGCACAGACAGGAGCGCCTGCGATGGTGGACAAAACGACGAATCTGGGTGCACGAATGGCAAAACCTCATTTTTTCGGATGAATCCAGGTTCTGTTTACAGCATCATGATGGTCGCATCCGTGTTTGGCGACATCACGGTGAACGCACATTGGAAGCGTGCACTTGTTATCGCGATACTGGCGTATCACCCGGCGTGATGGCATGGGGTGCCATTGGTTACACGTCTCGGACACCTCTTGTTCGCATTGACGCCACTTTGAACAGTGGACGTTACATTACAGATGTTGCAGGTCCTGTACGGGCCTTTATGGATACAGAAATTGTTCGACTGCTGCCTTGGCCAGCACATTCTCCAGATCTCTTACCAACTGAAAACGAATGGTCAATGGTGGCCGGGCAACTGGCTCGTCACAATACGCCAGTCACTACTCTTGATGAACTGTGGTATTGTGTTGAAGCTGCATGGGCTGCTGTACCTGTACACGCCATCCAAGCTCTGTTTGACTCAATGCCCAGGCGTATCAAGGCCGTTATTACGGCTAGAGATGTTTGTTCTGGGTACTGCTTTCTCAGGATCTATGCACTCAAATTGCGTGAAAATGAAATCATATGTAAGTTCTAGTATAATATATTTGTCCAATGAATACCCGTTTATCATCTGCATTTCTTCTTGGTGTAGCGATTTTAATGGCCAGTAGTGTAAAAGAGTGGTAATGGTTCCAGCCGATTGTCAGTTTCAGAGCGTTCAAGGTTACTGTCTTTAAATAAATTCTCGTGCACGTAGGAATTAGATACATTTGAGACGCATGAAATATCAAGACGGAACAGCGTCTTTCATATATAGGCAAGAACACAAAATTACTATACGTTCAAAAGCTAGCTGCTACTAAATATTCACATATAGGTACATGGGAGCAAGTCGGTATCGGAAGATTGTTCTTGTGGTACCGGAAGATTGTTCTTGTGGTGCAGTTCTCAAGTGTTTTGGTGTACTCTTTTAGACCACTATACATCCTCCATTAAGCCAGTGCTGTATACACCGACATTAACACCGAAAGCTACATGCCACAAGATTAGCTGCTCTCACATCACGAGACAAAGGCGGTGTTTCTTACTGACAAAATGTGGAAGACGACGGAAACTTGATAGGTTCTACTCGTTTCCCAAGGAGATGAGCTCCGCATTTAATCGCACGTTCCGTTTTAGAGGAGACGTCATTTGACTGCTTACAACAGTTTGGTGAGTCTCGGTACAACTTCTGCTGTCATAGTATCAATATCTAAAAATGACTGATGCTACCCACACTACAAGGGGATCCTAGAGCTGCTTGATGTCTAGTATCCCACCAGCATCATTTCTCTGTGATTAAATCATGCATCTGAGAGGAAATCGATGTTCTTCGCTTCACTGTGGTGAGTGATGCACAACCAACAACAGTTTGCGTGGAGAGCTAAATACGCCGCAGGATGTTCACGGTATTATGCACTATTACTGCTCCATGTCATTGCGCAATGATATTATACTCGATGACGTCGTGTGTTTAGGATATGGGTTTCTGTTTACAGATCGATGAAGTTTTACTCGTACAGTGGAACGTGAAGTTATTTTTTAGTATAAGAGGCGGTCTGCGTGTTCAGAGGATGCCGGAAGGCAGCGTTTCTTATTGACAACATGGCACTCTCCCCGGAACTGTGCACAGACGTTGTATGGTATAGGATAAACTGTGAAGAGTTGTAGGAAAGAAAGCATTTGCTAATAACAAAAAATGCGGAAAGTTGTTTAGTTTACAGCAGTGAGAAGTGCTTCGTCTCATGGAGCGTAGTACTGTGTATTCAAACCAGCAGTTAGGAAACGCAGTTCTTATGGAGTGCAGAGTATGATGGGATTACGACCTTTCACACAGCCGGATGTTATGAAATAAGACGGATAGCGTAGCTTATTGTATGTAGTGTCATGATGACGAAGAACGAATTGTCACCAATGTGAATGACTGGTGGCCAACGCTAAATAGAAACATACAAATCTCTTCTTTGAATATACAGAAGGTTTGTCAGTGACGTCCATAAGGAGCTGGCTGCATGGTCTGAGACTACAACGACTAAAATAATTAGAAGTCGTTGGTAAAAAATAGTATATTGTACTTGACTGGTGGTACAGGAATCTTCGTAGGCAGGAGGAATATAATTACAAATTGAAAGCTATAGAGGCATCACATAGGCCATACTTTAACTAAGCGCCTTGTTAGAGATTGCTTCCTATCAGCTGAAGGGCATGCTACTTTCCTGCTTGACATCCAGAGCAAGAGTGGACGAGCGCACGCTAGAGACTAGTGTCAAGCCGCGGAGGGGCGCTAGTCTCGACTCGCGGGTCCAGCGATACTAGTACGGACCGCGGTCGATAACTGCAAGCCTTAACAAGTGTGGTATCGAACGTTGATAACACATCTAGACACACAATTTCGTTTACTATAGTGCGCTTTTAAACATGCAGAGTTGTAAGAAAGACAGTACTTTTATTGTGTGTGTGTGTGTGTGTGTGTGTGTGTGTGTGTGTGTGTGTGTGTGTGCGTCTATATTTACGCTAAACTTCCACGTAAATTTCGTGTATGTGGATAATTTGCTATTTGACGAGACTTGGTAAGTAAATGCCGTCTCCATCGAAAATGTTATAGTTTTGTCCGCATTCATAACCTTTTAACTCCCTGGATGTTACTAAATAACAAATATTTTCCAATCACAGTTTCATTTACGATAATGCTCTGTTATAAGCGATGGATAGACGTGTCGAAAAGAACCGTCTTCTCACTATGTACTGATATTTGTGCTAAATACCGATGACTATTTTAGAGCGCTTGGAGGGTGATGAGAATTAAAGGAGGGGTTTTCGTCACACTTAGTATATAACTTCCAGTAATGATACAAGTTTGGCACCACATAGACTTGTTTTTCATCTCCCACCTACACAGAGAGAGATATCCATCATAATAAAATCACCTGGTTCCCGAATTGATAAAGTGATACATAGTATTAAACTAATATTTACGAATTTTCTGGGTTGCTGTTGGAATTCCTTAAGATAATTCGTAGGTTACTGTCATGATTGAAATACCAGTTTAATAGCCCAGTTCTGTGGTGCTAGACGTGGCAGATATCAAGGTGATCTGAAGAGATTTTTCTTTTTTTTCTGCCCTTTTACCAGATGAGAGAATACTTAGAGCAAATATAGTCTACGACATACTGTTTTACATGATTTTCATGATGCTTTAGCAATGTGTGTTTGCTCAGTCGTTACAAATACGAGGTGGGGATACACATTTGGGGAGGGACAGTCAGCAGACGTATTTTGCTATTTTCACAAGTCAGGCATGTTTCAGTTTGCAGAAAGCATTTCCCCTCAGCGCTCAGGAATGTCTTTGAAGAAAGAACGCTTAACTGTTCACGGGGGATATGTGAAAATCACACCCAGTCAAAATCGCACCCAGGCAGAAATCTGTGAAATTCGCAGCCAGTATTGCTGGAAGCTACCCTCCCAGGGGCAGAGCCTACCTGCGGACCCGGGAGTTGCCATCCACTGGAAACGATCCCTATGCGGCACGGTCTTCCTGCATTCGGGAAGTCCTCGTTCAATCAAGTGACTGACCGCTTGGCTAGTTACTGTAAGTGTGAGTCTAACTTTCGGAGTGTTAAGCTCGTTCGCCTTGTATCCCCTGTGCGTTTATACGTTCGTACTGTTCGTACTGTCAACAACCGCCCACGGTAAACCATGTGCCCACTATGATGGTTACTCGTACGTCGTAAAGACAACCAAAGCATATGAGACTGTGATATGGCGCTGTTCGAAACATAGAACAACATATTGTCGAGGAAGGCTTAAGACCAAAGACTGTATCGTACTTAGTTCAAACGAGCATCGATGTGGCTTACCGGATGACGCTCGCTTAGAAGTAAAAACGACGTTGAATCAAGCTAAGAAGAGACCAGGAGAGGAAGAAACTTCAATTTTTAGAATATATACTGAAGAGTCAGGCGACTTGCACAATCGACGATATGATTTTGCTACCAAAATGCCTGAACAGCAAGCAAAGAAGAGGGTATTATACATGCAAGGACCAAATCACACGGCAATCACAAAGAGCCAGGAAAATGACAAGAAGCTGATCTTCAAGCAGAGTTACTAACCATGAATGACGGCAGCAGTTATCCCTTAAGTGATGACAGCTTTGGAGATAGGATTATAGTTTTTAGCGGAAAAGCAGGAAGAGAGGTTCTGAAGCCTAAACAAGACAGATGGGACCTTCAAATGCTGTAGCAAGCACTTTTCACAAATATACTATTCATGTAGACTTACGGAGTTCAAACTACGAAACGAACATCTATGCGGTGGCTTTTGCATTCTTACCAAACAAAATAAAAGAAACACATATTCGTCTTTTGCGCAATGTTGTGTGTAAAGTACCAGAATGGAAACCTAATAATGTTACCGTTAAATTCGAATCAGTTGCGATTTCTGCGCTAAAAGTAGTGATCCCGTCGGTTCAAGTGCATGGTTGCCATTTCCAAATGAAGAAATCTCTCTGGAGGAAAGTGCAAGACTTGAGACTTACTTACGAATATAGAGAAAACGAAGTAAGTTAGCATTTGTGCTGCTCTGGCGTTCCTTCGACCTGAACATGTCTGCGATGGCTGGCTCGTGATACATTCACAAGCACCGGATATTGCCAAGCTTTCTCAGTTTTTCGACTATTTTGTAGATATATGGTTGGAAAATGACGAAAACACGATCAGTCTTTGGAACTGCTACAGACGGTGCCATTATACCACCCAGGCCGACAGCGCGAACTTCAGTGACCTGACGGGAACCGGTGTTACCACTGCGGCAAGCCATTGGCCATGTAGAAAATTACAAACATATAATTTAAAAATCGTATCCCTTCTGCTTGTCAAAAGCATACTTTAAAATAAACATAAAGTACGGCTCATAACTACTGATGGTATAACACGTGTAAGTAATGTAAAGTACATATCATGCGGTGTCGCATAATGTGCGAAGATGAAGGCGCCCTGCACAAGGGTTGCTCGTATGTAGCACTAGGTGTGACGTCAGAAGACGTGTACAGTTAATTTCACCTCCGTGCCTAATCCCGGACTTTTAGTTAGTATGGCAACTTGTCATAGATTCATTACAAAAATGGTTCAAATGGCTCTGAGCACTATGGGACTTAACTGCTGAGGTCATCAGTCCCCTGGAACTTAGAACTACTTAAACCTAACTAACCTAAGGACATCACACACATCCATGCCCGAGGCAGGATTCGAACCTGCGACCGTAGCGGTCGCGCGGTTCAAGACGGTAGGGCCTAGAACCGCTCGGCCACATCTGCCGGCAGATACATTATATGTCTGACACTCCAGTCCCTTCCACGTTCGTCAGCTATCAGCAAAAGCACCCAGTGAGTGCGTTAGCGTCACTAGAATAACTTTCTGGGTTTAGGAGTGGACCCTTATTCTATGACAGAGCACAACGGTGTTTAGCTGTACTAAATTTGTTTTATTCCTAATTTGTTATTAACGAAGCATACGGGTTTACATAGATTGTGATATAACAACTTCAGGAGAGTTGTCAAGATAACACATTACGTCCTGTTTAGCAGAAATAACACTGAACACAACAATAATATCAAATTTAAGTAGAAGGTTTTCTTGCTTCTAGACAGTGAAGTTGGCCGATATTACGACAAATCATTCGATTCCGCTTTTAAGTTCGGTACTATTTAGGATAATAATCAAGTCTACAGAGGATGGTTAGTTATTGTAACAAGATGAACAAAAGACTACTCAAGGTTGCTCGAGTTCACAGTGGACACAAGCTAGTTATCCAACAATTTTACGCCTCTGCGGGACGCAGTTACCTAAGCTGCCACGCGCTGTCGGCTGCATGGCTGCTCTCGCCCTCCGAAAATCTTATAACAAGCTAATCAAAATCTTTACTGATTCTATCAGCTGAAACTGTCCTATGTTTCTCATTAGGCGAGAAAACATGTACTCATCTGTAGTCTAGAAAATATGGTGATATACACGTCCATAGATGGAGCAGCGTGCATAATTCAACGCTCTCTCAGTTCTCGCAAGAACAGTTAACTATGTGGCTGTTTCGTTTCTCCATTATCGGAGGTCAACGACTCTTCAGCTATTTTCTAGCTGAATGTCAACCAAAGTAAACGCAGTGTTCGCACAAAAATTCCTCTTTTGGCGTCGTACAGAGCGTGATGAGCCCTGTTCTACACTTGATGCTGCTTCAGAGGAGAGTCCTCGATGTTTTGGGTATTGTGTCTTTCTTAACAAATTGTCCCCCATCTGTGTCCTTTCGTACTTCACGTCATGCCTTTCCTAGATCAATGGGAGTGTTCCTTTCATCTTGTGGAATTTACCCCAGCCAATCGCAAAGGGCCTACCTTTAAACTGTGTCGCAAAATCTCCCCTTTTCCTCCTTCCGAGTTTATTTCAGGCTGTCGGACATTTTGTACCTTATAAGCGTACCACAGCCCTTCCACGTGATCAACTGTATCGCTGTTCTGTTTGTAGCCATCTGGAAATTCCCCAACGTAGTTTTCTAAGGAATTTCTCCGTCACAAGCAGCGCTAGGCCACTTCAGGATAGATTGGACAGCCTTCCATGGTTCTCTTGCTTACTCCCATGAGTGTTCAGGGAATGTTTCACAGTTGCTGGATTCTGTATGGCATGACGCTAGTTTCATCCATTTTGTTACAGAAATGCGCCTCTTCTTCTTCCAGTGAATTCTAACATTCTTTCGTCCTTGATGTAACAAGTCCGCCTCTATTCCGGTTTGGTGGACATCGGTCATAGCTCCTTACGCCGCTCTAAACAGTTTGTGACAGAGGTGCAAAGTATCTATCAAATGGCCCTGAGCACCATGCGACTTAACTTCTGCGGACATCAGTCGTCTAGATCTTAGAACTAATTAAACCTGACTACCCTAAAGATATCACACACATCCATGCCCGAGGCAGGATTCGAACCTGCGACCGTAGCGGTCGCCTGGTTCCAGACTGTAGCCCCTAGAACCGCACGGCCACTCCGGCCGGCTAAGTATCTATCACTTTAGCAAAACTATTGTTATGAAGATCACATATGACTTCCACATGAATGAAGAGTGTGTCGTGGCACATATTGACTTTATCCAGGATCGTCGTAGATCCACATACTTTTCTCCAGAGGTGTTATCCTCTTGGACTGTTGCTTCCACCCAGGCATTTCCTTTCGTCATCTCGAAAGCTGACGTACCAGGCACCCACCCTCAGTGTTCCTTCCTCTCATGCCTAACCGCTCTGCTCACTTCTGCTGTCGATCTGACTGCAGTAATGATGCATCGTTCCTGATAACGTCAGGTATAACACAACACTGTGCACGCTTTTGTCCATCTTACATCCGCAGATTTCTCTAATTGACATATTATGATCACCTACCTTATCGCAACCCTTTCGCCCTTAAGATACATTACAAGCTTTACAAACACTAAACTACTGAGAGACTCCGCGCGACCGCTACGGTCGCGGGTTCGAATCCTGCCTCGGGCATGGATGTGTGTGATGTCCTTAGGTTAGGTAGGTTTAAGTAGTTCTAAGTTGTAGGGGGACTGATGACCTCAGACGTTAAGTCCCATAGTGCTCAGAGCCATTTGACCCACTAAGAGACTTTACAAACATTCCATATTTAAACCATACATAAGGTTATCCTTATTATACTCTTCATAACTTTACATATATTTTAACAGATCAGCATCTTTTTATCCCCATTGTATATGTATATTTTCTTTATCCCCGTTTTTGTATTAGTATAAAGGTAATGGTTTCCTCATCTTCATCACGATGAATAGTGAGAGGAAAATTGATGGTGATGAAGGTTAGGGTGTTAGTGAGTCTCCTTTTTTAAAAAACTACAGGTACAACATATTATCATTAAAACTTCAATCCTTGACTCCAACTCAAGCGTCTATTTTCTGCAATCTCTTCTTTTTGGCATAAGCTGTAACAGAACCTCAAAATACAATATATCTCTATTTCTTGTTTTCTTTTTAAAACTTTCTCCACTGCCCAATTCCATTGCTCTAGACCTTGTACTTTTATTAGTTGTAGTTATCCCTATCTCCTTCTTCTAAACAGTAAACTTTTATATTACTTTCTCCCTCTATCTTGCTCTTCCTTATTGAAATCATCTCTGTGTTACTCATATCCCTATTTCTACATCCTTCCCAGAAATAACATGTTTCTCGCTTTCATTAATAAATTAGTTCTCTCTCTTAATTCTTATCTCCTAACAATCTCCTATATCCATTTCCCCCACATCTCCTTTTAATATCAACTTGTGGTAGCTTCCACAAATCATAAATGCTTCTCATATTCCCCAAAAATATCTCCTCAAGAACATATTCACCGTCTGCGACGGAACAAACCACAAATGAATATTTCCTTCTTACATTTACGCACTTAATTTCTTGGCTTCTTTTCGTACGCGAAAAGAAAATCAACTCCTTTCTACTTTACACTACATTTTAAGAGAGAATCTACAACTATTTCGTCAAATTATCCACATGCTAATCTCTATCTTTCTCCTTTCTTTCTACTCCTTCCTCCTCAAACACATACCCTGTGCAGGAGAGTTACTTTAGTTCTTACTTTCTTGTCCTACCTTCACAACTATCCTATTGATATACTAAGAAAGTTACCCAATATACACTCCTGGAAATGGAAAAAAGAACACATTGACACCGGTGTGTCAGACCCACCATACTTGCTCCGGACACTGCGAGAGGGCTGTACAAGCAATGATCACACGCACGGCACAGCGGACACACCAGGAACCGCGGTGTTGGCCGTCGAATGGCGCTAGCTGCGCAGCATTTGTGCACCGCCGCCGTCAGTGTCAGTCAGTTTGCCGTGGCATACGGAGCTCCATCGCAGTCTTTAACACCGGTATCATGCCGCGACAGCGTGGACGTGAACCGTATGTGCAGTTGACGGACTTTGAGCGAGGGCGTATAGTGGGCATGCGGGAGGCCGGGTGGACGTACCGCCGAATTGCTCAACACGTGGGGCGTGAGGTCTCCACAGTACATCGATGTTGTCGCCAGTGGTCGGCGGAAGGTGCACGGGCCCGTCGGCCTGGGACCGGACCGCAGCGACGCACGGATGAACGCCAAGACCGTAGGATTCAACGCAGTGCCGTAGGGGACAGCACCGCCACTTCCCAGCAAATTAGGGACACTGTTGCTCCTGGGGTATCGGCGAGGACCATTCGCAACCGTCTCCATGAAGCTGGGCTACGGTCCCGCACACCGTTAGGCCGTCTTCCGCTCACGCCCCAACATCGTGCAGCCCGCCTCCAGTGGTGTCGCGACAGGCGTGAATGGAGGGACGAATGGAGACGTGTCGTCTTCAGCGATGAGAGTCGCTTCTGCCTTGGTGCCAATGATGGTCGTATGCGTGTTTGGCGCCGTGCAGGTGAGCGCCACAATCAGGACTGCATACGACCGAGGCACACAGGGCCAACACCCGGCATCATGGTGTGGGGAGCGATCTCCTACACTGGCCGTACAACACTGGTGATCGTCGAGGGGACACTGAATAGTGCACGGTACATCCAAACCGTCGTTCTACCATTCCTAGACCGGCAAGGGAACTTGCTGTTCCAACAGGACAATGCACGTCCGCATGTATCCCGTGCCACCCGACGTGCTCTAGAAGGTGTAAGTCAACTACCCTGGCCAGCAAGATCTCCGGATCTGTCCCCCATTGAGCATGTTTGGGACTGGATGAAGCGTCGTCTCACGCGGTCTGCACGTCCAGCACGA
This sequence comes from Schistocerca piceifrons, assembly GCF_021461385.2. Classification (NCBI taxonomy): domain Eukaryota; kingdom Metazoa; phylum Arthropoda; class Insecta; order Orthoptera; family Acrididae; genus Schistocerca; species Schistocerca piceifrons. The sequence continues at coordinate 50,191,134 of NC_060149.1, read as the reverse complement.
ACGCTGGTCCAACTGAGGCGCCAGGTGGAAATGGCATGGCAAGCCGTTCCACAGGACTACATCCAGCATCTCTACGATCGTCTCCATGGGAGAATAGCAGCCTGCATTGCTGCGAAAGGTGGATATACACTGTACTAGTGCCGACATTGTGCATGCTCTGTTGCCTGTGTCTATGTGCCTGTGGTTCTGTCAGTGTGATCATGTGATGTATCTGACCCCAGGAATGTGTCAATAAAGTTTCTCCTTCCTGGGACAATGAATTCACGGTGTTCTTATTTCAATTTCCAGGAGTGTATTTTAAGGATATAAGGGGAAATTAAAAAATTTTATTTGAATGCATTTTCTTAGCTTCTCTAGTCTTTGAGTTCTACAATTTGGTGTCATCGGAATCTGGATATTTGATACATCTAATTTTTCTTGTGGAGTTAATATTTACTGTTTTACCCTTTATACAAGTGGCTCACATGGTGCAAGCCCAATGATTTTCCTGTTTTTTTGGTTAATCAGTTCGTCTGCATTATCATGAACCACTTTAGTTACTTTCATAGGGCCTTCATACAGGGTGGTCCATTGATAGTGACCGGGCCAAATATCTCACGAAATAAGCATAAAATGAAAAAACTACAAAGAACGATACTCGTCTAGCTTGAAGGGGGCAACCAGATGGCACTATGGTTGGCCCGCGATATGGCGCAGCCATTGGTCAAACGGATAACGTATAACGTATAACCACGTGATATTTGCTTCGTGATACATTACCCGTGTTAAAATGGACCGTTTACCAATTGCGGAAAAGGTCGATATCGTGTTGATGTATGGCTATTGTGATCAAAATGCCCAACGGGCGTGTGCTACGTATGCTGCTCGGTATCCTGAAGGCATCATCCAAGTGTCTGGACCGTTCACCGGATAGTTACGTTATTTAAGGAAACAAGAAGTGTTCAGCCACATGTGAAACGTCAACCACGACCTGCAACAAATGATGATGCCCAAGTAGGTGTTTTAACTGCTGTCGCGGCTAACCCGCACAGCAGTAGCAGACATTTTGCGCGAGAATCGTGAATCTCAAAAACGTCGGTGTTGAGAATGCTACATCAACATCGATTGCACCCGTACCATATTTCTATGTACCAGTAATTGCATGGCGACGACTCTGAACGTCGTGTACAGTTCTGCCACTGGGGACAAGAGAAATTACGGGATGATGACAGATTTTTTGCGTGCGTTCTATTTATCGACGAAGCGTCATTCACCAACAGCGTTAACGTAAACCGTCATAATATGCACTATTGGGCAACGGAAAATCCACGATGGCTGCAACAAGTGGAACATCAGTGACCTCGGCGGGTTAACGTATGGTGCGGCATTATGGGAGGAAGGATAATTGGCCCCCATTTTATCGATGGCAATCTAAATGGTGCAATGCATACTGATTTTCTACGTCATGTTCTACCGATGTTGCTACAAGATGTTTCACTGCATGACAGAATGGCGATGTACTTCCAACATGATGGATGTCCGGCACATAGCTCGCGTGCGGTTGAAGCGGTACTGAATAGCATATTTCATGACAGGTGTATTGGTCGTGGAAGCACTATACCATGGCCCGCACGTTCATCGGATCTGATGTCCCCGAATTTCTTTCTGTGGGGAAAGTAGAAAGGATATTTGCTAGCGTGATCCGTCGACAACGCCTGACAACATGCGTCAGCGCATTGCCAATGCATGTGTGAACATAGCGGAAGGCGAACTACTCGCTGTTGAGAGGAATGTCGTTACACGTATTGCCAAATGCACTGAGATTAAAGGACATAATTTTGAGCATTTATTGCATTAATGTGGTATTTACAGGTAACAGCATGCGTTCTCCGAAATGATAAGTTCACAAAGGTACATGTATCACATTGGAACGACTGAAATAAAATGTTGAAACGTACCTACGTTCTGTATTTTAATTTAAAAAACCTACCTGTTACCAACTGTTCGTCTAAAATTGTGAGCCATATGTTTGTGACTATTACAGTGCCATCTATCACAACGCAAAAAAAGTGGTCCAACTAAAGCATTCATATTTCTTTACGAACTACACGAATATGTAATAAAAATCGGAGGTTCCTGTTAAAAAAAACGCAGTTGATATCCGTTTGACCTATGGCAACGCCATCTAGCGGGCTAACCATAGCGCCATCTTGTTTCCCCTTCAAGCTAGACAAGTTTCTTTGTAGTTTTTTTGGTTTAACGCTTATTTCGTGAGATATTTGGCGCGGTCACGATCGATGGAGTACCCTGTATGCCGCGAAGAATTTGTGGCTTTGATGTTTCTTCGTGCTAGAGAGATGGTGGGTTTTCACCAGTATTTTTTTTTCCTAGTGAAAATACTTGTGAGGTTGCCATTTTGTCCATCCGGTTCTTTCTATTTAACGCTACAGCCTTCAAATTGCTCAGTGCCAACTTTACTAGATGTTGATGTTGTACTCTGGGTACTGGTGGTAATTTAATTATTTTCTTTATAAGTCCTTGTTCTATATACGCCTTTTGACTTGTGTATCATTACTGGTGTTGCCAATCGTGCATTATCCTCCTGGAATACCATTGTTCTCTCGGTTTCGTATAAAAGAACTACATACTACACACTTTTTTGTACAGCTGCATACATTGACTGTTGACAACTCTTGTTCCTCATCATTGGACGATTTCCAGTCAATTGTTTCCCAGCATGCTGGTATTTGTATCTGATTACCCCCTAAACCTACTACAGGATCTTGTTGATCAAAGCTAAGTCTATTTACATATTTAATTATAAAATCAACTTCATTTGGCTACTGAATCTCTTGTGACTGGTCTTCGTACCGTTCATCTCGTCAATTCTGTATTGTACCAGCGTTTGGTGGCCTCAACTCGACTTCCTGTACCTGTTCATCTCGCATGTGTTAACCTGCTGAAGTCTGATTCTCCAAACCTCTCCGCATTCCAGGCATTCTAGTTCGACCCGAATAATCTGGGTTTTGTGGTGGAAAACCCTTAAACCTTCCTGCTTCGTTTGCATGATGATCATGTCGCGAATTATAATTGCCACCATAATTTTTGGAACCAAAGCCATTATTGTAATTCCATGGCTCACCAAAACCATAAATATTGTTTGACCTCTGTGAGTTGCCACGACCATAGCTATTATTATACCATGGGCGATTACTATTCCCAAAACGATTACCTTTCCCAACATTACTATTTCCAGTGTAAACATTATTATTGGGTAATCCATTGCTATTACTACCCCTACCATTGTTTTATCTCACTGCACGTTGTTTCTTCGCGTGATCTTCACTGAAGATGAATTCAGGTTCTCTTTACATCCCTTTAACTGCCTATATATTATCTCCAGCTCTCCCAACCAACGATTGCTGATAATGCAAGGGTAACTTCATTGTGCACACACGTGTCAGTGCCCCATCACTGTATTGATTGTCCAAACACTAATTCTTTTTCATCATTTCTTCAAAAAATCTAACTGGCTTCTTTTCTCCCGAATTTTCAAATGACGCCTTCTGTAAAAATTCATATTTTATCCTGTTTTGGGTTCCCGCGGACCAATATGGCTCCAAGAATGCAGACTTAAATTGTTCATACTACTGACAGTTTGCAGCGACTCTTTGCATAGTTTCCGCTATTGCGCCTTTCGTAAAACCACAAATGAAATCAAGTTTATGTGAAAGTGGCCAGTTTTCTGGTAAACCGATTTGAAATTGATGTATGAACGTGCAGGGGTGTAGGCCGTTCCCGTTATCTTTGTAATGTTGGGATTTTCTGACTGTCACAAAATGATCAGTGTCAAACTTTCTATTGCACCATATGTCGTTTGTGATTTCGCAGTACTTTCCGTTCCCTCAAATTGTGTCATGTTTTCCTTTATTCGTACTACCACAAAAAATGGTTCAAATGGCTCTGAGCACTATGGGACTTAACTTCTGAGGTCATCAGTCCCCTAGAAGTTAGAATTACTTAAACCTAACTAACCGAAGGACATCACACACATCCATGCCCGAGGCAGGATTCGAACCTGCGACCGTTGCGTTAATGCATCAGTGTTTTGTCTTTGTAGTTGCTTCATATTGACCTGCCGTATATGGCCTGTTGCACTGTAACTCGTGAATTGAGAATTTGCTACGTGCGGCTAGTAAATTGCTCTGTTATCGCGTCATTCGCGTACGTACGCAGGGTCGGCTGCCGCTCTGTTGGTATGCGCACAGTTACCGGTTCTCGCACCACTGTCTGCTGTGCACACACATTATCTGCTTCGCTCACCTGTCTCAACTGTACTCCTATAATTTACTCGTGTTTCGGATCTGAAAATACTTACGTAACCTCTTGTGGACACACAAGTGGAATCTCATGACTTTTTTGTGTTTACGCAACTGACACGGAAGATTGCGTAACGGACTTGTTACCTCTGGATTTTTTTCCACCACTGTGTCAGATGATACTATCGATTCCATCCCTCACCACAGCTTTCTGTACGGTTCTCAATACACTGCTTCAGTTCTGTACGAAGCTGCTCTTACTGATGCTTATTTTTCGAGACGATGTTTACAATGCGTGTATCGAATCTCTTTAACGCAGCTCCCGTGAGACGTTTTCTGACATTGCGTTCTTCCACGATTTGTTGCGCCTTACCAGACTCCTTACGTGCTGAATTATCAACTTTTTGGTTGATACTAGACACTGCATCCTGCACCTGGTCAATGTCAGTACGCATCTTTTTCTGATCGGCCCTAAGCGACTGAATTAGTCTGCCCGCGTCTCTCGCCTCTTTCCGGATTTCAGTAAACTGTTCATTAACTTCCATTCGCATCTTTTGCTTATGTTTGCGGAATTTTTGCAACCCAGCATTGGTTTCAAATTTGAGACCATTCAAAGCAGCATTTGTTTCGGTTTTTAAATTCACCTTTTCGGTTTTTAAGTCTGCTAACCCTGCTCTCATCGTTTCACTTGTTTCCTTGACAACGATACTGAGTTGCTTCAACATTGCGAACACACCATCAGACTCTTCGTCATCGTCATCTGTCACCATCTGGTGTAAATTTTACCGTACGCGTCTTTTATGTGACGTCTCACCTACTTCTGTGCATAGTGCTGACGCACACACATTCTTTCCGTAGAAAACTGTCCCATTTGATTCAGAACTACAATATTTGGTTCAACGTACTGAAGTTGCACGTCCTCTGATTCTGCTTCTGAACCACTAGATCCGTCATCTGTTCGGTTTTGTGCGGTCTCAACCTGAGATACTGATAGCGAAACTGCCACTACTCCCTCTGCACTGACGCTTAGTTCGGTTCCGTGACTTGCAGTCGATACCTTTTGTTGTACGTCATTTTCTGTCCTATCAAGGTCTTCAGATTGCCCTATATGCGATGACTTACATCCGTCCGCCATTTCAGACCTTCTAGCTGACCTCTGTCTTTTACGATCTGCGCGAGTCTCAGCTGTAGTCAACAGGAAGTTATATGACCTGACACGTCTCCAAAATATCTTAGAAAGTCGCTCATGCCATTAACACATCATTATCAACGCCGCTCATAGTTTTTGGGTACTCAAACCAACTCAACAACCCCGTGAATAGCTTCGCGCGCGTCCGAAAGGTCATGCATAAACTACTTTCACTCAAAACCCAAACATTTTTCTTTACTGGTTAATGCAACCTTTTCTACTCTGTGGATCACACATTTACAGTAATCTGACCACTATGCATTGAGTAACTTTGTCACTTTTTGTTTTTCAAAAAGAAAATAAATTTTTTTCTTAATACCAAATTTTAATTACTTCTTCTAATTTGACTAATTGCCATGCTGGCAGAGCAATTGCCATCCTGGGAGGGTCGCCATTATCTGGCGCTCCAATCCTTTTCACGTTTGTCAGACATCAGCAAAAACACCCTGTGAATGTGTCAAGTTTAAATAGAAGGTTCTCTACAAGATTTTTCTTACTTCTAGACAATGAAGTTGGTCAATATTACGACAAATCATCCTATTCCGGTTCTAAGTTCGGTATTTTTTAGGATGATAATCAAGTCTACAGAAGATGGTTAGTTTTTGTGACAAGATGAACATAAGATTACTCAAGGTTGCTCGAGTTCACAGTGGACACAAGCTGGTTATCCAACAATTTTACGCCTCTGTGAGACGCAGTTACCTAAGCTGCCATACGCTGTCGGCTGCATGGCTGCTCTCGCCCTCTGAAAATTCTATAACAAGCTAATCAAAATCTTTACTGATTCTATTAGCTGAAACTGTCCTATGTTTCTCATTAGGCGAGAAAACATGTACTCATCTGTTGTCTGGAAAATATGGCGATCTACATGTGCATAGATTGAGCAGCGTGTATGCTTCAAAGCCCTCTCAGTTCTCGGAAGAACAATAAACTCTGTGGCTGTTTCGTTTCTCCACTATCGGAGCTCAACGACTCTTCAGCTAATTTCTAGCTGAATGTCAGCCAAAGTGAATGCAGTGTTCACACAAAAATTCCTCTTTTGGAGTCGTACGGAGTGTGATGAGCTCTGTTCTACACTTGATGCTGGTTCAGAGGAGAGTCCTCAATTTTTTCGGTATTGTGTCTTTCGTATCAAACTGTCTCCCACCTGCATCCTTTCGTACTTCATATCTCGGCTTTTCCAGACCAATGGGAGTGTTCCTTTCATCTTGTGGAAACTACCCCAGCCAACCGCTATGGGCCTACCCTTGAACAGCGTCGCAAAATCTCCCCTTTTTCTCCTTCGGAGATTATTTCAACCAATCGAAGATTTTGTGCCTGCTCCTGATGCCTGAAAGTGACACACGTACGTCACGAGCGTGCCAAAAGCCTTTCACATGATTAACTGCGTCGCTGGTCTGTGTGTACCCATCTGTAAATTCCCCAATGCAGTTTTCTAAGGAATTTCTCCATCGCAGGCAGTGCTGGGCCGCTACCTGCTCCCCTCGCTGTGTCGCCCAACGCGTTTGTTGTCTCTCTCGCTGCGGATCACCAACCCCGTTTAGAATCCTCCCATTGTATGCGGGTCGTCACAGCGCATCTCACGTCTGCCCGCAAACTAAAACGTTTCTTGCAGCAGCTTTTTCACCTTTGGTCATTGACATGTAGGATTTGGGTTTGGTGTGTTAATATCATCGAATCGAGTGTCATCCCCTTTGGCATTACCTACTGTACGTCTGATAGGCAAATCTGCTCTCTTTCGCTGAAGTATATCAGGTGACATATCCTTCTACTTGTTATGCTGTTTGAAATCTCCTGTAAGGTGCGAAATTATCATCATTCATGCTGGCACCTTACACTTCTTGCTCATATACTTAGGCGTATCTGTAAATATTCCTTTAAGAATGTTCTATTTCCTGAACGATTAAAGTACTGAGTAGTAAAGCCGCTTTATAAAAAGGTAGAAAGGGATAATGAAGACAATTTTAGATCTATTTGTATGCCATCAGTGTTTGCTGAAGTTGTTGAAAAACCTGTGTACAGTAAGGATAAGTGATTATTTTATTTCACATAATTTGCTATCAAGTGCACAGTTCGGTTTTAGAAGTGGCTTAACAACTGAAAACTGCTGTATTCTTTTTCCCCTGTGAGGCACTGGATGGATTAAACAAAAGGCATCGAACGCTAGGCATCCTTTTGATTTAATTAAGGTGTTTGATTGCGTTAATCACAAAATATTGCTCCAGAAGTAGCACCATTATGGAATACGGGGAGTAGTTCACAATTGGTTCACCTCTTACTTTAATAACAGACAGAAAAAAGTCACTCTCCAAAGTGTTGCTAATGGCTATGTTGTGAGGTCTGAGTGGGGCATGGTTAAATTTTGGGGTAGTTCTTCCCATTCTCAAAGGATGGTTTTGGCTCAGAAGTAGGCGCTTCGGGCAACAAACGGTGTAAGTTCAGGAATCTTTCGTCGACTCCTATTAAATAGTGTATGTATTCTGACATTAGCCTCTCAATATATACATTCTTTACTGTCCTTTCTCGTTAACGATATCAGCTTATTCCCAAGAACTAGCAGCCTTTACTAACTTAATACGAGGTAGAAATCCAAGCTGCATTTGGATCTCACTTCCACAACTGTTGTGCAGGAAGGCGTGCAGTATACTGCTGCATACATTTTCAATAAGCTACCAAAAGAATTCCAATGTCTGAGGAGTAATCCACGTGCTTTAACATCTAAACTGAAAAGTTTCCTCATGGGTCAATCCATCTATTCCGTCGAGGAGTCGCTCTTTTTTTTTTTTTTCTTAAGGCTCATAAACATTTTAACATTTTACTTTTCTGTTATTACTTTTACGTTGTATAATTTTATGTGCTGATACGTTCCATGACCTTGGAAATTTGCTCCTTAATATCGTCCTACGGAGCTAGACGTGTAAGTTAAATGAAATACCATTGGAGTAGTAGAAAAGATAGAGGAGCAAACAATTCCTGGGAAGAGACGGACAGCGTATTATTTCGTTCCACATACGTCTCGTGAAATTACCACAATGAGATAGTTCGAGATATTAGAGTTGATACAGAGTCTTTCCGACAATTATTCTTTCCATGCACCATTCGCGAATGGAACAGGGAGGGGGGATTAGTTGGTGGTACTGTAACACTACCGCCCTAATCTGACGTAGGTTAGCTCTACAAAGCCTGTACTGTAATAAGTTCACGGGCTTCACCTTATAAACAAGGATTTCTAGTACATTAGTTGACCGCGTGTACCTAATAGAAGCAAAATCGGACTTATCTTCAGTCAATAACTACAGTGACGCATCAAGCAAATGTACAGTATAATTATTCTTTCGCATGGACAAGAAGTACACACAGTAGATGCTACCTATAACTAACAATTCGGTCGCCAGCCTACTTAGGCAATTAGTGAGTTTTTTCCTTGTACAAGTGGGTGCATGTACAAGCATAGTAACACGTAGTAACGATACGGTATATGGCAAAGTTTGGAATCCGAAAAATCCACTGAACTAAAGTTTGCTCTTTTTGTACTAATTTGGACGAACTACATTTACACAACACCACACAGTAATGATTACTACTAACTACATTTTTGTATGTTGAGCAGACTGACATCGGGCATAGATTACCCTATAATTAGCAGTTTTGAAAGCACATATACAATGTCACTATTAAAGATGGAAAAACACTAATACACTTAGGTATAATATAGAATTTAGCTTTACTGGTCAAATCTGAGCAGCACACATCAAGGTTTGAACGAATGGCTAAGAGAAAAAAGGGGGGGGGGGCCTGAAAATGTTATAGTGGTTATACTGAAACCGTTAAGTACTGAAGGCAAATTAACACACAAAATTTATCAATCTCTGGATAACTACTCTTTTGTCTCACTTCTGAATAATTTAACTATCATTATTTCTGTCTCAAATTAATTAAATAACATCGCTAACTCAATTAAAAAAAAACTCTTTTGTTCTTTACCAACATTTGCAACAACACACAGAACTTTAAATCCCTTTATGGCATAGATTAATCTGCTGATAATTCTCATTAACATTAACATTAAACTTTCTGTTTAGGATACTCGGATTGCACAATACGAGGTAAGGATCCTGTCTAGGTCAGTGATCAGGATAAGTCATGGCTAAAGCAATTTTGGTAAAAGTCACATTATTATTGAACCATTAGAAACAGTTTCGACACTGGTCCACACAGATACACTTCTAAAGATGAAATAAATGTTTGACCTGTGCAAGTCGGTGCGGCGGATGGCGGGCAGCGAGATAGCGGGCAGCACGGCACACATACAAGCACGGCTAAGGCTCACACAACATCGGCACTTTCCATCTTCTTAGCGTCGTAATTTTTCCAATTTTGTGCCTCAGAATATAGCCATGCCAAGTAGTCGTCGGAATCGGTTCATCCGAGGCTCAATGGAATCCACTTTTCCTGGGTAGCCTCCTCGGTACAGTACGTGTACTTCCGACTGTTGCTCGCCTCCGACTGTGTTACTGAGCCCGTTGTGTCGAACCGCGCCAGTGTGCGTTTTCCCGCCTCGCCTGCCTCCACCTTTTCCCGCTCCCCTACAGGTAGGGTATTCACCACAGGTTTTCTACTACACATATCCTAATGCATTACCTACGTATGGACCAAGTGTATAAATTACAATTTTCACATCTTATAATAGTTTTAACATTAAATACACCTTCCTTTGATCACCACACTATTTGAAATCTAACATAAATAATATTCGTTTCAAAAGTTACTCACAGTTTCTTTAACATGACACGAAAAGAATCGAAAAAGAAATTCAACACATTGCTATTATTAATTTATCTAAATTCATAAAGAAAAAAATTTTTATACGTATAATTCTCGTTACACATGCCCCTGTTTCCAGAAAATTTTCTTAAGTCCAAATTTTATGGGAACACTAAATCTTACAATTATACAGTGGTTCCGAATCTTTACTTAATTGCCCAAAAAGATTTTCACTACATATTTCCTTTTACTCACTGTACATAGGTTTACACTTTTTAAACACTTCAAGAATAACTACTTGTCATTTACTCAAGTGCCTTTTGCATAGTCCAACTTCCCATCATAACCTCACTAAAATAGCAATTTACTCATTTTTTCTAAATTTCTCAAAGAAATAATTTAAAATTCTGGAATACCAACATTTAACTACAAAAACAATTTCATATTTTGTATACACTATAAGATAATTTGTCGCTGCTTGCTTTGAATAGCAGTCCATTTTCTTACTTACTAAACAAAACACACACACATATATTCTGAAAATTAACTACACATATTTGCTGCCTATTATGCGGATTTGGGCAGTCCTTTCCACTTCATATGGTGACATCTCCTGGATCACATTTACAATTTTCCATCGATTATTTATCTGCCCTCATTGGTATTTGGCAGACCTTCACATTATGGTTCATACACTGCCCATTTTCATTTTTGACAGTCCCATCTTTTATCTGGCTGATAGCATTTATCCTTTCTTTCAGTCCTTTTCTCCATACATTCTTACAGTTACAGTACAATTGGTAATCTGAAACTCACATAACTACATTAGCACACTTTCAAGGGTATACAGACATTTACAAAGATTAGATACATTTAGGATAACTTGGGTTCAGCATAAGATACAGCACATTTACTCGTTCCTAGGTACATACAATTTTAGGTCCACAATATTTCTTACGCCTAAAGGTCTTTTGGATTTTGGGTAGATCAGGTAGTAAGCATTGTCGTGTGGAATATTCTGTATTACATAGGGTCCATTATAAATATATTTAAATTTTGAAATTTCATGGTTTAGTTCACTAGACTTTTCGTGGGTTTTTGAAAGAACATAATCTCCAATTTTAAATTTTGAAACTTTTAAATTTTTATTGTGTCTTTTAGATCTAGATTCAGCTTTTTGCTTTGCCCTTTTTATCACCAATTCTTTCTTTTGATCCAATCCCAAACTTGTACAAGGTGGAAACTCTAGTTTTTCTTCAATTAAACTTTTACTACTTCTGCCTAACAAAATTTCTTCCGGTGGAAATCCTGTAGTTTCATGATGTAAGGTGTTCATGACATTCTCAAAATCCGATATAAATCTGCCCCAGGCTCTATGATTGTGACTGCAGTATGTTCTACACAATCTCCCTATTTCTCGCATGTACCTTTCAACCGGGTTGCTAGCAGGATGATAAGCTGAGATATATTTAATCTCCACACCATTTCTCTCCATTCCTTCTTTCCAAATTTTGGATATGAACTGGGGTCCATTGTCAGATAGTACAGCTTTGGGCTTCCCGATGGTCCTAAAGTATTCGACCATCCTATTAAATACAGCTTTTGCTGTTGCTTTTTTCAAGGGGTATAATTTCACAAATTTTGAAAATACTTCCAATATCACCAAAATATACGCACAGTTTCCCGAAGTCTTTGGGAGGGGACCATATAAATCTACCGATAATAAGTCTAGGGTGTCTTCAGGCAACGTACTTTGCATTGGTCCCTTACTAGTTTTGTTCGGCACTTTGGCTTTTTGACAGACATCACATGACTTAATTCGTTCCTTTACCTTCTTACTTATACTACCAGTAATCACTACTACATTATTCAATTTATCCAAACATTTCTTTGGCCCACTATGGCCCAACGCTAAATGAAAATAATCTATGACCTCGGTATCAAACTGGTGTGGCCAACATACTCTCCATTCCTCAGTGGCTAAATCTTTCCTCCTATATAAAATGCCTTTATAAATTTTGTAATATTTCTTAATTTGAGGATACTGTACACTGCCAAAATTTACCTTCACTGATTTCCAGGTTGAATCCTCATTCTGATGGTATCTCATATTTTTACATATCTGCTCAATTTTCCTCTTTCCTGAAACCTCTTTCATATACCTTATCTGAAAAGTACCCTCTTCCCCATTTTCATTTGGCACTTCACTCATACTATTAGGCAATCGAGATAAAGCATCTGCCACATAATTCTCAGTACCTTTAACATAGTAAATATCGTAATCAAATTGTTGTAGGTACAAAGCCCAACGAGTCAGCCTACCATTAAGTAAACGGCAATCTTTAAGAAAAGTTAAAGCTTTGTGGTCAGTATGTATGATGAGCTTATGGGCCCACAGATAATTTCTAAATTTCTTTAGCCCCCATATAATGGCTAAAGCTTCCTTTTCCGAAATAGTGTAGTTCCTCTCGTATTTTGTTAGAGTTCTACTTGCAAATGCGATAGTCCTGTGTTCGATTTCTTTGTCATTACAGATTTCTTGGAAAACTTCTATACCAATTCCATAAGCGCTGCTGTCAGTACTCATATGGAAAGGTTCTGATAGTATGGGGTGATGCAAAATATTGTCATTCAAAAGTTCGTTCTTCAATTTTTCAAAATCTCTCATGCACCCTTCAGTCCACACAAAAGCACTATTTTTCTTAAGTAAATTATTCAGATGAGGACTATTAAAAACTTGCCCCTTGACGAACTTTCTATAAAACCCACATAAACCTAAAAAGGCTTTCAACTGTTTTCTATTTCTAGGAGCCGGACATCCTGATATTGCACTTAACTTTTCTGGATCCTTGCCAATGCCGCTTGTGGTAATAATGTGCCCCAGAAACTTTATTTCCGATTTCACAAATTCACATTTCTTCCACTTAAGTGTCATGCCCCCTGCTTGTAGAGCAACAAAAACTTTCCGCAACAACTCGCAATGCTCTTGCCATGCTTCTGTAGCAATCAGTAAATCGTCTACATAAATGGTTAGCCGGGAACTCAGTTCTCTCCCTAACACAAAGTCCAGTGCCCTAATAAATACTGCCACAGAAGTGCTAAGCCCAAACGGCACTACTTTATACTGATAGCATTTCCCGGCGAATAGAAAAGCGGTATATTTACGGGATTCTTTACTTAATGGGATTTGCCAGTATCCGGCTGTCATATCCAGACTGGTTAAATACTTCACGTTATAAAATTTTTGGAGCATTTCGTCCAGATTTTCAGGTCTGTCTATTTCCTTCTTTACAATTTTGTTCAAAGTCCTGGCGTCGATAACTACTCTCACTCCCCCATCCCTTTTGTTCATTATGATAAGGGGACTATTATACTCGCTACTACTTCGTTCAATTACCCCCCACTCTATCATTTTATCTATTTCCACTTGAACAGCCTGCCTCTTTGATATGGGTATCGAAAACGGTCTTACGAAAAAAGGTTTATGCTCTATGGTCTCAATCTGGTATTCAAAATTCTTAACTAGGCCAGGTTTGTCCGAAAATACGGGGCGGTTACTATCTAAAATTTCAAGCAATTCTGCTTTCTGTTCGGGAGATATTCCCTCTAAATTTTCCACCATTCCCTTAAATTCCTGCCCCTGCTCGTCACTCTCATTTAATATTCTCTGGACATGGTACACCTCGTACTTGTTTGTCAACCCATCATTCCCTTGGTCGATCTCCAACAACAAAGAATCGATTTTTGAATCAAACACTTTCCCACTTTCCTCAAAATTTAATTCCAAATTCCTAAATGTACTATTTATTTTGATCACTCCCTGGCTACAGTCAATAATAACCTTTTCTTTATCCAACCAATCTATCCCCAAAATCATTTCAGTACTCAAGTCTGGCACAACCAAGAAATCATGTTCAAAGTTTTGTCCTTTTATACTAAATTCAACCAAAATCTGGTTCTTTACCGGCTTGCTAGCCTTACCAGTTGCACCAACAATTTTTACACCTGTCACTGACATAATTACTAGCCCAGGTTTATCACAAATATGTTCGAAAAATGACTGAGAAATTGCACTTATCTGAGACCCAGTATCAAGAAGTACTTGCAATTCCACGTTATAAATTTCAATTGGTATTATAGTTTGTTTAACCGTCGAATGTTTTTCGTTAGCGTGGTCTTCCTTGAGCAAATCCGGGTCGACAATAACATCGTCCCAAGATATGCTTTTAACATTCACTTCACATATATCTGGCGGTTTCTTGGGTTCCGGAAGTTCAAAGTTATCAATTACCTGAACTCTTCGCGAAATAAACCCTGAGTCGTCCGGTGGCTCTTTCTTTCTTTGTTCGGTCTCAACGTCTGGATTTTGCTTTGAAGTTTCTTCCTCATTAGGTACAATGCCACAATTAACTGCATCCCTATTATTTTCACTGATTTTCTCATACCCTCTTTCAGTAAAAGTATATTCATTTTCCTTTACACCTGAAAATTCATCTTCACTAGAGTCATTACTACTCTCTTCCTCAACATCAGATTCACTTAAGCACGCCACTTTTGCACAATAGGGAGAGTTAGTACATTCATTTTCGTCTGTATTTACGTATCTATCATCATCTGAACTATCGTCGGAATCCGACCATTCCGGATCGCTTTCAGGTTCTAACATAAAAGCTTTTCTGAGACAGGCACTAAGTTCTTCCTCTGTATTGTCATCAGGCTTAGATTTTAATTCAATCTCCTCTTTTGGCAAAACGGCCTCATCCTCAGCTTTATTTACATCTACTGTGACTTCATATTCAGTGTAATCCTCGTGGACTTTAATTACTTTCAGGTAATCATCTACCCCTTCTCCACGGTGCCTCTCGGTAGCAGCTTGTACTATTGGCGGACTGTTAGCAGAAGTTATTTCTTCATCAATGCGGAGGATTTCATCCTCCAAATCCTTCCTATCATTAACCTTCATCCTATTGGCAGCACGCGTACTTTGCGCGGCGCTATTTATTCTCCCCTCTTCAAATTTGGGCCACGTCACTTTATGGACGTCCCTACTATCTCTCTTTCCACCAACTAATTTCTTCGCCTCATACTCCCTTTTAAAATCCTCCCACTCACATCGCTTTAGGCCCTTGTACAGATCATCGATCTGCACACGCCAATCAGTTACTTCTGCTAATTCATTATCGCCTTTTACCTCATTGCAAACACTGCTAACCGCACCTCTCTGTGTACTCACAGTCTCATTTATTGTTTCCTTTGCCACGGAATTATCACTCGTAAAATTTTCATTAGCTCTGACTGCTACGTTCGTACCTACTGCTGCCGTATTGCTGGCGGCTTCTTTCCGAACAGATGTTCGGCTAGGCTGGGCCGTTGCCCTCTGGTGCTCCACTCGCCTGTTAACATGAAGCGCTCTGTGCGGCAGCGATGATTCATTCTGGCTCGCACCTGACGCTTGTTTCGCCACAACACGTCGCGGCGTTCCATGCTCGTCCCTAGCCTGTTTTATTACATTACGGTCGGTCCGGTATCTTTTCTTGAATCGGGGCCGGTATGTATTGTCCGCTTCCGTTTGGCCCGCAACGTTCGCGGAAATTAGTTTCCCGCGTCGTTATTATTTTGCGCGGTATACCCTCTACCGCGACCTGGATTATTTCCTCTACCTCTTCCTCTGCCTCTTCCTCTCTGTATTACATTGACGCGAAATCCATCGCCGTCATTTCGTTCGTCATTGTGTCGGTTATTACGGTTACCAAAACTTTGATAATTGGCACGACTTTCGCGCCAATGATCTTCGTCTTCGACTCTTTCGAGAAATGCTTGGAAGCTGCGATGATTGCTTCCTACATACCTTTTTGAATCCTCCGGAAGCTTTTTATATAGCTCCCAGATAATTTCCGAATCTGATCTTCTACCTCTTAGGTGCGTCAATTTCCGGTACCAATACTCACAGAAATCTTTCAAAGAATTTCTGCCCCGGTTATCATGCTGTTTGGCCATGATAAACTCGCGCCATAAATGGTCCTGCTTTTGTTCAGACCAATATTCTTCCGTAAATCTTTGCCTAAATTCTTCGAACGTCATTTGTTCGGTATCTAAATTCATTCCCCAGCGCTTAGCATCACCCGCTAAGGCGCTAATTACAACGTTTATCTTTTCCTGATCAGACAAGTGCTCAGGAAATACTCTCTCGCAATTTTTGATAAAATCTAACGGATGCCACCCGTTATGTTTCTTGGCTGGATCGAAGCGTTCCTCGCCTTCTAACAGCTTCGTAATTGGTGTGCCATTACAGACAACACCAGGCCTATCTTTAATTTTGCTCTCCAGATCGAAAATTTTGCCCTGAATTTTCGTAGTATTTTGTTCACAATTGTGAACACATCCGGTTACTTTTTTACTTAAATCACTTTCAGTGTCTGAAACTACCTTTTTCAATTGCGATATCCCGTGTTGACATTCGTTTACGATTTCAGTTTTAAGACCGAAAACTTTTTCGTCTACCTTAGTTTCAACCAGAGGTTCTACTTTCTCTTGGATGTTGAGAATTTCAACATCAAATCTACTATTAATGTTTCCAATTTCTTCCTGCATAGTATCCATATTTTTGTTAATGGTATCAATTTCAAATTTCAGAGTATTTACCACAGAACTTAAATTACCCACTTTTTGTTCTACCTGTTCTATCTGTTTACTAATTTTAATTCCCTGTCCTTCCACCTGTGCTTTAATTTGATCCACCTGTGTTTTGAGTTGCTCGTTAACGTGTGTTTTGAGCTGTTCATTCTGTGTTTTGAGCTGCTCGTCAACGTGTGTTTTAAGCTGCTCATTTTGCGTTTTGAGCTGCTGATCAACATGTGTTTTAAGCTGATTAACCTGATTGCCGACTTGATTTTGAAGTTGCTCATTCTGTCCTGCAATTTGTTTGGTTAATTGTTCAAATAAGTCGTTCATACTTAAAATTTTTATACTGTTTTGTTCTACAGGATCGATGTGTTCCGATTCTACTTCAGAAGTTTCTTTCGGTTCTTTCTTTATCTGTGGTGAATCAAATATGTCAGTGGATTCGTTCACATACCCACTATCATCTACAAAGTCACCCTCTGCTTCCTGTTTTGTCCCTTGCTGTGTTCGAGGTGATCTCAACCTTTCAATCTGTTCATTGACGTGTTCGTGGTATTGTATGTACGCCAACTGTCTTTCGCTAACGCCATCTGTTATCTGGCCGCGTAAACTCCGGCTACTGCCAGCCGCATTCTCCATTTCACTTGGCGCATCTACCCTGCCTACGTTCCTGTCCATATTGAATGCCAACTATACCACACTATTATACTTGACTCACACTGCAGTTTATTTTGCTAAACTTTATTGCTATTCGTGCCACTGAACATCCACTGTTCAATCTTTACGTTAATTTGTAACCGACAACAACTGGATGTCCTGTCACCGGGAAGCCACTTGTAACACTACCGCCCTAATCTGACGTAGGTTAGCTCTACAAAGCCTGTACTGTAATAAGTTCACGGGCTTCACCTTATAAACAAGGATTTCTAGTACATTAGTTGACCGCGTGTACCTAATAGAAGCAAAATCGGACTTATCTTCAGTCAATAACTACAGTGACGCATCAAGCAAATGTACAGTATAATTATTCTTTCGCATGGACAAGAAGTACACACAGTAGATGCTACCTATAACTAACAATTCGGTCGCCAGCCTACTTAGGCAATTAGTGAGTTTTTTCCTTGTACAAGTGGGTGCATGTACAAGCATAGTAACACGTAGTAACGATACGGTATATGGCAAAGTTTGGAATCCGAAAAATCCACTGAACTAAAGTTTGCTCTTTTTGTACTAATTTGGACGAACTACATTTACACAACACCACACAGTAATGATTACTACTAACTACATTTTTGTATGTTGAGCAGACTGACATCGGGCATAGATTACCCTATAATTAGCAGTTTTGAAAGCACATATACAATGTCACTATTAAAGATGGAAAAACACTAATACACTTAGGTATAATATAGAATTTAGCTTTACTGGTCAAATCTGAGCAGCACACATCAAGGTTTGAACGAATGGATAAGAGAAAAAAGGGGGGGGGGGGCCTGAAAATGTTATAGTGGTTATACTGAAACCGTTAAGTACTGAAGGCAAATTAACACACAAAATTTATCAATCTCTGGATAACTACTCTTTTGTCTCACTTCTGAATAATTTAACTATCATTATTTCTGTCTCAAATTAATTAAATAACATCGCTAACTCAATTAAAAAAAAACTCTTTTGTTCTTTACCAACATTTGCAACAACACACAGAACTTTAAATCCCTTTATGGCATAGATTAATCTGCTGATAATTCTCATTAACATTAACATTAAACTTTCTGTTTAGGATACTCGGATTGCACAATACGAGGTAAGGATCCTGTCTAGGTCAGTGATCAGGATAAGTCATGGCTAAAGCAATTTTGGTAAAAGTCACATTATTATTGAACCATTAGAAACAGTTTCGACACTGGTCCACACAGATACACTTCTAAAGATGAAATAAATGTTTGACCTGTGCAAGTCGGTGCGGCGGATGGCGGGCAGCGAGATAGCGGGCAGCACGGCACACATACAAGCACGGCTAAGGCTCACACAACATCGGCACTTTCCATCTTCTTAGCGTCGTAATTTTTCCAATTTTGTGCCTCAGAATATAGCCATGCCAAGTAGTCGTCGGAATCGGTTCATCCGAGGCTCAATGGAATCCACTTTTCCTGGGTAGCCTCCTCGGTACAGTACGTGTACTTCCGACTGTTGCTCGCCTCCGACTGTGTTACTGAGCCCGTTGTGTCGAACCGCGCCAGTGTGCGTTTTCCCGCCTCGCCTGCCTCCACCTTTTCCCGCTCCCCTACAGGTAGGGTATTCACCACAGGTTTTCTACTACACATATCCTAATGCATTACCTACGTATGGACCAAGTGTATAAATTACAATTTTCACATCTTATAATAGTTTTAACATTAAATACACCTTCCTTTGATCACCACACTATTTGAAATCTAACATAAATAATATTCGTTTCAAAAGTTACTCACAGTTTCTTTAACATGACACGAAAAGAATCGAAAAAGAAATTCAACACATTGCTATTATTAATTTATCTAAATTCATAAAGAAAAAAATTTTTATACGTATAATTCTCGTTACAGTACCACAAGTAACTTCCACCATCTACCTTCAGTTTGCTTGCGGAGTATTGATACATGTTTTTACACATGTTTTAACTTGTCAGCCAGATTAAAATTAACATCATTTAGATGCAGACGAGGAGCTACCAGTACCTTATAACATACCAGACAGGTCGGCCGGGGTGGCCGAGCGGTTCTGGGCGCTACAGTCTGGAACCGCGCGGCCGCTACGGTCGCAGGTTCGAATCCTGCCTCGGGCATGGATGTGTGTGACGTCCTTAGGTTAGTTAGGTTTAAGTAGGTCTAAGTTCTAGGGGACTGATGATCTCAGAAGTTAAGTCCCATAGTGCTCAAAGCCATTTGAACCATTTTTGAACATACCAGACAATTCTCCGTAACCCGATAGTGTTAATTTAACCTAATAACAACAAGAAACAAAAACTGTTTTTAGGCTTACATTTGGCAGATTAGTTCTCACTTAAAACATGTTCACATTTCAGACATTTGAATAAAGAGAACCTATTGACATTGACACAAAGGTATTGAAACATCATTATGTCTGTATGAAACAAAAAGTGTTTTTCATTATTTGCGGACCTTATATCCAGTAATTACATACAAGGCGAAACCCGTATGACATGAGAATAAAATTTGATTCCTGTAAGACTATTGTTTCAGTGCCTATACTTCTTATTTTCCACTAGGGATTTTTGCGTAAATCCGCGCAATCAGTCACACCTTATGTACAGTTTGTTCACTATTTAAGCCATTGCTGTTATTGTGAGTGACCACTGTGTAATGACTGTGACATATTTATGCGTTACCTAGTAATCGCCATATACTTAACAACGTACACTGATGAAACAAGACTTAATGACCATCTGCTTAATAGTGTGTTGGTCAACTTTTGGTTGGTTGGTTGATTTGGGGGAAGGGACCAAACGGCAATGTCATCGGTCCCATCCATTGTAGAAGGATGGGGAAGGAAGTCGGCCGTGCTATTTCAGTGGAACCATCCCGGCATTTGCTTAACTTTTGGAATGATATACAGAAGCAGTTCTGTGTTGCAGGGATTCTAGAAGTCCTTGGTAGGTTTCTGCAGGTTTGTATCACGAGATGCCTACTCTCATGTCATTCGATTCCCATAAATTATGGGCCGGTGCCAGAACGAGATTTTCACTCTGCAGTGGAGTGTGCGCTGATATGAAACTTCATGGCAGATTAAAACTGTGTGCCGGACCGAGACGGGGCATGAGTCGTGCTTGGATAGCTCAGTTGGTAGAGCACTTGACAGCGAAAGGCAAAGGTCCCCAGTTCGAGTCTCGGTCCGGCACACAGTTTTAATCTGCCAAGAAGTTTCATATGGGCCGGTGGTTTGTGGGCGTGTACCTGACACCTGATCTCGAGCCAGATGTGCTGCACTGGCTTCAGATCAGGCGAATCTGGTGCCCAAGACATCAACGTGAGTTCACTATCATGCTCCTCGTACCACTTTAGCACAATTCTGGCCTTGCCACACGGACAATTATCCTTCTAAAACGTGACAGCGCCGTTGGGGAAGACATCAATCGTGAAGCGATAAGAGTAGTAGGTAACATTTTTCAAGGAGTCCTCGAATGTCATGTTGTCTTCGATTACTACCAGAGGTCCCGTGGAAGCTCAGTAGAATGACTCCCGTTGCATAATACTGCCATCATTAGCCATGTCCCATTGCCTATTCATGTTTTCGGCAGTCGTTCGCCTGGATAACGTCGTATACTAATTCTGCTATCGAGCTAATAATTCAGTCGACCTGGAGACAAGATTCTATTAAACCACCGTCGAATCTCGATGATTCCGTTCCCAGTGCAATCGATACTGACGATATTGTTGGGCCAACATGCGAACAGGTAGTGGTCATCCGTTGCAGAGCCGCATAATCAACAATATGCGGTGAATGGTGTGCTCTGACACATTTTTTCAGCTGCTTTCCACAGATGTTCTTGACAGTAGGATGCAAACAGCAAATCAGCTACGCCGTTTCTGAGATGGTTATTCCCAGACGCAGGGCCGTAATAATCTGTTCTTTGTCAAAGTCGCTTATGTTATTGGATTTCGCCATTTACAGCTCACCGATCATCTCTGCTTCACTTATACATTTTCTTGCCGCATTCAGTGCTCATAATTTTTTGACTCCTCAATGTATTTTTCAACTATTCCCACCCATTGCCCAGCTTTTATTCCCATAGACAACTACTGCCTTACTTTCTAAATAATATGAGCCTGCAACAAAAACTTTTCAGGATATTAACTGCTTACAGCTGCATGGCGCTCGCTATATCTCATGAAATACACGATTTTCTCCTGACTTCTGACCGTGAATCTTCATGCTACGAATTTATTTACCCTTAACTAAACACTCTCAGGGATTAGCCGAGCGGCCTAAGGCGCTGCAGTCATGGACTGTGCGGCTGGTCCCGGCGGAGGTTCGAGTTCTCCCTCGGGCATGGATGCGTGTGTTTGTCATTGGGATAATTTAGGTTAAGTAGTGTGTAAGCTTAGGGACTGATGACCTTAGCAGTTAGGTCCCATAAGATTTCGCACACATTTAAACATAAAAACCCTCAAAATCGGAATTTTCAAAGAAGAGCTGTATTTTCGTAATATCTGAGTCAGATTGCGTTGTATTCTGGCGTGAGTGGATTTTGGGGACTTAATCGTCCATCGAAAATACTGTGGGGTTACCTACAAACAAGCCATTTTACCCCATGACACTGAGTATTTATGTCGAATATTTCACATCTTTATTGGTCACGAATTAGAGCTGAGCATTCACTGGATTAGAGATAGCAGCTTACGTCGGTCTGCTGAAGAGAGGCCACACGTGCCCATAACTAGTCGCTACTGACAATAGTGAAGCCGGACGTGGAGCAGCTGCCGCTAGCCTTTGTACGATCGATGGCCAGATGGGGCTTAATGGACGGTAGCGCCAGCCAGCAGTGAGTGTGGTGTCGTACATTATCGATACCACACCAGGCGGAACGCATCCCGACGTTCACAGTAAACCATGTGATGACCCCTCCAATCCGCAGCCGGCTGTAGTGCACACCTGCTGCACACACACACGTATCGCCACCCACCGAGCCGGCGTAAGAAGTCGCCGCAACAAAGCCGGCCCCAGTCTACTAGTGGAGTCGGCCTCAGCATTGTTTATCGTAGCTTCTCTGCATTCCGATTACGTATGATGACTAGGCTCTGACAATGGACTCTCTTGAATTTGTTGTTCGAAGTTATTGTGCCATTCAGATTACGCGCACTTTTAATCATTTCTGCTCTTTGGTTAAGCACCCACCTATTCCTCAGCACCCAACTCTGGCGGATCCAACAGTGGGAGCAACGAATTAGCGTTAGAAGCTGAACTGGTGCAGGCACGGAAAGTGGTCTCCTGCCTAAACTCCTTGCCTCTCCTTGCTGGCAGAATACTTTAGAGCGCATCATGTTTGTAGATGAATGTGGATGTTTATCTATAACCGGCAAATCGCTGTAAAGTGTTAAGGTCACTGAGGCTTTGTTCATGGCTTTAGCAGACACATTCTATCATTACCGTGTCCATCTACATCTACATAAATACTCCACAATCCACCATACGGTGCGTGGCGGAGGGTACCTCGTACCACAACTAGCATCTTCTCTCCCTGTTCCACTCCCAAACAGAACGAGGGAAAAATGACTGCCTATATGCCTCTGTACGAGCCATAATCTCTCTTATCTTATCTTTGTGGTCTTTCCGCGAAATATAAGTTGGCGGCAGTAAAATTGTACTGCAGTCAGCCTCTAATGCTGGTTCTCTAAATTTCCTCAGTAGCGATTCACGAAAAGAACACCTCCTTTCCTCCAGAGACTCCCACCCGAGTTCCTGAAGCATTTCCGTAACACTCGTGTGATGATCAAACCCACCAGTAACAAATCTAGCAGCCCGCCTCTGAATTGCTTCTATGTCCTCCCTCAATCCGACCTGATAGGGATCCCAAACACACGAGCAGTACTCAAGAATAGGTCGTATTAGTGTTTTATGAGCGGTCTCCTTTACAGATGAACCACATCTTCCCAAAATTCTACCAATGAACCGAAGACGACTATCTTCCTTCCCCACAACTGCCATTACGTGCTTGTCCCACTTCATATCACTCTGCAATGTTACGCCCAAATATTTAATCGACGTGACTGTGTCAAGCGCTACACTTCTAATGGAGTATTCAAACATTACGGAATTCTTTTTCCTATTCATCTGCATTAATTTACATTTATCTATATTTAGAGTTAGCTGCCATTCTTTACACCAATCACAAATCCTGTCCAAGTCATCTTGTATCCTCCTACAGTCACTCAACGACGACACCTTCCCGTACACCACAGCATCATCTGCAAACAGCCGCACATTGCTATCCACCCTATCCAAAAGATCATTTATGCAGATAGAAAACAAAGCGAACCTGCCACATTTCCCTGGGGCACTCCAGATGATGCCCTCACCTCCGATGAACACTTACCATCGAGGACAACGTACTGGGACCTATTAGTTAAGAAGTCTTCGAGCCACTAACATATTTGGGAACCGATCCCATATGCTCGTACCTTAGTTAGGAGTCTGCAGTGGGGCACCGAGTCCATAGGAGCGATGTGGTTAACGTTCAGTAGTAATCACAAATGACATTTTGAAAACTGGTTTTCCTAACAAAGTTTTTTGAGGACGTTAGGCGTTTTTCATCGAGCGTATATCTCATGACTTTTAAAGTGGCTGCAACGTGGCAATCTCGTTGCACGAATGAGAGTTAATCTTGTCAGATCGTAGGCATGTTCTGCCACGACCTTGGGCTCGGTCGAGTACTCGCTAATGAAGCGGTTCTGTGAGCTGCAAAGGTGCACTAATACCGTAGCTGGAATGCGAACGGCAGGACGTAGTAACACAGCAGCGGTATTGCAGAGGAAAATCCGATGGGCGCATGTAATCGAATACCCCTTATGAATTGTGTTTTGAATACTAGTTATGACTTGCGTTTCGAATACGAGAAGTGTGTTAGAAAACGACGAATAAATGTTATACACCGAATTTGCAACCGAGTTATCCGCTCTTTTAGCTATAATCTACCGTAGATTCCTGGAACGAAGGACCGTGACCAGTAGTTCGAAGAAAGCACAAGTCACATCTATCTTCAAGAAAGGTAGCAGAAGTGATCC
Source organism: Schistocerca piceifrons (assembly GCF_021461385.2). Taxonomy (NCBI): domain Eukaryota; kingdom Metazoa; phylum Arthropoda; class Insecta; order Orthoptera; family Acrididae; genus Schistocerca; species Schistocerca piceifrons. The sequence continues at coordinate 50,166,481 of NC_060149.1, read as the reverse complement.
ACAAAACTAGCGTCCAATATCCTTGAGATCGATTTGTAGAAGAGTCTTAGAACATTTTCTTACCTCAAACGTGATGGGTTATCGAAGAGAATGGCCTCCTCCATGCCAACCAGCATGCATTCCGAAAACATCAATGAAACCGAACTAGCACAGTTCTCACATGACATTCTAAGAGTCATGTATCAAGGCAGTAAGATGAAGTACTTCTCTATTTCGAAAAGCATTTGAATCAGTAATACACCCGCGCTTATAACCAAAAGTACGATCGTGTGGGGTATCTAGGGAAATTTGTGACACGACTGAGAATTTTTTGGCTGGGAGAACGCAGATTGATATCTTGAATGGAGTGTCATCGACAGTTGTTGAATTAACTTCAGGTGTGCTCCAGTGATTTTTGTTGGCACCCTTGCTTTTGATGTAGTGTATTAATGACCTTGCAGGCCGGCCGGAGTCGCCGAGCGGTTAAAGGCGCTACAGTCAGGAACCGCACGACCGCTACGGTCGCAGGTTCGAATCCTGCCTCGGGCATGGATGTGTGTGATGTCCTTAGGTTAGTTAGGTTTAAGTAGTTCTAAGTTCTAGGGGACTTATGACCACAGCAGTTGAGCCCCATAGTGCTCAGAGCCATTTGAACCAACCATTTAATGACCTTGCAGATAATATTAACAGGAACCTCAGACTTTTCGCAAGTGATACACTTTTCTGTGAAAAAAAGCTGCGCAAATATTCAGTCATATCTTGATAAGATTTCAAAGAGGTATAAAGACGGACAACTTCTTTTAAAAGTTAAATATGTAAAATAGTTCACTTCTCATAAACTAGCAGAAACACAGTGTCCTGTGACCACAGCATCAAAGAGTCGTAGTTGGAATCGATCAGTTCATACAAACACCTTGGTGTAACAGTATCCAGAGATATGAAATAGAACAATCACATAGGTTCAGTCGTAGGTAAAGCCTGTGTCAGACTTCGGCTCATTGGTAGAATACTAGGAAAGTGCAGTCAGTCTGCAAAGAGGTTTTTCACAAATTACCTGTGCGGCTCTTCATAGAAAATAGCTCAAGTGTGTGGGACCCGTATCAGTTAGGGCTAACAGGGGATACTGAACGTGTAAAAAGAAGAACAGCAAGATTCGCCACAGGTTTGTTTAATGCGTAGGAGAGTGTCACAAAGTTTCTGAATAAACTGATCTCGCCGACTCTTGAAGGTGAACGCAAACTAATACGAGAAACCTACTTACAAAGTTTCAGTAATTTGTTTTAAATATGATTCCGGAAGAGTACTACAACTCCATACGTATCGCACCTGTAAGGGATCTTCTGGACGAGATTAGATTAACTAAACCGAGATATTCCATTATTCTTCCCGCGCTCCATACTTGAACACAAGGGCAGAAGCATTAATTACTGGTATAACGAAAGTATCCAGTGCCATGCATTTGACAACGGCTTACACACTACGGATGTAAAATAGCTGTCAAATGAAATCGAGGCCGCTATAGAAAGAGAATGGCATGGATGTTAGTAACGCGGGTAAGTGTGTGTATCCTCTGTTAGGGATCAGGAAGGAAGAGCGCGAACGTTCACCGCTGTGCCATATGTCTGTTAGACGTGCTCTGCGAGCGGTCAGTGAAGTGTGTGCCTCCGACTTCACTATGGAGGCCGGGAAAGAGGAACAGCAAGGTGAAAAGCAGTTTTTGACCGCGGGAGGACTTTCGGTAAGTGAATCTCATATCCGAATATCTGGAGTCTATGGCGAACGCAGTATGTTACGTGTGCGTGTGTTTTCGTGGAACAAACGATGTAGAGAAGGTCGGGTGTCATCGATAGTGAGCAGTCGGCCAGAACAAACTTATCGTGTCATGACAAATGATGGATGTCTGACAGTGGAAGACTTCAGGCTTATGATGGGCAACAGTCATGCTACCGTTCACGCCATGATGACAGAGCATCTGAATGAAGTTCCTGACAATCTGTGTGCAGTGGGTTCCCCACAGCTTGGAGTAGGGGCAGAACAGAATGTCGATATGATGACTGCAGCGCCTGGAACGGTGTCATGGTGAAGAATATCGTTTCCTGTCCCGTGCCGTCGCGGAAGAAGAAAATGATGTCATCATTCTGAGTCGGAGAGCAAGCGTCAGAGCCATCAATGGAAGCAAATGGATTCTCCCCCACCGAAAATATCCGAAGCCGTATTCGGCACGGCACGAGAAAGTCACAATGACTTTTTCTGTTACTGCAAGGGCTCGCTACTCATCAATTTTCTGGAACACGCGCCACAATTAACGAACAGCAGTACGTGGACACTTTGCAAAAACTGAAGCACACCATCAAGTCCCAATATACAGGAACGTTGATGGATCACACCATTCTGTTGCAGGATAATGCACGCCCGCATGTTTCCAAGGTTTCGACTATGCTGCAGAAGTTTCTCCGGGAAGCGCCTACAGGCTCCATATACAGTCACAATTTATCACCATGAGATTTACATATATTTGGAGCCCCGAAAAAAGCCATTTTGGCTGTCGATTTGCTTCGGACGAAGAGAGCATGCCTGGGTACAATTATGATCTCATAAGCAACCACAAACATTTTTTCATAGAGCCATTGGCCTTCTTATCTGACAGAGGAGTAAATGTATTAATTCTTAAGAAGATTGCTTTTGAAATGATAAACAGTTACTTACTTTCTCCATCTATCTCGTTTTCATTTGACTGCCCCTTGTACAAGAAACTGGTATAAGCATGCGTATACAAATACAGAGATATGTATAGAAGCAGAATACGTCGCTGCGGTCGGCAACGCCTATGTAATAGAAGTGTCTGGAGCAGTTGTTAGATCGGTTACTGCTGTTACAATAGCAGGTTATCAAGCTTTAAGTGAGTGTGATCGTGGTGTTATAGTCGGTGCAAGAGCAGTGGGGCACAGCATCCACGAGGTAGCGATAAAGTGGGGATTTTGTAGTACGATCCTTTCACGAGTGTACCGTGAATGTCAGGCATCCGGTAAAATATCAAATATCCGACATCGATGAGGCCGAAGAAAGATGCTGCAAGAACGGGACCGATGATGACTGAAAAGACACGTTCAACGTGACAGCAGTGCAATTCTTCCGCAAATTGTTGCAGATTTCAATGCTGGGCCATCAACAAGTGTCAGCGTGCGAACTATTCAACAAAATATCGCCAGCTGCGGTGGCCGTGCGGTTCTAGGCGCTCCAGTCCGGAGCCGCGCTGCTGCTACGGTCGCAGGTTCGAATCCTGCCTCGGGTATGGGTGTGTGTGATGTCCTTAGGTTAGTTAGGTTTAAGTAGTTCTACGTTCTAGGAGACTGATGGCCACAGCAGTTGAATCTCATAGTGCTCAGAGCCATTTGAACCATTTGAACAAAATATCATCGATATGGACTTTCGGAGCCGAAGGCCCAATCGTGTACCCCTGATGACTGCACGACAAGAAAGTTTTACACCTCGCCTAGGCTTGTCAACACCCAAATTGGACTGCTGATGGCTGGAAACATGTTGCCTGATCGGACGACTCTCGTTTCAAGTTGTATCGAGCGGATGGACGTCTATGTATATGCTGACAACCTCATGAATCCATGAACCCTGCATGTCCGCAGGGGACTCTTCAAGCTGGTGGAGGCTCTGTAATGGTGTGGAGCGTGTGCAGTTGGGATGATATCGGACCCCTGATACGTCTAGATACGACTTTGACAAGTGCCAGGTACGTAAGCATCCTGTCTCATCACTTACATCCATTCATGTCCATTGTGCATTCCGACAGATTTGGGCAATTCCACCAGCAAAATGCGACACCCTATACGTCCAGAATTCCTACGGAGTGGCTCCAGGAGCACTCTTCTGAGTTTAAACACTTCCGAACGTCACCAGACTCCCCAGACATGAACATTATTGAGCGTATCTGGGATGCCTTGCAACGCACTGTTCAGAAGACTTTAAACATTAGTCGAGTCCATATCACGTCGTTTGGACGCACTTCCGCGCTCTTATGGGGGCATTTCTTTGGCTCTTTAGAGTAAATAACAAAGGGTCACTTGAAAAATAGGCTACTGATATGGTAAACAAATAAGCAAGCATACCAGCTTATAGAGGATATGAAAGGAATACCATTTGACAAAGAAAAGTCTATTTAACTCGAGCTCAAACTACATATCTTATGAGCTATGAGAATTTCTTCATCTGCGATACTGTGAAACAAATTTCATCTACTGCATGAGCTTTGTTTCTCAATAGATTGCTGGGAGCGTGGTTGACTGGAGGGTCGAGTGCAAACATCGTACACAGTAAAGAACGCCTTTTTTAAAATCAAATACATGTCGCAGCTCAAAGAGGCAATTATACCTCTCCATCCTAGATGCCGAGCAGGCGCCCTGCGATGCTCTCGGCATTCCTATGGTAGCGTGGCAGCCTTTAGATGCCACGGCTGTTGACGTCAGCCCCACACTACTTCCCTTGGTGGCGTGTAGCCATGGCGGCCCCTCACGCTGCACGTGTCACCGCGTCTGCGTGTGGAGGCGGCTGTGAACGGGGTATGACTCGCTGCCCTCTCGAGGGAGTCGTACCGTGGCTGGTGCTGAGGTACCGAGTACCACTTGGAACTGAACGTCGACGACATCGGCTACTGATGACAGTTTGGCACGGCATGGCACCAAGACCTGTGAGGGACTTGGTGCTGGCAGCAGGTCACACCTAATCTGGAACCCATGGTTGCTGCTTGTGGCTCACATTTGTGTCGCTGTCTAGCATAGTTCTGGCATCTTGGTGGTGCTGCTCGACTCCAGCGATGAGAAGTTGTCTCTACATCAAAATTCCGACTTAATTGTATGACTCTGGCGCCCATTTGTGTCAGTAAAATGTGACACCAAAGCACGTCTCACAAAGCAATAGACTTAGCCTGATGTGGTGACATCGCCCCACTTGCTACATGGATTCCGCTGTGCAGTGCAGTTTACTACTGTACTTGGCTATCCTCAGCTCACAATCCATTTGAATTTCGGTTATTGTGACACACATGTTACCACGCTGGTGGGTACCATCTAGAGTTTGCTGATGCAGCGTGTCATGGGTTCTTTCTCATTAATTCTTATTACCTTTACTGATAAGACCCGGTTCCTCTGGTCTTGCTCTGGCGCAGTTTTCTACTGTAATTACCTTTATCCTTGATCTGTAAAGCAATTACATAATACTAAATTGGCTACTCCTAGCTACTTCACAATTAATATATAAATCTGCAGCTTTGTGATTGTATAGTTCATCCCTTGTCCAAGGGAGCCAGTCTACGGAAACTTGAATTATCCGTAGATCCGGGTTTCAAGAGGCTCATCATTTCAAATACATCAGCGCTAGGCAGAGCAAAATCAGAGTCACCATGATGCTAGGAATCATGACACTCAAGGCATAGTTACCTGACGTCTACCATCCCAATACTGTTGCACATGCTGCAACTATTGCTATGCAGTCGTGCACCCAACCAGTGCTGCTATCATCCAACTTAGTGAAAGATCGTGGCTCAGTTCACAGGTGTCGTTAAAGGAGCTACCATTTTGTCTGGACAGCAGCTCTAGAGGTTTATCCAACCAAAATAGCTCTGGCCCTGTCACATTCAGCAGAGTAGCTTCTGTCATAGTACCTGGTAAATGAAACATGGGTCCCATAATATCACACATAGTCCCATTTATTGACAGTCCACTACCTTGTTCTTCTAACCATATTGCCCCCAGAAGTTGCCCTTGCTCATAGCAACTAGGAAACTACTATATCATTGTACAGTGAATGTGTCAAATGTAAATCCGCTCTCTGGAAATACGGTTTCTGTTTAATCCCCTCATTTTGTCAAGGACATTCCTCTATTTTATCCCTGAACGATTGCATGATGCATGTGGGCCCACCCTTCGAAATCTTTCAAGTTGGGCATATGGCGACTACTTCACTTTAACATTGCTAGGGTCCCCCCTCACTCATCACCACATGCCGATCTCCATTTTCTGTCAATAACTGCAGCCTTTCGTCTTTCACTTACACAAGTTAACCAACTGCTGTTAACTTTACCGGATAAGTGTGCACCATGTAGCATGGGAACACTGCATGCTTGCTTACTCGCAGTACATTTACTGGTAGGTACAACTGAGCATTATCCGTTGTTGCACCACTGCTAGCTGTAATCCTGGCGAAAATTGTCCTCGCACCTTCCTCAACCTATTCCGATACTGATAAGGTGACAGGAAGTCCGGAAATCTAAACTTCACTGCCCATGTAGCACTTGATGGACAACGTCTTGCAAGTTCGTTAATTCCAATCTTGTGGCCTAGATACTATCCCTTGCGACAGCAACAGTCTTCGCATTGTTATTCTTGCATTTAGCACTTGCATCCGTGTTTGTACTGCTGCCAGGTTCCGACTTAGAGTGCTAGCCAAAGCTCTAGCGTAATCCATGACTTCGTTCAACAAGCCGCTCTCCAAGTTCATAATCTGCGTGAAATATCACTCCAGAGTTACTTTATTTACATCCACTAAACTCCTTGTGGCCTCTTCTTTTTCGTTAAGTTTGCTTACATCACTTGCGTCTGCTTATAACACTTACTCGTTTGCTATGACACAAACCAGTGTCACCCTCTGGTAGGAAATTTTGTATTTGACCATGTCTCCGTCTAACGGAAGAAAGGTTTCGGACAGCAATTTTGTGGTTGTTGCAGTTAACAGAAAAACTAAACAGGCTTTACTTTGGGGATAATGAAAGTAGAAAATATCATACGAATGAAATAATAAACGGTCGCCAGCCTAATTAGGCATACTAATTTGAAACATTAGTTCAAGGAAATTGAACTTTAGTAGTTTTAGTGAATTTCATTAAGATTCCCTTTGTGTAGTACACTGGATACACTCGACCACAGGGCGATGTAAGATGTGAGTAGCAGTAGTTACCACTAATGCACAAACCAGTTACCATAGAAAGCAAGATTGTACCCCACTCATAATAACAGTTACGATCACAATCATTATATAACTCAGAACTGAGATGTTACTGCAGGAAACAATGAACTAATGTTGGGCATGAAAGGACTTCTGACGTAAATGACAAATAGATACCACAAATAAAATTAAATAATACTACAGATACACTTTTTATACTCCCATTTATATAAAAGTATCAGATTTCTTTATTAGCAGTAAATATACCAATTATCTTTCTGATATGAGAAGAATATGGTGGGGACCCATAAACTGATACTGTCTAACTAGGCAAGTCTATGATTATTTCAGATCAAAGTTCAATTCAACCAAAATTAATGCTTAGCCCCACCTGGAATAATTTATGTTCTCATCTTTTACAGCAATTTACTCAAGACTGAGCACGATTACCCTCAAACAAAAATAATCGTTCATGACAGCAATCAAGGCTAAATTACGTTTCAAGTATGTTCAATTTATGTGCCTTTTGCATCACCTGATAAGCAATCATTTTAGACAGTAACATTTACACTCTCTGGCACTGAATTTTTGCACATTTAATACACAGAAACAAATCACTAGTTAGTCAGAAACAAGACACTCGGTTTTCTGCACACTTAGGAGAGGATCCTGCTTCGGTTCATGAGTAGAACAAAGTTAGGGTTCAAAACACGGGTTTATATCACTTGGATTATTATTGAAAACACTCACTCTAATTTACTGGTCCATGCTATAATACATATCTATGTGCCTGAAGTTGGTAAAGCGGTGGCGAAGTACTGGTGACAAAGGACGTGGCGGCTAACTGTACTCACGGCTCTTGTTGATGAAAGCTCTGCTCTCTACAATTTCTTCTCGGCGACGGATTTTTATCGTATTAGAGCCATTCCTTATTGCCAAGAGCACCATGAAATAGCCAAATCCACATCTGAGGCAAAATTCCATACAAAACGGCTTCCAAATGCCTCCCTTGGCACCCTCGATGTATACTGTACAACGGCTAGTCACTGACTGCATACCGTTCCCACCAAGTAGCCATCCAGTTCGACCGCCAAAACCACCTTTTACATCGCGCCAAGCCAATTCCGTTGCGGAGGGACTTCCTTACAGCTTTTACCTTTCACAGTATAAGTTCGCTAAGCATGAACTAGCTTCCAATATACAAATTTTTCTTTATGAATATACATATATTATAAAATTTCATTATTTTTAAACATCATTTAGCTTTTACAATATATATATTGCAAACTTTAACTTTCCTGTCACAAATCAATGGCCGTAACTAACAAAGAACAAATACTTCATAATTACAGATACATAGTTCCACATAATATCTATTTCTAATCGATATTGGTGTTACATGCTGTCCCGAAGATGGTCTTCAGCATTCTACCCTTCACACCTAACCATCACTTTTCACTCTCCTGGACTCATGTGCCACCACTCTGACCACCTCCGCTGCCTGCTCCTTTAATCGTGCATAAACCTTAGGCCTTTGTGCTGGCCGAGAGATTAATGATAAATGCAAGCTAGGTAAGGGGCGAATGCTGTAGAGTACTCCTTGTAAAACCGATCTGGGATTGCATACGGACCTAATTATTTATCTCCTTTCAAATCTTTTGGTTGTTTCTGTACGCCATGGAAGGTTACTACAATGTCGTCCGTACCCGAGTCTGTCCGATGGTCAAATGACGCTATGTTTGCTCGATTCTCCTGTGTGAACGATTTCTTACCGGTCAACAAGGGAGTGAATAGAAGCCTTAGACCTGATTAGTGATTTTAGATAAGACCAGAATTTACTCGGATTCTCTGCAAGATCTTTTACTAACGTGTGACGGTTGTAGCAGTTGTATGCTTGGAGCATAGATCTTTTCACAGACGCACGAATCTCTACTAACCTTCTTTTGTCGTCATTTATGCGTTCTCTTTTGAACCGAGAGCGCAATAGTCTCTGCTTCCTCAGCATCCTCCGAGTTTCGTTATTAGGCCATGGTGGGTCTTCTCCATCCTTTATCTACTTACTAGGTACTTAACTCTCTAGACCACGCTTTTTAATATGCTTAAACTTTGCCCATAATTACTCAACATGCATATTGCTGGAACTAAGTGATGCCATTTCAAGGTCTACGTGCGAGGCTAATAACTGCTTATCTGCTCTATCTAGCAGAAACACGCTCCTAGCATTCTTGACTGGTTTATTTACTTTCGTAATCGCAGTTGCTGTAATGACATCATGATCGCTAATCCCCCTTTCTATACTGACGTTGTCAAAAGGACCGGCAAATTTGTAGCTACAAGGTCGAAGGTATTTCCATTTCGCGTGCGCCGGCTGGAGTGGCCGTGCGGTTGTAGGCGCTACAGTCTGGAACCGAGCGACCGCTACGGTCGCAGGTTTGAATCCTGCCTCGGGCATGGATGTGTGTGATGTCCTTAGGTTACTTAGGTTTAAGTAGTTCTAAGTTCTAGGCGACGGATGACCTGAGAAGTTAAGTCGCATAGTGCTCAGAGCCATTTGAACCAATCCATTTCGCGTGGGCTGCTGAGCTAGATGCTCAAGACAATTTTCACTTTTCAGCAAACGTGTTCAAATGAATTTCGCATGACTGACTGTGTGTAACCCAGCAATGAAGCCATAGACATCCCAGTCTGTACTCGGTAGGTTAAAGTCGCCTCCAACCAGTATTGCATGATCTGGGTATTTACGCGCTATTGACCGTAGACTTTCTTTGAATGACTCTAGAACTGTCACAGCGCAATCAGGTTGCCGGTAAAAAGACCCAACAATTAACTTGGTTTCACCTACATCTGTTAATACGAGATCAGTTGACATCTCTGTGACACTCAACTTGGCCTCAGAAGAGACAGCATTTTTAATGTAGGTTAATTCTTACAAAGAAGAAAACAGCAACCAGCCAATATTAATACTGCTATTTATTTAGGTAAATAGCGCCGTTACCGGTTTCGAACTGGCAATTTCATCATCAGACGGCAGTTCAAATGATTTTCAAGATACACTTTACATTATCGTCCGTTATCAAATTTTTATTATTCCACTGTGGCGAAGTATTTTTGGTGTGTTGTTGCCCTACGGTAAAAAAACAGTGTTAGAAGCGCCCTATGTGAATATAACTAAGCTCCAAACGATGAAATACAGCGTAAATAAATGTGTGAGGTTAAGTGGTTATGATACTTACGTCGAAAATTTCGCACGATATTGTTGCGAAGTTGCAGGATTGTATTTTTCGCCTATTCCTAAATACATCAAGCACTTACGTAACTTGTACATCACCATATTGTGCAAAGCACCACACACACACACACACACACACACACACACACACACACCAAAAAGAATTTGCCACATGTGAAGTTGTCACAGAGATTGCAGATTTAGAAACACAACAGTGTCAGAGACGTGCTCTCTCAGAGACATCACAATATACAGGTTACATTGATTTCACAGAATGACTGTTTTTAAAGAATAACACAACTTAATGAAAATTAAAACACAAATATACACCTTACATTATGAGCGTATAATATTACAAATGATGTTGACAGATACAGTAATCAGCTTGTGTGAATGCTACTTATATAGTATTATGTAAATACTGTGCTATATACAAGGACTACATAGAGGTGAGATAAAATGAATAATATGACACTAACAATTGTATTAACATCTATCTATGGTGCACTGAAATTTTTAATCAAGTATAGTAGCAGTAATTTTTTTTTCAAGAATCAAGGTAGCATTACAAGTATTTATATTACAAAGAATACCATATTCAGTGAGCATTAATTACAAATAAATTGGGAAAATGTGATGGCTGAGAGAGAACGTCTCTGACAGTGTTGTGTTTCTAAATTTGCAATCTCTGTGACAACTTCAGATGTGGCAAATTCTTTTTGGTGTGTGTGTGTGTGTGTGTGTGTGTGTGTGTGGTGCTTTGCGCAATATGGTGATGTACAAGTTACGTAAGAGCTGGATATATTTAGGAATATGCGAAAAATACAGTCTTGCAACTTCGCAGCAAAATCGCGCGGAATTTTCGACGTAAGTACCATAACCACTTAACCTCACATTTATTTACGCTGTATTTCATCGTTTGGAGCTTAGTTATTTTCACATAGGGCGCTTCTGACACTGTTTTTCTACCGTAGGGCAACACACCAAAAATACTTCGCCGCAGTGGAATAATAAAAATTGAAAACGGACGATAATGTAAAGTATATCTTGAAAATCATGTGACGAGCCGTCTGATGATGAAATTGCCAGTTCGAAACCGGCAACGGCGCTATTTACCTAAATAATTAGCAGTATTAATAGTGGCTGGTTGCTGTTTTCTTCTTTGTAAGAATTAACCTACATTAATTGTACACAGCCACGGTCTCACCATGTCAGTTCTAGACAAAATGACAATATTTTTGTCAACTGCAATGAACACTCTCCCTCCTATGGCCTCTAATCTGTCGTTCCGATATACATTCCATGACTCGCTAAATGTGTCAGAGCATTTCTCTTCCGGTTTTTGCCAGATTTAGATCCGAAAACTAACATTTGAATGGCCATTGATACACACTCTGAATCTGCCTGTGTGTTACCTGTTAGAACGAAAATGAGGAGAGATGTCGCTGACAGGGATAAATCGATGACCAGACAACTTTCAAACCGATAACGGTGAGGAGCTTTACAGTAGGTATTTCAAGGCTGTGATGCAACGTCCACTCACCTGAAGGCGAGTATCGTGGAAAGTCTGAACAGAACAGTAAAGAATGAAATGTGAAAGTGTATTAACCTTTGTGGTTCATACAAATGGAGTGACATCCTCCCAGAAATAAGTAAACAGTATAACCGAACCAAACGTATCACCATAAAATTGAGACCAACCTATGGTCGTGATAATGGACTTATGGATACAGTACACTACCGTATTAAAACGTTGGATCCATGTAAACAGAAATTTAATATGGGTGATTTGGTGCATATCTCAAAACACAGGACATCATTTGAAAAGTCATACCTCCGAAACTGGTAGATTGAGATATTCACAGTTTCCGAAGTGCAGAGAACAAATCCCAGAACTTACATCTTAAAAGATAGCAGTGGCACTGCAATTTCAAGATGCTTTTACAAAAAAGAATTGCAGAAGAGTTCAGAATCACAAATGTTTGTCGTATTGCACGTCATAAAACGTTGAGGCAACGTAGCACTAATTAAATGGCTTGGTTTTCCTGCAACACAAAACAGTGGGATTCACGCTATTTGCTGTATCATGTGGTTTAGAAACCACAACCAGCAGAGGAGCATAAAATGAACGATAGGAGACATGTTATAGGAGGTGGTGGTATTATCGACAAACTTCCAATCGAACTGCACATTCTGGGGTATAATTTGTGCGTATAAGGTACAGAGCTTCAGAAACGTTTGGATCGTTGTAATAAGGGGATTTACGTGCTTGACGAGGCCATGAAGATCTCCCAGGAAGTCTCGCTGCAGATCGAATTTTAGCTGATAAAGCCAAGGCAAAACGTGCGAGAAAGGCTGTTGGTACAGGGAAGGGCATTTCAGCATTTGTAGTTGGTAAAACCATTCTTGGAAAAATTAAGTTGTGCCTGCTTGTGAATTTCAAACAAGTTATGAACGCCACACGACAGTCACTGAAGAAGAAGATGAAGAAGAAGAAGAAGACAACGACGAAGAAAAACCAGGCTAGGCTGTTTAAAAAACTGTACCTTGACAGTGATGTATGCAGCTAAAAGCGCCCTGAAGCATAAAAGAATGGTTAAAGCACGCCAAGTTCTGCCGATACCCAAGACATCAGGCGGAATTATCCCCTTCCTCATTCCTGGCCTCGCAGATTTTTCAACGATGGGTTCATTTGCTGGTGGTGGTGTGGCTATTGCCAGAACAGTCAAGAACGCACAGAACTCCCAGGAGCAGCGAGAGGAAGCGAAAAACCTTAATCGCATGATGACAGAAGCAGCCATCGGAAAGGGACTACCCCTAAAACCATTCAATAAAGCACTAGGTCTCTTCACAAATTAAAAAGAAAGCCCATTAGCTATCATACCGAATGGACCGCTTACAAATTTAGATCTGCTCAAGTTTGTTAGGAAAGAATTTACCATACCAAGGTTCCGTGGTGTGTTTACGTGAGATACATTACCGAAGACTATGTGGAAATCCAGAGGATATAGAATTGTGAATTAAAATGTTGCTAGGGGATCGGGAATCCACTGGGTGGCATATGTTAAGAAAAATATAAAGAACGTCTACTATTTTGTCTCATTTGGAGATCTGCAGCCACCAGAAGTGTTACAACTATACTTTACCGACAGAGGATCTCTGTTCTACAATTCTCATCGTTACCAAGACTTTAATATTTACTTGTGTGGGAAAAATGTTCAAATGTGTGTGAAAGCTTATGGGACTTGACTGCTAAGGTCATCAGTCCCTAAGCTTACGCACTACTTACATTAATTACAAATAAATTGGGAAAATGTGATGGCTGAGAGAGAACGTCTCTGACACTGTTGTGTTTCTAAATCTGCAATCTCTGTGACAACTTCACATGTGGCAAATTCTTTTTGGTGTGTGTGTGTGTGTGTGTGTGTGTGTGTGTGTGTGTGTGTGTGTGTGTGTGTGGTGCTTTGCACAATATGGTGACGTACAAGTTACGTAAGAGCTGGATATATTTAGGAATATGCGAAAAATACAGTCTTGCAACTTCGCAGCAAAATCGCGCGGAATTTTCGACGTAAGTACCATAACCACTTAACCTCGCATTTATTTACGCTGTATTTCATCGTTTGGAGCTTAGTTATTTTCACATAGGGCGCTTCTGACACTGTTTTTCTACCGTAGGGCAACACACCAAAAATACTTCGCCGCAGTGGAATAATAAAAATTGAAAACGGACGATAATGTAAAGCATATCTTGAAAATCATGTGACGAGCCGTCTGATGATGAAATTGCCAGTTCGAAACCGGCAACGGCGCTATTTACCTAAATAATTAGCAGTATTAATAGTGGTTGGTTGCTGTTTTCTTCTTTGTAAGAATTAACCTACATTAATTGTACACAGCCACGGTCTCACCATGTCAGTTCTAGACAAAATGACAATATTTTTGTCAACTGCAATGAACACTCCCCCTCCTATGGCCTCTAATCTGTCGTTCCGCTATACATTCCATGACTCGCTAAATGTGTCAGAGCATTTCTCTTCCGGTTTTTGCCAGATTTAGATCCGAAAACTAACATTTGAATGGCCATTGATACACACTCTGAATCTGCCTGTGTGTTACCTGTTAGAACGAAAATGAGGAGAGATGTCGCTGACAGGGATAAATCGATGACCAGACAACCTTCAAACCGATAACGGTTAGGAGCTTTACAGTAGGTATTTCAAGACTGTGATGCAACGTCCACTCACCTGAAGGCGAGTATCGTGGAAAGTCTGAACAGAACAGTAAAGAATGAAATGTGAAAGTGTATTAACCTTTGTGGTTCATACAAATGGAGTGACATCCTCCCAGAAATAAGTAAACAGTATAACCGAACCAAACGTATCACCATAAAATTGAGACCAACCTATGGTCGTGATAATGGACTTATGGATACAGTACACTACCGTATTAAAACGTTGGATCCATGTAAACAGAAATTTAATATGGGTGATTTGGTGCATATCTCAAAACACAGGACATCATTTGAAAAGTCATACCTCCGAAACTGGTAGATTGAGATATTCACAGTTTCCGAAGTGCAGAGAACAAATCCCAGAACTTACATCTTAAAAGATAGCAGTGGCACTGCAATTTCAAGATGCTTTTACAAAAAAGAATTGCAGAAGAGTTCAGAATCACAAATGTTTGTCGTATTGCACGTCATAAAACGTTGAGGCAACGTAGCACTAATTAAATGGCTTGGTTTTCCTGCAACACAAAACAGTGGGATTCACGCTATTTGCTGTATCATGTGGTTTAGAAACCACAACCAGCAGAGGAGCATAAAATGAACGATAGGAGACATGTTATAGGAGGTGGTGGTATTATCGACAAACTTCCAATCGAACTGCACATTCTGGGGTATAATTTGTGCGTATAAGGTACAGAGCTTCAGAAACGTTTGGATCGTTGTAATAAGGGGATTTACGTGCTTGACGAGGCCATGAAGATCTCCCAGGAAGTCTCGCTGCAGATCGAATTTTAGCTGATAAAGCCAAGGCAAAACGTGCGAGAAAGGCTGTTGGTACAGGGAAGGGCATTTCAGCATTTGTAGTTGGTAAAACCATTCTTGGAAAAATTAAGTTGTGCCTGCTTGTGAATTTCAAACAAGTTATGAAAGCCACACGACATTCACTGAAGAAGAAGATGAAGAAGAAGAAGAAGAAGACAACGACGAAGAAAAACCAGGCTAGGCTGTTTAAAAAACTGTACCTTGACAGTGATGTATGCAGCTAAAAGCGCCCTGAAGCATAAAAGAATGGTTAAAGCACGCCAAGTTCTGCCGATACCCAAGACATCAGGCGGAATTATCCCCTTCCTCATTCCTGGCCTCGCAGATTTTTCAACGATGGGTTCATTTGCTGGTGGTGGTGTGGCTATTGCCAGAACAGTCAAGAACGCACAGAACTCCCAGAAGCAGCGAGAGGAAGCGAAAAACCTTAATCGCATGATGACAGAAGCAGCCATCGGAAAGGGACTACCCCTAAAACCATACAATAAAGCACTAGGTCTCTTCACAAATTAAAAAGAAAGCCCATTAGCTATCATACCGAATGGACCGCTTACAAATTTAGATCTGCTCAAGTTTGTTAGGAAAGAATTTACCATACCAAGGTTCCGTGGTGTGTTTACGTGAGATACATTACCGAAGACTATGTGGAAATCCAGAGGATATAGAATTGTGAATTAAAATGTTGCTAGGGGATCGGGAATCCACTGGGTGGCATATGTTAAGAAAAATATAAAGAACGTCTACTATTTTGTCTCATTTGGAGATCTGCAGCCACCAGAAGTGTTACAACTATACTTCACCGACAGAGGATCTCTGTTCTACAATTCTCATCGTTACCAAGACTTTAATATTTACTTGTGTGGGAAAAATGTTGAAATGTGTGTGAAAGCTTATGGGACTTGACTGCTAAGGTCATCAGTCCCTAAGCTTACACACTACTTATCCTAAATTATCTTAAGGACAAACACACACACCCATGCCCGAGGGAAGACTCGAACCTCCGGCGGGAGCAGCCGCACAGTCCATGACTGCAGCGCCTCAGACCGCTCGGCTAATCCCGCGCGGCCCTGTGTGGGCATCTGTGCATCATGTCCCCCTTAACGTTTACGAAGAAGGATATATAAGGAGGTGCATTATGCATCAACTGATCAGTTGAGGTTCAGGAGCAATGTTATATACTCTGACTTTAAAAGAACTGTACGTGAATAACTTCCCACCGATTGATTCAAGCAGTTGAGAGTGGAGTATTGCACTGATTGGACTGAAGACATGCAACAGTATTGCGAACAACAGAGGTTAACAATAAATTTCATCTGGGAAATAATGCTAGAAAAGATATTGTGGAAATAGAACCTGGTGTATACGATACTGCCTACTTAAACGATGTTTTAAAACGGTCTGGAAAAGGAATTGTGCTATGTGCGAACATCAATACACTTCAATCTGAAATAAAGACGCTGAATGCAGTGACTGACTTTAATCACAGATGTTCAGTAGAGCGACTACTGGCTTTCACAAAAGGACCGGTTTTAAAGAACGACCATAATAAATTTTAGACATCTGACCCGTCAGTAGAACAATAGATTGATTCATAAAATTTACGGATTCTTCCCGGCAGCTGGAAGAGGGTATAAGATCGCTGTGACTCCTACCAAAGCTATATATCACCCAGTAACAGTTCAGACATTGTACTGTCTGGGGCTGCATATGATTGACCAAGATAATCAAATTGTCCACTTTGGTGGTGAGGAAATCATTGTATTATTGCATATAAAGTGGAACCAGTAGTGCAGATACCTGTCAGCAGTGACGGCGACCTTCAGCAAGTAAGGACCGGAAGCAGTAGCAGTGACCTTCAACTTGCTGGACCGGGGCCTACAGTCGGGCAGAACATGGAGAAGATCAACACAATGCACACACATCATGGCAGACGCGCAAACTCTCGTCATAGATGGGGTACCGTTCTATCTCCAAAATGCGCCTGTGGTGCAGCCATGTAAATCATTCGATACATTGTTACCGAATGGCCCAGTAGGGCATAACGCAAAACTTTCGACAAAATCGTGATGGTAATGATCGACACAACTGAATATATAAAAAAATTAAAACGTCTGTTTGTAATTTAAATCTATTATTGTTTGCATTGTAATAATTTTGCAAGTGGTAATTTTATAGTTACACAAAGTGACTCGCAGATTAATAAGGTTCAGATTTCCTGTAAGTTTTTGTTTTGCTTCGCCTGTATAAAGTACAGCGTCGGAAGTGGAATATTAGAACTTTGCACATTAAAGACGAGCAAACTTACATTTGAACTACCTGGCCAATAATTATTTCAGTCAGTAGCGTTGAACGTTGCAACGTTATTAGAATTGCAACTCGGATCCGTGTTGTTTCTGTGTTGTACAGCGGCTTGCTTTGGATGTGCGCTTTGAAGACTGAATATACGTCAATGTTTCAAGATGAAACTTTACATTATTTCTCAAAAAGAAAAGCCTTATTATCAATTACCGTACTGCGGGCTGTGGATTCCAGCAGATGAAGCTGAGATTTCTATTTTATCTGAGTACGCAGGATCACTATGACGGTTTCGAGACCATGTTCTACATCTACATCTACGTGATTACTCTGCTATTCACAATATAATGTCCGGCAGAGGGTTCAATGAACCACTTTCATGCTGTCTCTCTACCGTTCCACTCTCGAAGGGCACACGGGAAAAACGAGCAGATGAAGCTGAGATTTCTATTTTATCTGAGTACACAGGATCACTATGACGGTTTCGAGACCATGTTCTACATCTACATCTACGTGATTACTCTGCTATTCACAATATAATGTCTGGCAGAGGGTTCAATGAACCACTTTCATGCTGTCTCTCTACCGTTCCACTCTCGATGGGCACACGGGAAAAACGAGCACTTAAATTTTTCCGTGCGAGCCCTGATTTCTCTTATTTTATCGTGATGATCATTTCTCCCTGTGTAGGTGGCTGCCAACAGAATGTTTTCGCAATCTGAGGAGAAAACTGATGATTGAAATTTCATGAGAAGATCCCGTCGCAACGAAAAATGCCTTTGTTTTAATGATTGCCACTCCAATGCACGTATCATGCCTGTGACACTATGTACCCTATTTCGCGATAATACAAAACGAGCTGCCCTTCTTTGTACATTTTCGATGTCATCCGTCAGTCCCACCTGATGCGGATCCCACACGCACAGCAGTACTCTAGAACAGGGCGGACAAGCATAGTGTAAGCAGTCTCTTTGGTAGACTTGTTGCACTTTCTAAGTGTTCTGCCAATGAATCGCAGTCTTTGGTTTGCTCTACCAACAATATTATCTATGTGATCGTTCAAATTTAGGTATTTAGTTGAATTTACAGCCCTCAGATTTGTGTGACTTATCACGTAATCGAAATTTAGCCGATTTCTTTTAGTACTCATGTGAATAACTTCACACTTTTCTTTATTCAGGGTCAATTGCCACTTTTCGTACCATAGAGATATCTTATCTAAATTATTTTGCAAGTCGTTTTGATCATCTGATGACGGCAAATGACAGCATCATCTGCAAACAATCTAAGACGGTTACTCAGATTGTCTCCTATGTCGTTAATGTAGATCAGGAATAATAGAGGGCCTATAACACTTCCTTGGGGAACGCCGGATATTACTTCTGGTTTACTCGACGACTTTCCGTCTATTACTACGAACTGTGACCTTTCTGACAGGAAATCACGAATCCAGTCGCACAACTGAGGCGATACTCCGTAGGCGTGCAGTTTGATTAGAAGACGCTTGTGAGGAACGGTGTCGAAAGCCTTCTGGAAATCTAAAAATATGGAATCAATTTGACATCCCCTGTCGATAGCACTTATTACTTCATGAGTATTAAGAGCTAATTACGTTTCATAGGAACAATATTTTCTGAATCCGTGCTGGCCATATGTCAATAAATCGTTTTCTTCGAGGTACTTCATAATGTTCGAATACAGTATATGTTCTAAAACCCTACTGCAAATCGAAGTTTGTGATAGAGGCCTGTAATTCAGCGGATTACTCCTATTTCCATTTCTGGGTATTGGTGTGACTTGAGCAATTCTCCAGTCTTTAGGTACGGATCTTTCTGTGAGGAAGTGGTTGTATATAATTGCTAAATACCGACCGGTGTGGCCGTGCGGTTCTGGGCGCTTCAGTCTGGATCCGCGTGACCGCTACGGTCGCAGGTTCGAATCCTGCCTCGGGCATGGATGTGTGTGATGTCCTTAGGTTAGTTAGGTTTAAGTAGTTCTAAGTTCTAGGGGACTGATGACCTCAGCAGTTAAGTCCCATAGTGCTCAGAGCCTTTTTTTTTTGCTGTTGATACTATCTCTTTGAAAACATTCCACAACTTTTCTACACTCACATGATCAGATCGGAAGGAGTGAAGACTGTCTCTTAAAAGGGCGTTAAGAGCATTTTTATCAGCTTTTTTAAATAGATATACTTTGCGTTTCTTTTTGACGATTGTAGGCGTTACGGTATTCAGCGTAGCAGCAACTGCCTTGTTGTCGCTAATCCCTGTATTCGTCACAACACTCACTATTTGTCCAGGATTATTTGTTGCTAAAAGGTCAAGTATGCTTTCGCAACCATTTACGCTTTGAGTGGGCTCATGAACTAATTGTTCAAAATAATTTTCTGAGAAAGCATTCAGTACAATTTCGGATGATGTTTTATGCCTGCCGCCGGCTTTAAACGTATAATTTTTCCAGTATATCGAGGGTAGATTAAAGTCAACGGCCGACTATAATTGTATGAGCGGGGTACTTATTTGAAATAAGACTCAAGTTTTCTTTGAACTGTTCAGCAACTATCTCTTCTGAGTCGGGGGTCGGTAAAACGATCCAATTAATAGTTTAGTCCGATTGTCAGGTATAACCTCTACTCATACTATATCACATGACCTATCTACTTCAATTTCGCTACAAGGCACACTACCTCTGACAGCAATAAATACTCCACCACCAACTGTACTTAATCTATCCTTTCTGAACATTGTTAGATAGTTTGAAAAAAATTCGGCTGAACTTATTTCCGGCTTTAGCCAGCTCTCTGTACCTACAACTATTTGAGCTTCAGTGCTTTCTATTAGGGCTTGGAGCTCTGGTTCTTTCCCAACACAGCTACGACAATTTACAACTACAATACCAATCGTTTCTACAACTACCTTACTGTGTTTTACCTGCCCACTTTCTGACGGACGACCCTTCTGTGGTTCCCTGAGACCCTCTAACATAAAAACCGTCCAGTCCCTTCCACACAGCCCCCGCTACTCGTAGCGTTCTCGCTTCCCACGCCCGGGTTCCCGGGTTCGATTCCCAGCGGGGTCAGGGATTTTCTCTGCCTCGTGATGGCTGGGTGTTGTGTGCTGTCCTTAGGTTAGTTAGGTTTAAGTAGTTCTAAGTTCAAGGGGACTGATGACCATAGATGTTAAGTCTCATAGTGCTCAGATCCATTTGAACCATTTGCTACCCGTGTAGCCGCCTCCTGTGTGTAGTGGTCTCCTGACCTATTAAGCGGAACCCGGAAACCGACTACCCGATGGCGCAAGTCAAGGAATCTGCAGCGTACACGGTCCCAAAACCACCTGATCCTCTGAGTCAGACCGTCCAGTCGGCTCTGCACCAAGGGACCACAGTCGGTTCTATCGATGATGCTGCAGATGGTGAGCTCCACCTTAATCTCGGAAGCAAGACTGGCCGTCTTTACCTTTTCCGCTAGCCGCCCGAAACCAGACAATCCGGAATGACTCCCCCCGGAATGCACACAGAGTGCACACTGGCTTCCTACCCCTCCTTGGCAGCCATGTTCCTAAGGGGCCCCATTACGCGCCTAACGTTGGAACTCTCAACTACCAGCAAACCCACCATCTGTGAATGCCGAGACCTTACGGGCCGAGAAGCTTCCTCTGGAACGCGGTGGACGACTGTAACCGGCTCAGAGACATCGTCAACCACAGATAACGCCCGAAACTTGTTCGTCAAACGAACCGTGGAGGCCCTACGATCGGTCCCACGGAAAGTCTTTCGCTGCCTACCAGACTTTGAAATGATCTCCCACTCGACCACAGTTGAGGGGTAAACCTCAGTGCAGGCAGTACCCGGGGAGGTCACAGTAGTGGACCGGTCGGAGGACACGTGGGACGTGCTCGACGTCCCTCGCATCCCCGCTTCCGATCCCCCACAGTGACGCCCCTTGGCAGCAACGTCAAGCTGTGTGACGGAAGCCACCGCAGCCTCAAGCTGTGAGCGAAGGGTCGCCAGCTCAGCTCGCGTTTGTACACCACAATCACAGTTCCAATCCATTACTCCACACCTCCTGTTTGAAGCTCGTAAAAATATGTAATAAACGAACGGTGTATCCGCCTTATTAGTAGCAGGGACTAGCGGTGCGCTCTCTCCGACGGTCTAACTGAGACTCACCACATATCATTACAGTGATAGCCAAATAGTCAAATGTACCTCATCCGTCCTAAAAGTTTCGAGATTGGATTAAGAAGAAATGGGTAATAGTCAAGAAGGTTGTTCTAATGCTTTATGTGTTCAACGCAGTCTGCTCCTCACTTGAGTACAACGCACGGAATATTCATACCGGCTTGTGAAATTGTCAGAAAAGTCCTTTCTTGGACGTTGTTCAGCCAAAGTGTCACGCCCACTTGAAAGTCTATTAAGTCATGAAATCGTTGACTCTTCATGTGAATTTCGCCTCTTTGTTGTTTTTCAGTAGGTACATATTGATAACATGAAGTCTCGTCACCTGTAATGATTTTTTCCAGAAAAGAATTTTCCGCGTTTCACATTTCAGTGATGTCGCGGATGGCGTCCAACCAACATTGATTTTGTTTACGGTAGTCAGGGTGTGCGAGACAAAGGTTGCACAAAAACTTTTTTCCCCATCAAAACCTTAATGTCTTGAACACTTGATTTAAAGATGCTGCTCCATTGCGAATTGCGACACAACAACGTTGACGCACCACGGCCGCACATCCACTATTAAGATACCTGTTCACAACTTATTGGTCGAATACACACCTGTTTTTTTCAGGTGCTAGTAGAAACTGTCACCGTAGCTACTGAGCTAAAGTCACTTGTACGCCAGGAATTATATCAGTCTCGCAATTATTTGTATCTCACGTATTCATCTCATAGCTTTACATGTTTCCTACTGATGATAATTTCAGTCGAAAGCTGCTACAAATAAGGATTTGTTTATCGGCAGATATGGGTATTACTTAAAAATAGCTCTATTTAAATATTCACAATCTGTGGCACCATCACCACAAGATACAGTCGTCTGACATGTCCCTCACCGAGCTAGGTGGCGCAGTGGTTAATTGGCGTTTCTTCTCCTGATACGATAGAACTGTGGCTCTCACCTCATTTTTGGTACAAATTGACAATAAAATAAGATTACTGATGTATTTTCCCTTTCTATTGAAGAATTGGTTGACGATATCGTTGATCTTAATGTGCGAATATAATTTTAGATAGTGTTTAAAAGTGGATCTCTGGTTCCTGTATATACTAAAGAGACATTAATCCCAATGATCTACGAGCGCTAGCAGATGCTCTTTGCGTGGCTTCCATATATTTTACCCTTTTTTTAGAAGCTCGTAACATATTTAGTAAATTTTACAGCTTACAGGAGGCATTTTTCATTTTTACGAAATTTATTACGCTTTCAGACGGGTGGACAACAGCTGCGAGAGCGGTCAGCGCAGACTGGCATTAGCTCATGCGTGTGACGTCAGCTGCTGCCGCATGTGCCCACGTGCGGCTCTAAGGTTCCGTACTCTAAAAAAGAGCCGTACAGCGCGAGCTAAGAGAAACAGACAGCTTTCACATGGAAAGCAGTACCTTCATTTTTAAGGAAAATACTTTCATCACGCAAAATCAAAAAGTAACATACTCAATTTGCATTACACGGTCACTTATGAATAATTATGTCATCCAAGTATCGGTCATTATCTCAAACGCAATTTCCAAACTCTGCCAGAAGTTACTTATAACTCGAGCCAACAGGTATTGTGCAGTCAAACTTGTGTCGTCTTTAACAGTTACTTTGATTTCCTTTAAGCTTTGGGGTTTGTTATCATTGTGAAGCTTTTTCAAATACCAGCACAAGAAACCACAAGTACACAGATCTGATTATCCTGGTGGCCACGACATGTCACCGAAACGAGGAAGGAGACACACCGGGAAAACGTTCCTCGCAGTTGCCATGAAATCATATGTTGCAGTATGCGATGCAGCACGATCACGTTGAAATAAACTCTCCGCCGCAGCTACGGCTTAATATTGTGTTGCTTGGAGACTGAAGAAACCTTTCACGTATTATGCAATGTTGTTCAGGGGCCAAAAACGATACGACTGTTAACTGATCCATTTCAGTAAAAATGCACATAAGCACTATTACATTTGAGTTGTCTTCAGGGATCACTTACACACGTAAGGCTACGTCTTATGTTATTGGAAGTGCTCATCTTTGAACTGCTGAACTGCCAGCATTTTATATGGGTAAAATTTTAAATCCAAACGTAATATCTTTCTCCTAGACCCACGTTCATCCGTGCACAGTGTGCTTGCTGATGTACAGAACGTGACGGACTGCTAATGATTGCCTTTCTCACAATGGCGACATTTTCTGGTGCTATTGCTATTTTTAAGAGCACCTGACGGCTTCTTCTTAAAAATGTTTCCTGTTCTTAAAAGAACTGTATCACGTCGCGAAATGGAATAACGACTTGAAGCTATGCGATTAAAGTAGTGAAGAAATATCTGCAGTGTTGCTACAACAGACTTAGCATTCGTTCATTGTTCCATTTTTACTGAAATGGCGGACAGTTCCAAATGAATCACCTAAGTGCCGTCTTCCTCCCACCACCGACAGCAGTGTACTAATCAGTCTCACAGCCTTCGTTTCTCGATAGCTTGCCTGTAGCAACTATCACGTGCAACACTACCGGACAAGAGCTCCACCTGAGCCTTTTAAATGTTATTGAACTCTTTGGTACAACAGAAACCACAAGAACCTGTTTTAAATAAACATCGTAGAAGCACCATATTAGGGAGCCGTTCACAGATTTCAACGATCCTAAAACCATTCTACCCACTAGAAATATTTATGTGACATAATGAACGACTTTGTAAGAAGCAATTTGTTAATTTCTAATATAGTTTAAACCGTTATGTAGTATTTTCCGAAGTTATTTGTCTGAAGCTTAGACTTATATCGACGTGAAACGTGGACAAAAAACAGTTCAGACAAGAAGAGATTACAAGATTTTGAAATGTGGTGCGACGGAGTAGATGGGTAGCTCATTAAACAATGAGGACGTACTGAATAGTGTTATGGAGAAAAGTCTGTGGCGTAAATTGACTGGAAGAGTGGATCAGTTGATAGGACAAATTCTGACACATCAAGGGATCAACAATTTAGGAAATGTGGAGGGAAAAAATTGTAGGAGAAGACTAAGAGATGAATATAGCAAGCAGGTTCAGAAAGACGTAGGTAGCAGTATCTATTTGGAGATGAGGAGGACTGCACAGGATAGAGCATCGTAGAGAGATACATCAAACAGCTTTTCGAACTGAAGACCACAGCAGCAACTGTTTTGTAAGGCGTAATTTTGGCTCTGAGCGCTATGGGACTCAACATCTTAGGTCCTAAGTCCCCTAGAACTTAGAACTACTTAAACCTAACTAACCTAAGGACATCACACACACCCATGCCCGAGGCAGGATTCGAACCTGCGACCGTAGCAGTCCCGCGGTTCCGGACTGCAGCGCCAGAACCGCACGGCCACCGCGGCCGGCTAAGGTGTAATTTTCCTGTGGCTTCTAGCTTAGTAGTGAAGTGCCAGATAACCGATCTAAAGCGCTCGGTTTCGAATTTGGTGAGGTCCTAGAATTTTAATCCGTCTCTTATCACTTATTTCACCTTTGACCATGTTGGTTAAAATGAAAAATGCCAATGTGCACTGTGGTTCGGAGTCGACGTTAAACAGAAAGTCCCCCTACAGCCGGCTCGGCAAGACAGTTCAAAAGTCGGAGGAAGGAGACTGAATATCACCTCCAATAGTACCGTGGCCTAGTAGGCCTTGTGGCCTAGTAGAGCACTGTCATGTCCACAGCTGTCTCGGGTTGGAGACAGTTTTATCTTTTTATAACAAAGAAGTATCCATTTGGTAAATTCCTTTGTTGGTGTCTATAACACTTTAGTCAGGAATGCTCAGTGTTCACTATAAGTTCTAAGAACTTTGGAACCTAATTCTTGAAAAATATTTCCACAACTCAGATTGGTCTTATAACAAAGTTATGTCTACTGACATAAGAGCATATTAATGCTCACTTGCTTGACGGAATTCTTCACTGGTACGTAATAACCATTTTTTCAGGCGTTCCCTTTCCAACAGAAGTGAGGCAAAGTAAAAGGATCTGTTCCAGCAGAGCACGGATTCTTATGACCGAAAATACCTGGAAAATTAACATTCAAATGACCTGAAAATATCGACGGAATGACACAAAAATGATACAAAACGCAAGTAAGTTATAAATTTAACCAGAGTAACGAAAAAAGATAGATACAGATAGCCGTAACATAGGTGCAGCCACAACGGAGGGTTATCTGTTGAGAGGCCAGACAAACGTGTGGCTCCTGAAGAGAGACAGCAGCCTTTTCAGTACTTGCAGAGGAAACAATCTGGATGATTGACTGATCTGGCCTCGTAACACTAACCAAAACGGCCTTGCTGTGCTGGTACTGCAAACGGCTGACAGCAAGGGGAGACTACAGCCCTAATTTTCCCGAGGACATGCAGCTTTACTGTATGGTTAAATGATGATAGCGTCCTCTTGCGTAAAATATTCTGGAGGTAAATAGTCCCCCATTCGGAGTCCCGGGTGGGGACTTTTAGGAGGACGTCGTTATCAGGAGAAAGAAAACTGGCGTTCTACGGATCGGAGCGTGGAATGTCAGATCCCTTAATCGGGCAGCTAGGTTAGAAAATTTAAAAAGGCAAATGGATAGGTTGAAGCTAGGTATAGGGGGAATTAAAGAAGTTCAGTGGCAGGAGGAACAAGACATCTGGTCAGGTGAATATAGGGTTATAAATACAAAATCAAATAGGGGTAATGCAGAAGTAGGTATAATAATAAATGAAAAAATTGGAACGCGGGTAAGCTACTACGAACAGCATAGTGAACGCATTATTGCAGCAAAGATAAGGCACGAAGCCCACGCCTATCACAGTAGTACAAGTTTATATGCCACTAGCTCCGTAGATGATGAAGAGGTTGAAAAAATGCATGATGAGATAAAAGAAATTATGCAGATAGTGAAGGGAGACAAATATTTAATAGTCAGGTGGACTGGAATTCGGCACTAGGAAAAGGAAGAGAAGGAAAAGTAGTAGCTGAATATGGAACAGGTGTAAGGAATGAAAGAGGAACCCGCCTGGTAGAATTTTGCACAGAGCATAATTTACTCATAGCTAACACCTGGTTTAAGAATCATGAAAGAAGGTAGTATACGTGGAAGATGCCTGGAGACACTGGAAGGTTTCAGACAGATAATACACGTGGTCGGAAATTCCCGTTACAGACTTCTAGGGCTTGTAGAGGGGAGTGAGTACATCATATTTTGAATAGGAACCCATGTGCGGAAACGTAATCGAACGAGACTACAGAGCGTCAAAGTTACAGGCACGGGTGTCTGTAAACGTACGTATAGGAATGGTCATAGCCCCTCAGGTATGCAATTTAGAGCCCACGTTTATTGGACGTTTTTTCTCGTTTTTCTCCACACTACCACCACTGAAAGTTACCAGCTCTATACTCTTCGCAACACAAGAACCGGTACGTGTATTCAACTGTCAGAGGTATCAGAAAGAATTTCATTTATAACTTTCGACTCGTTCATTTCCGGTACAGGTATCATCACTTCAGATTAATACATTTATGGTTCTCCATCATCATAGAATGTATGTAACATCATCACGGAATAACCCCTTGTATACGTTCATTTACAAACGCCTGCGCCTATAACTTTGACGCTCTGTAGTCTCGTTGGATGACGTTTCCGGACATGGGTTTCTATTCAAAATACGATGTACTCACTCCCCTGTACAAGTCCTAGAAGTTTGCACCAGGAATTTCCGACCACCCTGTATAATGTTAAGACAGTGATTTAGGAATCAGGTTTTAAATAGCAAGACATTTCCAGGGGCAGATGTGGACGCTGATCACAATTTATTCGTTATGAACTGTAGATTAAACCTGAAGAAACTGCAAAAAGGCGAGAATTTAAGGAGATGGGACCTGGATGAACTGAAAGAACCAGAGGTTGTAGAGAGTTTTAGAGAGAGCATTAGGGAACGATTGACAAGAACGGGGTAAAGAAAAACAGTAGAATAAGAATGGGTAACTTTGAGACTCAATAGTGAAGGCAGCAGAGGATCAAGTCGGTAAAAACAAGTGGGCTAGTATAAATCCTTGGGTAACAGATCTTTGATTTTAATTGATGAAAGGAGAAAATATAAAAGTGCAGTAAATGAAGCAGGCAAAAAGGAATACAAACGTCTCAAAAATGAGATCAACAAGAAGTGCAAAATAGGCAAGCAGGGACGGCTACAGGACAAATGTAAGGCTGTAGAGGCATATATCACAAGGGGCAAGATAGAAACTGCATACAGGAAAATTAAAGAGACCTTTGGATAAAAGAGGACCACTTGTATGAATATCAAGAGCTCAGATGGAAAACCAGTTCTAAGCCAAGAAGGGAAGGCAGAAAGTTGGAAGGAGTATATAGAAGGTGCACTACACACCGGAAGCAGCTACTAGGGTAGCAGAGTACGTGTGGCGTGCACACGGGGGTTTTTTAGGTTAGAGGGACCCCCCTTGGGCGATGTACTCGAGGGCAATATTACGGAAATGGAAAAGAACGTAGATGAAGATGAAATGGGAGATATGATACTGCGTGAAGAGTTTGACAGAGCGTTGAAAGACCTATGTCGAACTGCTCAAAATGTATAATACAGGCGAAATAGCATCAGACTTCAAGAAGAATTTAATAATTCCAATCCCAAAGAAAGCGAGTATTGGCAGGTGTGAAAATTACCGAACTATCAGTTTAATAAGTCACGGCTGCAAAATACTAACACGAGTTTTTTACAGACGGATGGAAGAACTGGTAAAAGCCAAACTCGGGGAAGATCAGTTCGGATTACGTAGAAATGTTGGAACACGCAATACTGACCCAACGAATTATCTTAGAAGATAGATTAAGAGAAGCCAAACCAACGTTCCTAGCATTTGTAGACTTAGAGAAAGCTTTCAATAATGTTGACTGGAGTACTCTCTTTCAAATTCTGAAGGTGGCAGGGGTTAAATACAGGGAGTGAAAGGCTATTTACAGTTGGTACAGAAACCAGATGGTAGTTATAAGAGTCGAGGGCCACGAAAGGGAAGCAGTGGTAGAGAAGGGAGTGAGACAGGGTTACAGCGTATCTCGGATGTTATTTAATCTGTATAATGAGCAAGAAGTAAAGGAAAAAAAGAAAAATTTGGAGCAGGATAAAATCCATGGAGAAGAAATAAAAACCTTGAGGTTCGCCGAAGGCATTGTAATTCTGTCAGAGACAGCAAAGGGCTTAGAAGGGCAGTGGAACGGAATTGACTGTGTTTTGAAAGGAGGATATAAGATGAACATCAAAACAAGCAAAACGAGGATAATGGAATGTAGTCGAATTAAATCCGGTGAAGCTGTCTTGTGACAGCCAGAGCGAGAGCACCAGCAGCAGCGAGAACTGTTTGTATAAAGCGTTTTTGTACTTATTTGCTGCGCTTAGCTTTTAAATAGTTTTTCTGGGAAAACCTAGCGTAGTTTTCGCGTCTCGTATTTCAGTGAGTGTTTCTTGATTATCAGAGTAGCTCATCAGAAGATTATCTTGGGAATTTGTCACCGTATAGAGTAGGGTAAACATAGTCATGTGTAGGGACTGTGGTTGTTGTGAGCGGACGCAAGGAGAATTGGCCACTCTTCGGGGGCAGGTGGAGGCTTTGTCTGTTAGGCTCATCGAGCTCGAGGCGCAGGCGTCGGCTCGTAGTGGCGTTGGGGCAACTGTGGTGAGACCTATGCCTACTTCGGTGGCCTTGGAATCACATGGAACCCCTGATGTCACTGCGTCTTCCGGCAGTGAGCATCTTACCGGTCAGCCATCACTCCAGGGTGAATGGCGGACAGTGGTGGGCTCGCGCGTGCCTGGCCGAAAGGCGAAGGTGGGATCTGGCCGCGTGGCAGCTGCCTTACCCCTTTCCAACAGGTACGGGGTGCTTCCTAGTGGTGATGACATCGTTTCCGAGCCACCACAGGATGCCTCGCCTGTTGGGCCAGTGGCCGATTCTCCGGCAAGGTCCCGACAGTCACAGAGGGCGGGCCTATTAGTTATAGGGAGCTCCAACGTTAGGCGGGTTATGGAGCCCCTCAGAAAAATAGCGGGTAGGTCGGGGAAGAATGCCAGTGTGCACTCGGTGTGCTTGCCGGGGGGTCTCGTCCGTAATGTGGAGGAGGCCCTTCCGGCAGCTATTGAACGCACTGGGTGTGACCGGCTGCAGATAGTAGCACATGTCGGAACGAATGACGCCTGCCGCTTGGGTTCTGAGGCCATCCTTGGTTCCTTCCGGCGGCTGGCTGATTTGGTGAAGACAACCAGCATCGCACGCGGAGTGCAAGCTGAGCTTAATATCTGCAGCATAGTGCCCAGAGTCGATCGCGGTCCTCTGGTTTGGAGCCGTGTGGAGGGTCTAAACCAGAGGCTCAGACGACTCTGCGACTATAATGGTTGCAAATTCATCGACCTCCGTTATTGGGTGGAGAACTGTAGGGCCCCCCTAGACAGGTCAGGCGTGCACTACACACCGGAAGCAGCTACTAGGGTAGCAGAGTACGTGTGGCGTGCACACGGGGGTTTTTTAGGTTAGAGGGACCCCCCTTGGGCGAATCGATAAAATACCTGACGGCTTACCAGAGAGGACATTATCATCGTTGATAAAGAACGTCCGTCCTCAGAGACCAAAAACAGGAAAAGTTAACGTAATATTGGTAAACTGCAGGAGTATCCAGGGCAAGGTTCCTGAATTAGTATCTCTTATTGAAGGAAATAGTGCGCATATAGTATTAGGAACGGAAAGTTGGTTAAAACCGGAAGTGAACAGTAACGAAATCCTAGACACAGAATGGAATATATACCGCAAGGATAGGATAAACGCCAATGGTGGAGGAGTATTTATAGCAGTAAAGAATTCAATAATATCCAGTGAAGTTATTAGCGAATGCGAATGTGAAATAATCTGGGTTAAGTTAAGTATCAAAGGTGGGTCAGATATGATAGTCGGATGCTTCTATAGACCACCTGCATCAGCAACCGTAGTAGTTGAGCGCCTCAGAGAGAACCTGCAGAACGTCGTGAAGAAGTTTCGTGATCATACTATTGTAATAGGGGGAGACTTCAATCTACCAGGTATAGAATGGGATAGTCACACAATCAGAACTGGAGCCAGGGACAGAGACTCTTGTGACATTATCCTGACTGCCTTGTCCGAGAATTACTTCGAGCAGATAGTTAGAGAACCAACTCGTGAAGCTAACGTTTTAGACCTCATAGCAACAAATAGACCGGAACTTTTCGACTCCGTGAATGTAGAAGAGGGTATCAGTGATCATAAGTCAGTGGTTGCATCAATGACTACAAGTGTAATAAGAAATGCCAAGAAAGGAAGGAAAATATATTTGCTTAACAAGAGTGATAGGGCACAAATCGCAGAATATCTGAGTGACCACCATCAAACGTTCATTTCTGAGGAAGAGGATGTGGAACAAAAATGGAAAAAATTCAGAAACATCGTCCAGTACGCCTTAGATAAGTTCGTACCGACTAAGGTCCAAAGCGAGGGGAAAGATCCACCGTGGTATAACAATCATGTACGAAAGGTACTACGGAAACAAAGAAAGCTTCATCATAGGTTTAAGAGTAGTCGAATCATAGCTGATAAGGAAAAGCTGAACGAAGCGAAAAAGAGCGTAAAGAGAGCAATGAGAGAAGCATTCAACGAATTCGAACATAAAACATTGGCAAACAATCTAAACAAGAACCCTAAAAAGTTTTGGTCATATGTAAAATCGGTAAGCGGATCTAAATCCCCTATTCAGTCACTCGTTGACCACGATGGCACCGAAACAGAGGACGACCGAAGAAAGGCAGAAATACTGAATTCAGTGTTCCGAAACTGTTTCACTGCGGAAAATCGTAACACGGTCCCTGACTTCAGCCGTCGCACGGACGCCAAAATGGAAAATATTGAAATAAACGATATCGGAATTGAAAAACAACTGCTGTCACTTAGTAGCGGAAAAGCATCCGGACCAGACGAGATACCCTTAAGATTCTACAGTGATTATGCTAAAGAACTTGCCCCCTTTCTATCAGCAATTTATCGTAGATCGCTGGAAGAACGTAAAGTACCTAGCGACTGGAAGAAAGCGCAGGTCGTTCCCATTTTCAAGAAGGGTCATAAATCAGATGCGAATAATTATAGGCCTATTTCGCTTACGTCAATCTGTTGTAGAATAATGGAACATGTTTTGTGTTCTCGTATTATGACGTTCTTAGATAATACAAATCTCCTTCATCATAACCAACATGGATTCCGCAAACAGAGATCATGTGAAACTCAGCTCGCCCTATTTGCCCAAGAAATTCACAGTGCCGTAGACACTGGCGAGCAGATTGATGCCGTATTCCTGGACTTCAGGAAGGCATTTGATACGGTTCCGCACTTACGTTTAGTGAAAAAAATACGAGCTTACGGAATATCGGACCAGGTTTGTGATTGGATTCAGGATTTCCTAGAACAAAGAACACAACATGTCATTCTTAATGGTTCAAAATCTGCAGATGTAGAGGTAATTTCGGGAGTACCGCAGGGAAGCGTGATAGGACCTTTATTGTTTACAATATACATAAATGACTTAGTTGACAACATCGGTAGCTCCGTGGGGCTATTTGCAGATGACACGGTTGTCTACAAGAAAGTAGCAACATCAGAAGACTCGTACGTACTCTAGGAGGACCTGCAGAGGATTAATGCATGGTGCGACAGCTGGCAGCTTTCCCTAAACGTAGATAAATGTAATATAATGCGCACACATAGGGGCAGAAATCCATTCCAGTACGATTATGCCATAGGTGGTAAATCATTGGAAGCGGTAACGACCGTAAAATACTTAGGAGTTACTATCCGGAGCGATCTGAAGTGGAATGATCACATAAAACAAATAGTGGGAAAAGCAGGCGCCAGGTTGAGATTCATAGGAAGAATTCTAAGAAAATGTGACTCATCGACGAAAGAAGTAGCTTACAAAACGCTTGTTCGTCCGATTCTTGAGTATTGCTCATCAGTATGGGACCCTTACCAGGTTGGATTAATAGAAGAGATAGACATGATCCAGCGAAAAGCAGCGCGATTCGTCATGGGGACATTTAGTCAACGCGAGAGCGTTACGGAGATGCTGAACAAGCTCCAGTGGCGGACACTTCAAGAAAGGCGTTACGCAATACGGAGAGGTTTATTATCGAAACTACGAGAGAGCACATTCCGGGAAGAGATGGGCAACATATTACTACCGCCCACATATATCTCGCGTAATGATCACAACGAAAAGATCCGAGAAATTAGAGCAAATACGGAGACTTACAAGCAGTCGTTCTTCCCACGCACAATTCGTGAATGGAACAGGGAAGGGGGGATCAGATAGTGGTACAATAAGTACCCTCCGCCACACACCGTAAGGTGGCTCGCGGAGTATAGATGTAGATGTAGAAATGAAACACTTAAAGTAGTAGATGAGTTTTGATATTTGGGGAGCAAAATAACTGATGATGGTCGGAGTAGAGAGGATATAAAATGTAGACTGGCAATGGCAAGAAAAGTGTTTCTGAGGAAGGGAAATTTGTTAACATCGACGATAGATTTCAGTGTCAGGAAGTCTTTTCTGAAAGTGTTTGTATGGAGTGTAGCCATGTATGGAAGTGAAGCAAATACTTTAGACAAGAAGAAAATAGAAGCTTTTGAAATGTGGTGATACCGATGAATGCTGAAGATTACATGGGTAGATCACGTAACTAATGAGGAGGTACTGAATAGAACCGGGGAGAAGAAAAATTTGTGGCACAACTTGACTAGAAGAAGGGATCGGTTGGTAGGACACGTTCTGAGGCATCAAAATGGCTCTGAGCACTATGGGACTCAACTGCTGAGGTCATTAGTCCCCTAGAACTTAGAACTAGTTAAACCTAACTAACCTAAGGACATCACAAACATCCATGCCCGAGGAAGAATTCGAACCTGCGACCGTAGCGGTCTTGCGGTTCCAGACTGCAGCGCCTTTAACCGCACGGCCACTTCGGCCGGCTCTGAGGCATCAAGGGATCATCAGTTTAGTATTGGAGAGAAGCGCGGAGGGTAAAAATCGTAGAGGGAGACCAAGGCATGAATACACTAAGCAGATTCAGAAGAATGTAGGTTGCAGTAATTACTCGGAGATGAAGAAGCCCGCACAGGATAGAGTAGCATGGAGAGCTGCATCAAATCAGTCTCTCGACTGAAGACCACAACTACGACAACAACAACAACAACAACGAAAAGCTTCATAGGAGGTCAAAACTGAAACGAAAAAATGCACATCTAATGTAAAGGCATAATTTTTTACATTAATAAAATCATTCTTTGAAAATGTACAAAAATTCTTGTATAATCACCCTAGGCGAGTATTGCAGTTAATGACAGCAGTGCCGGCCGCTGTGGTCGAGCGATTTTAGGCTCTACACTCTGGAACCGCGCGACTGCTGCGGTCGCAGGTTCGAATCCTGCCTCGGGCATGGATGTGTGTGGTGCCCTTAGGTTAGTTCGGTTTAAGTAGTTCTAAGTTCTAGTGGACTGATGACCTCAGCAGTTAAGTCCCATAGTGCTCAGAGCCACATGAACCATTTAATGACAGCAGCATGCAATTGCGCTCGAAAGTGAGGGAAAATTTCGTCAGACAAGACATACTTGTAATCAGAGAAACTTTCAACGTTTTCTGAAATAATTGGAGCGAGCATTTTGGTAATTTACTTTAGGTTAAAAAATGAATTGAAGAAACTGACACGCTAATATCGGAATTAAAAAGTGGACATTACTTTTGATACAATATCGATACAAAGTACTTATAATTTTCATTCAATACTACCACCTGGTACAAGTTAACAAACAGTAGGCGACACTACAGCGCAGTAGCGAGATGAACCATCTACTTATTTTCAACATGTACAAATGTATTCTTGAGCAATACTAATTTTTTAGAAGCAAGAGCATTGCTCGCTCTTGGCAACATTAAAGGAATGATTTGTTGTGCTATAAATGAAGGTTAAATACAAACATGTAAATACTAAGTAAGATCTTAAAATTGAGATAATCGTTAAAATATTAAACAGATTGTGGTACGAGAGTAAATCAATTAGTATCCGCAATTTAGTTATATTTTTGTTTATTTTGGTTGCACTGTCGTTTTACGCCAATGACGCACGCTTTGTTTATTTGTTGTTGTATCTTTGCAATTTTTAAACTTCTAGGTTAGTTTCGTCATCACTGCTGCGCTGATAATCATGGCTGCTCCGCTGTATGTTTGCACCAAAGAAGAGTAACATTCGTTTTTTGTGGTCGGAAGACGTATCGGGGGCCGAAATTCATCGACGAATTTCTGTACAGTACGGGAACAGTGTTTTGTCACAATGGAGTGTCTACGAATCGATTGAAAAATTCGGAAATGGTCGCACAAGTGTTACGCACGATGAAGTAGCCGGATGACCGTGTACCGCCACAAATGAAGAAACCGTTGAGCATTCACGTGAAATGATTCTCTTAGACAGACGATTAACTATTGACGAAGTGGCACATCGTCTACAATTAGTCACGGTTCTGCCTACGAAATTATCCACAACAGACTTGCGTTTCATAAAGTTTGTGCAAAACGGGTCCCAAAACAACTCCTACAGTTGCATAAACAAACGCGCTTGGACATATGCAAAAAAAACATTTGGATCGCTATGGTAACGAAGGGGACAACTTCTTAGACAGGTTCACAGGATCGTTACTGGTATACAGTTGCATAAACAAACGCGCTTGGACACCTGCAAAAACATTTCGATCGCTGTGGTAACGAAGGGGACAACTTCTTAGACAGGATCGTTACTGGTGACGAAACATGGATCCGTCATTACGAGCCGGAGAGTAAATGGCAGAATATGGAATCGAAACATCCAAATTCGCCGTACTAGAAAAAGTTCAAGCCCCAACCGTCCGCAGGAAAACTGATGCCTACGGTTTTTCGGGACGCATAGGGCCCAATACTGGAACATTATGGGGAAAGGGGCACAACAATAAACAGTGTACGTTACAGCCTGCAATTCGAAGCAAACGTAGAGGATTGCTGTCAAAAAGTGTTGTGT
Organism: Schistocerca piceifrons; assembly: GCF_021461385.2. Taxonomy (NCBI): domain Eukaryota; kingdom Metazoa; phylum Arthropoda; class Insecta; order Orthoptera; family Acrididae; genus Schistocerca; species Schistocerca piceifrons. The sequence goes on along the minus strand of NC_060149.1, from coordinate 50,130,684 downwards.
TGTTGCACGACAATGCCCGTCCGCATACTGCTGCCCACACTGCTGAAACGCTCCAGGAACTCAATTTTGAAGTTCTGGATCATCTTCCTTATAGTTCCAACCCTGCCCTTCTGACTATCACTTGTTTGGTCCACTCAAACAGGCATTAAGAGGCCGTAGATTTGCCTCGGACGGAGCAGTGAAAAGAAGCGGTGCATTCCTGGCTTGCAGCTCAACCGAGAACATTCTTTTATGATGGCATCAGGAAGCTTGTACAACGACGGGCCAAGTACGTTGAAATGCAGGGAGACTATGTCGAAAACTGATGTTCTTGTAAGTTTCCTATTTGATTACAATAAAATTTTATAACTGCTTTGCGGATAATAATTGACTTACCCTCGTACTTATAAAAATGTGCTGCTCCTTAGAAAGTTAAATAAAGTATGGTACCTATATGAATAAATAAGCATTTAAATTTGCACAGCCAGAATATTCAAGATTTTAAAAATTGTAAACTATTCATACTACGTAAGAGAAGTTTAAATATCCATAACGTCCAAGAGTTACTAACAAACAATAATAAAATGAACTTAATCTGCCAGTCGACTGAGTGCCCTTATTACTAAATATGTGTAAAGTCCCTTGAAGAAGGCTGCGATGCATCACTTTGACAACTGTCTTAACATTGTCACGTTGTAAACTGTGTGAAAGCATGTATTTCCACGACAAAATTGCTATATTAAACAATGTCATTACAGCTTACACAGTTGTGTTCAGGAAACCACGTAACCATAACCTTACAAATGGCGACCCTCCAGGATCGCAGTTGGTCTTCCTGGCTGGGAATTAGTCAAATTAGAATGAGAAATTAATATTTCGAATTGAACATAATTGTTTTTTTGTGTTGTTGTTTTTGTGACGAGGTTATCCAATGTGTGTGAGTGTATAGTGGTCAGAATAAAGTAAATGTGTGATCCAAAGTGTTGTTGTTGTTGTTGTTGTTGTTGTCTTCAGTCCTGAGACTGGTTTGATGCAGCACACCATGTTACTGTGTCCTGTGCAAGCTTTTTCATCCTTCTGAATCTGCTTAGTGTATTCATCTCTTGGTCTCCCTCTACGATTTTTACCCTCCACGCTGCCCTCCAATGATAAATTTGTGATCCCTTGATGCCTCAGAACATGTCCTACCAAGCGGTCCCTTCTTCTTGTCAAGTTGTGCCACAAACTCCACTTCTCCCCAAGTCTATCAATACCTCCTCATTAGTTATGTGATCTACCCATCTAATCTTCAGCATTCTTCTGTAGCACCACATTTCGAAAGCTTCTAATCTCTTCTTGTCCAAACTATTTATCGTCCATGTTTCACTTCCAAACATGGCTACACTCCATGCAAATACTTTCAGAAAAGACTTCATGACACTTAAATCTAACACTTTTCTTGCTATTGCCAGACTACATTTTATATCCTCTCTACTTCGACCATCATCAGTTATTTTGCTCCCAAAATAGCAAATCTCATCTACTACTTTAAGTGTTTCATTTCCTAATCTAATTCCCTCAGCATCACCCGACTTAATTCGAATACATTCCATTATCCTCGTTTTGCTTTTGTTGATGTTCATCTTATATCCTCCTTTCAAGACACTGTCCATTCCGTTCAACTGCTCTTCCAAGTCCTTTGCTGTCTCTGACAGAATTACAATGTCATCGGCGAACCTCAACGTTTTTATTTCTTCTCCATGGACTTTAATACCTACTCCGAATTTTTCTTTTGTTTCCTTTACTGCTTGCTCAATATACAGATTGAATAACATCGGGGACAGGCTGCAACCCTGTCTCACTCCCTCCCCAACCGCTGCTTCCCTTTGATGCCCCTCGACTCTTATAACTGCCGTGTGGCTTCTGTACAAATTGTAAATAGCCTTTCGCTCCCTGTATTTTACCCCTGCCACCTTCAGAATTTTAAAGAGAGTATTCCAGTCAACATTGTCAAAAGCTTTCTCTAAGTCTACAAATGCTAGAAACGTAGGTTTGCCTTTTCTTAATCTAGCTTCTAAGATAAGTCGTAGGGTCAGTATTGCCTCACGTGTTCCAACATTTCTGCGGAATCCAAACTGATCTTCGCCGAGGTCGGCTTCTACCAGTTTTTCCATTCGTCTGTAAAGAATTCGCGTTAGTATTTTGCAGCTGTGACTTATTAAACTGATAGTTCGGTAATTTTCACATCTGTCAACACCTGCTTTCTTTAGGATTGGAATTATTACATTGTTCTTGAAGTCTGAGGGTATTTAGCCAGTCTCATACATCTTGCTCACCAGATGGTAGAGTTTTGACAGGACTGGCTCTCCCAAGGCCGTCAGTAGTTCCAATGGAATGTTGTCTACTCCCGGGGTCTTGTTTCGACTCAGGTCTTTCAGTGCTCTGTCAAACTCTTCACACAGTATCGTATCTCCCATTTCATCTTCGTCTACATCCTCTTCCATTTCCATAATATTGTCCTCAAGTACATCGTCCTTGTATAGACCCTCTATATACTCCTTCCACCTTTCTGCTTTCCCTTCTTTGCTTAGAACTGGGTTTCCATCTGAGCTCTTGATATTCATACAAGTGGCTCTCTTTTCTCCAAAGGTCTCTTTAATTTTCCTGTAGGCAGTATCTATCTTACCCCTTATGAGATAAGCCTCTACATCCTTACATTTGTCCTCTAGCCATCCCTGCTTAGCCATTTTGCACTTCCTTTTGATCTCATTTTTGAGACGTTTGTATTCCCTTTTGCCTTCTTCATTTACTGCGTTTTTATATTTTCTCCTTTCATCAATTAAATTCAATATTTTTTCTGTTACCCAAGGCTTCCTACTAGCCCTCGTCTTTTTACCTACTTGATCGTCTGCTGCATTCACTACTTCATCCCTCAGAGCTACCCATTCTTCTTCTACTGTATTTCTTTCCCCCAATCCTGTCAATTGTTCTCTTATGCTCTCCCTGAAACTCTGTACAACCTCTGGTTTAGTCAGTTTATCCAGGTCCCATCTCCTTAAATTCCCACCTTTTTGCAGTTTCTTCAGTTTTAATCTACAGTTCATAACCAATAGATTGTGGTCAGAGTCCACATCTGCCCCTGGAAATGTCTTACAATTTAAAACCTGGTTCCTAAATCTCTGTCTTACCATTATATAACCTATCTGATACCTTATAGTGTAGAAATATTGTATTAAGAAGTAGGATAACCTTTATGATTGTGTAAAAGTAGCTTGTGCATGAACTTGCTGGCGCGCGTGAAGCTTTTTACGGCGTTGTTCAGTTGGTTTGAAATTCTGCAAACAGTGAACAGCGTTGATAATGATGTGTACATAGTCTAAGATACTTTGTGTGATATTTTGGAAACGTGTAAGATCATATAATTTGATGTTGACGAGAGCGCAAGCTGGTGCAATTCGAGAAAGACGGAGGTTAGCCGGCCGTGGTGGCCGAGCGGTTCTAGGCGCTACAGTCTGGAACCGCGCGACTGCTACGGTTTCAGGTTCGAATCCTGCCTCGGGCATGGATGTGTGTGATGTCCTTAGTTTGGTTAGTTTTAAGTAGTTCTAAGTTCTAGGGGACTGATGACTTCCGAAGTTAAGTCCCATAGTGCTCAGAGCGATTTGAACCATTTGAACAGAGGTTAGTTACACGATCAGAGATGGCGGAAGAACTGACATTATCGCTGACAGGGCCAACTCAAGATCTTGACAAGATAGAGACTGATGTACAGCAAAAAGTATCGAGTGCGAGTCACGGAACAGAACGTGGTGATAGTGCAGAGGGAATGGTGGTAGTTTCACGATTGATATCACAGTCTGAGAATTGACAAAAACAAACAAATGACGGAGCTAGTGGGTCAGAAGTAGAATCAGAGGACGAACTACTTCAGTACATTGAACCAAATATTGTTATTCTAAATCATACGGGACAGTTTCGAACAGAAAGCATGTGTGTAAGTGCGTCCGCAGTATGTACGGAAGTCGGTGAGACGCCACGTGAAAGACACGAACGGCAAAATTTACATCAATTAGTAACAGGTGACGATGGCGAAGAGTCAGATAGTGTGTTCGCAATGTGGAAGCAACTACCTATGGTCGTAAAGCAAACGAGTGAAATAACAAATGCAAGATTAGCAGACTTAAAACTTCGTTCGTAGATTTGAAAACAGAGAGAAATGTTGGCTTAAATAGTCTCAAATTTGAGACCTATGCTGGGTTCGAAAAGGTCCGCGAAGATCAACAAAAACTACGAACAGAAGTCAATGAACAGTGTACTGAAATCCGGAGAGAGGCGAGACACTCGTGCTATCTTATACGATCGTTAATAGCTGACCAGAAAAAGATGCGTTCTGACGTTGACCAGGTGCTGGATGCAGTGTCAAATGTTAATCAAAGAGTGGATAAGTTAGCACGTAAGACGTCTGGTACGGCGCAACAAATCGTGGAAGAGCTCAATGTCAGAAAATGTGCCACGCGAGCCGCATTAAAGAGATTCGACACACGCATTGAAAACATAATCTCGAAAAATCAAAAACAGCATGAACAGCTTCGTACAGAACGGAAACAGTGTATCAAGAGCCGTACTGAAAGTATTAGCGAGGCAACGGAATCGGTAGTATCATCCGACATAGCGATGGACAAATATCCAGAAGCAAACGAGGCAATTGTGTAGGCTTCCGTAGAAGTAGCGGAAACACAAAAATGGCATGAAATTCCCGTCGTATATTCACAAGTGGTTGCGTCAATGATTACCGGAACGAAACAGAAGCAAATGGGAAGAGAATGGTTAACACAGGTGAGCTAAGCAGGTAATGGGCGGTCACAGCTGACAATGCAACGAGAAACTGTGAACGCGCGCAATCCTACAGAGCGGCAGCCGACCCGCCGAACGTGCGCGCGGGGCTGCTACGGTCGCAGGTTCGAATCCTGCCTCGGGCATGGATTTGTGTGATGTCCTTAGGTTAGTTAGGTTTAAGTAGTTCTATGTTCTAGGGGACTGATGACCTCAGATGTTAAGTCCCATAGTGCTCAGAGCCATTTGAACCATTTTGAACGTGCGCGAATGACGTGAGAAGTTGCGACGACATATGTACCAATTCCGCAGTTTCCAAGTGATAATACAACAGGCTATAGACCGCAAGTCAATATGATTGAAATAGGAAGGCAAAACAGTGAACCGGTAACGGGAAATTTAACCGAATCTTTAAGTCCGATACACGAGGAACGGTAAGGTTTAGATAACTGCACACCACTGCGTAGATACGATGCTAGATGGGACATAAATATGTCATCTCAGGACCCAAATGTGGTAGAAAGAACACGAGAAAACATGACACAGTTGAAGGGAACGGATAATGTTTAGAAAAGACAAACGCTGTATCGTGGAATGGAAAAATTTAACAATGAGCACTTTTTGATAGTCAGAAAATTCTAACATTACAAAGAAAGCGGGAACGTCTTACACCCATGCACGTTTATAAATCAGTTCTAGATCGGTTTACCAGAGCAATGGCCACTTACCAATAAACTTGATTTCATTTGTGGGCATATGAATGGGGCAAAGCGGAAACCATGAAAAGAGTAGCTGCAAACTGTCAATCATATGAGCAAGTTAAGTCCGCATTCTTGGAGCGATACTGGTCCACAGAAACCCAAAATAGAATAAAGTATGAGTTGTTATAGAAAGAGTTATTCGAAAATTCAGGACAAAGGAAACCGATTAGGTTTTTCGAAGAAATGACAAAAAAGAATCAATGTTTAGATAATTCATACAATGATGGGAAACTGATACGTATGTGCACAATGAAGTTACCGTTACGTTATCAGCAGTCATTGGTTGGTAGGACACAACATAATATGCAAGCATTTGAAGGGATGTTAAGAGAACTGGAATTCGTCTTCAGTAAAGATGACACAAAGAAACAACGTACAGTCAGAGAAAACAATGGTAGGGGGAATAACAGCAACTGATAATGCTTTAATAATAATTACAATGGCAATGATAGCGTAGGAAAAGGTAATCGTTTTGGGAGGAGTGGCAATCGCCCATGGGATAACAATAATAACTATGGTTTTGGAAACGCACAGAGGACGAACAATAAATGTGGTTTCGGTGGGCCGTGGAATTACAATAGTGGATTTGGTCCTAGAAACTACGGTGGTAGCTATGACTCAAGATATAATCACCATGCAAATTCCAAGTTATTCAGGTGGAAATGGAATAGCCAGTACACAGAAAGGTTGGGAAAATCAACCTTCAGCAGGACAAAACACGCTAAATGAACCAGTACAGGCAGTCGAGTTGAGGCCACCAAACCCAGGTAAAATACAGAATTGACGAGATGAACGGTACGAAAACCAGTCAAAAGTGATTCACTCGAATAATAAAGTTAATTATATAACTAAACATGTAAACAGACTTAGTTTTAATCTGCAAGATTCTGAAGTAGGTTTAGCGAGTAATCGGATACAAACACCAGCTTGCTGGGATTCAATTGACTGGGAATCGATCGATGATGAGGGAAAGGGGTTATCAACGGTGAATATAGACAGCAGCAAAAAAACTGATGATAACCAAATTGTAAAAGATGTACAGTCTTGCTCAAAAGTATCCGAAAGACCTGAATTGTATTTTTCCCGATTCGAATGCAACCCACATAGCGCAGCTGTCTAGCAGGTCCTCTAATCGCCCCTCGGTGCAGTCGTTTGACTATTGAAAATGGTTCCAACAAGATGTAAAGTAATACCAAGGTACTACAAATATCAGGGAACATCTTATCACAGATAAGACGATTCTTAAGGCTTGTAAGCTCACATTTATTACAATAAATTACATTCCTGGAATGTTACCACTCTCATTATTATGCCAGATAGGTAATTCACGTTGTAAGTTCGCCGTATTCATGATTTCCTCTTCAATGTAACATACCGTACTCATTATTTAACACAAACTGACACTCAAAATTTAGGTTATTACGAGCAGCTAGTTGAGGATATGTATAAACTTCAAATGACACGACAAACAGTCTCGTTCTGCATGTGGATTCAAACCCAGATCATGCAGACTAAGCAAAGAGTTCGTGACTGATGGAAAATAACAGTCATTCCTGACTAGGCATACAGAGAGTGATATGCCGCGAATTTAGACAGTATTAGTTAGCAAATGTCAACTTTAAATTACATAACGCAAACATTTTTAACGGACGCGAATTCCTACCCAGCATCTATTGTCCTTGTTAACGAACTACTTGAAATGTTAAATATTGCTTCTTCACGTGTAACTTACTTCAAATGCCGTGAGGTAGAGCTTTGTGTTGGACAGGGATTCGAACCTAGAATCTAATTGGATTGTCATCGAAGCACAATCAACTGTGACATATTGGATATTCTCGGCAATAGCTAGATGTTTTAACTGAAATGACGAGACGAAACATTAACTTCTTCTTTCCCAGGACTCCAACCTGGCACCGATCGCTGTTATATTCTAGAGAAAACAAACTTCAAAAATGGGTTTGTTACACCAGCAGCGACATGTGAGCATGTTTGAACTAGAAATAATATGACGAAGAGTTCAGTGCTGACTGGGAATCGAACCCCACACATATCGTTGTTAACTGCACACAAAGAGACTTCAGATACCGAATTTTTCTCCACCAGCAGCTCGGAATAACATCCTTGAACTCACAGTGATCTCGCAAACAGTTCTGTGTCTCACTGGGACTCAAAAACGTCAGATATCGTTAGGGTTGACAACGAATGAAAATACATTAAAAATCAAAATTATTATCCACCAGCAGATAGGTGTTCTCATGCTAGAGCATGATAATACATAATGAAAGTTTTAGTGCCGGGCCGGGATTCGAACCCATTCACGTGCAACATGTGGAGATATTGAGGAATCTGCAGTTTTGAACAAACAACAAATTACAGTCAAGCTGTATTGTCTCGAAGGGATCAAATTCCGCGTTAAGGGCGGTCTGAGTTGCATTACCAGTTCAGAACCAATTTTATCGACATACAGAAGCTCAAATAAAAGGTGGAATAAGTGTCCTGTGACCCTAAATAGCGTTTGTTTCGTCACTAGAAATAAATAAGTGGTATAAGAAAGGTTACTGCTGATAGAGTTTCTACGTGTCGCGACTCTTGACTTTATTGTGGTTCAATCTAACGTCTACCTTTAGAGAAGAAATATCATATTTAACATGAATGTCTGACCACAATGCCATTATACCTTCTTCAGAACAGAATCTGTCTCTCCTTATCATAAACCATCAGCAGAAGTTGGAATCGAACCCAGACCATAAGTATAAAAACCTAGCATTAATCCAAGAGTCCACCAAATTCTCTTCTCTATTACTCATTTTTCTATCATAACAACGGTGCGCCACACTGGATGAGAATTCTAACACAGGCTCCCTGTAGTGGTTTGCAGCATGTTCAGTACACTCATTTACTTGGTTGACCAATGCTGCCTGGGCTACCCAGTGCATACATTCGACACTATTTTGTAATTACCGAACTAAAATTACGTAACTGACAGCTACACAGAACAGTGTAGAATGCAGAAATTTAAATTCGACTTGAGCTACTCTATTGCGCTATCTGTTTGTTGATAACGTCGTGCAGTGCAAAACAAAGGCTGTAACTGTGTGTCTCTCAGAAGTCTAGATCTGGCTATATGCATTATCTCACAGCACTGTGCAATGCGTAAGTTCTGCAGGTATTGTTATGGACTTCTTTAGGTATTGTATCTGTGTGTCAGCTAGTAGCGTAACGGTAAGCGTCGCGCACCGTTGATAAGACGTAGCGAGTTCGGGTACATTCACTGGTACATTTTTTAAAACGCAATACTGCTGTCTGCTGAAGTTATCGATCTAATGGAACTTTGAACATAATTCCCTTCACTTCTCAACCCAAAATAGTCGCATTTTGTTCTTTTCAGGTCTAATAGACGGCCAGCCAGCAGATGCATCTCGAAACTTTTGTATTATGTATGGGGAGAGCGTATCGTGCCAAAATACGTCAGAAAAGTATTTTCTACCTTATCTGTCGTGTGGCAGTGGCATTTTATTCTTCATCAAACTTTGTTTGACAGCTTTAATTCAGAACAAGTTTTCTACGTGCATGTAATCAATAAACTGCATATGCAATGTCAGACTGTTATAGATAACATCAGAGAATTCGCATATATCGCTGATGATTAATTTCTCTCTAATGTTAACTAATGTTTTAACAACACTAAAAGAAACCTTACGAAAACTGTGCAATGCATTATAAGAAATGAAATAAAACTACCGACGATAACCTTACGACGAATGCCTGTTCCAATAAAACTGAGTATCTGTACACAAGGGTGCCTCTATAGGCACGAATTAGTAACATACTAATCACTTAGATTTCGATTGGGTATGTGTTTAATTGGTATGCTGTGTCACACTCAATGGTATGCAAATGTGGAATTTCATAAGTAAAGTTATGTATTCCTAGAAACCCAAAATTTGCTTGTCAGCAGCTGAAAGGGGCGTTACCTCTTGTGCAGCATTGTAAGTTTTTCACCATTGCACTATGAGCCGAAAGTATTTTCTTGCGATTTCCTTATCGATGTGTGATCTGACTGCTTGCAGCTCTTTCACTGAAGGGATAAAAACGTTACAGTCAGCAAGACTGGAACCGCAAACCATAACAGACGCTTTGTCACAGGTTAGAATGATTCGACAAAGCTAGTGAAGAGGCACGCGTCGAGGTTCCCTATTACGAGAGCAATAGTGACTAGAACTCGTAATCCGCTATTTAAAGGACGAGATTAGTTGCGATTTCCACGATCAACAAATATCCCGGGCTTAAAACCGTAAATTGACAATCTTTTGTTGCAGCTCAAGCGATAATAACTAAGATTATTCAATGGAAATGACAGGAAAAATCAAGTGAACTTTGAGGCTTAATTCCGTACACACCAGGAAGTAACTCGTCGATCACAGAGTTGCCAAACATACCTTGCCTTGTTGCCAAATCTCAGTTACATTACCAGCAGGAAGAAGACGAACCGATGTGATCCTACAGTGGGCTGGGAAGTGACCATAACTGACGTGTCAAAAACGAGGCTGCTACGGCATGGAATACGTAACCTGTCTGATTCACATTTCTGTAACTGGGCTTAGGGACTGGAGCGTAGTTACTAATAATACTCATAACTGACTGCAAAGCCGGCCGGGGTGGCCGAGCGGTTCTAGGAGCTACAGTCTGGAACCGCGCGACCGCTACGGTCGCAGGTTCGAATCCTACTTCGGGCATGGATGTGTGTGATGTCCTTAGGTTAGTTAGGTTTAAGTAGTTCTAAGTTCTAGGGGACTGATGACCTCAGAAGTTAAGTCCCATAGTGCTCAGAGCCATTTGAACTGACTGCAAACTAAGCTTCATAAATCAATAAGTCTCGTAGTTGTTTTTATATTTCTTTCGTAAGTGTACTCAGAACTAAAACTCATTGACGGAGGTTTTCATGTCTCGCCGATTGTCGAGCACAACAAACAAATAAAAATAAAAAAAGAATGTGTGTGTGTGTGTGTGTGTGTATGTGTGTGTGTGTGTGTGTGTGTGTGTGTGAGAGAGAGAGAGAGAGAGAGAGAGAGAGTGAGGGAGAGAGATAAAAATAAAAAGGAATGAGAGAGAGAGTACAAAATTGTTGCAAGGAAACTGAATCATGTAAAGAAATCTTTCATTCAAATGACACGTTCCATATCATTACGGAATGTCGTATTCATGATCTACGGAACAAGTATTAATCTAATCTAATCTAATCATATCATATTTCTGACTAGTCATGAAGAGGCACGACTTACAGAAAATTTCTCCAATATCAGTAACCAAATCTAAACTTGAAAATAAAAGACGACAATTTTTGTAATAAACCGGGACTCCTATAAAGACCCTTTCGTCCCTGTTAACTAACCACAAAAGATATGTGATATACCTCCACTGAGAAGTAACAAAATGTCCATCCATTTAAAGATGAAGCGCGTGATGTGAAGTTCTGTGACGGAGATACGAACCCAACACGCAATCGGGTTGTTAACTAAGTAAAATCAAGTGTTACGTGTCGGTTTTTCTTACCAGCTGCTAGATGTTTGAATCTAAAATAAGGATAGAAATTTTTGTGCCTGAGCGACAATCAAACCGCACACCCACCGTCATTCTTTATCAGCCACGAACATAGCTTAAGTAACACTTGCTTACTCACCAACTGTAAGATGTGAGCGTGTTTGACCAGAAATAACGACACCTATTGCGATTGTTGGCAACACATGAACAGACATGAAAAATGCATGTTAATTTTCACTAGCAAACTGGTGGGTACGTGATAGGGCTTGAAATGAACTTACGAATGTTTTTGTAGTGGATCAGGATTCGGACCCACATACTTACCTTTGGAGGAGACCTAGAGAAGATTGCAGTCTTGGCTAAAGGAACGAAATGATTGAACTGTACTGTTGCGACAGATTCAAATCCTCGAAAGAGGAGTACGAATTCGAATCACAGTCCAGCACCAAATTTTTCAACGTCTCTAGTTCAATCAGCCTGTACCTGTGGTCTAGGGTGCCGGCACGGTAGCTCAGCGTGTTCGGTCAGAGAGCCGGTTGGCCTCTGTAATAAAAAACTGAGTGGGAGGACCAACCACCGAACTTGAACAGAATGTCTTGCGACGTCCGCAACGACCAAATACAACGATCAATAACGAACAAAAATGCAAAAAAAGGGGGTAGCGTCTTTGATTCATAATCTTCGGTCCCGGGTTCGATTCCCGCCACTGCCTATATTTTGATAAATAATCAGCATTGGCGGCCGAAGACTTCCGGCATAAGAAGTCAGCCTCATTCTGCCAACGGCTTTGTCGAAGAGGGTGGAGGAGCGGATAGAGGTTAAGGGCACTCTCTTGTCCTAGGGGTGGGAAATTGCCCCTAAAGGCGGAAGAGTCAGCAATGATCAACGACATGAGGATGCAGAAGGCAATGGAAACCACTGCATTAAAGACACGTAACATGTATCCACAGGACATGTGGCCTGTAATTGAAGAAGTGTCATGATGATCTCTCCATTGGCAAAAGATTCCGGAATAGTCCCCCATTCGGATCTCCGGGAGGGGACTGCCAAGGGGGAGGTTACCATGAGAAAAAGATTGAATAATCAACGAAAGTATAACGTTCTACGAGTCGGGGCGTGGAATGTCAGAAGCTTGAACGTGGTAGGGAAACTAGAAAATCTGAAAAGGGAAATGCAAAGGCTCAATCTACATATAGTAGGGGTCAGTGAAGTGAAGTGGAAGGAAGACAAGGATTTCTGGTCAGATGAGTATCGGGTAATATCAACAGCAGCAGAAAATGGTATAACAGGTGTAGGATTCGTTATGAATAGGAAGGTAGGGCAGAGGGTGTGTTACTGTGAACAGTTCAGTGACTGGGTTGTTCTAATCAGAATCGACAGCAGACCAACACCGACAACGATAGTTCAGGTATACATGCCGACGTCGCAAGCTGAAGATGAACAGATAGAGAAAGTGTATGAGGATATTGAAAGGGTAATGCAGTATGTAAAGGGGGACGAAAATCTAATAGTCATGGGCGACTGGAATGCAGTTGTAGGGGAAGGAATAGAAGAAAAGGTTACAGGAGAATATGAGCTTCGGACAAGGAATGAAAGAGGAGAAAGACTAATTGAGTTCTGTAACAAGTTTCAGCTAGTAATAGCGAATACCCTGTTCAAGAATCACATGAGAAGGAGGTATACTTGGAAAAGGTCGGGAGATACTGGAAGATGTCAATTAGATTACATCATGGTCAGACAGAGATTCCGAAATCAGACACTGGATTGTAAGGCGTACCCAGGAGCAGATATAGACTCAGATCACAATATAGTAGTGATGAAGAGTAGGCTGAAGTTCAAGACATTAGTCAGGAAGAATCAATACCCAAAGAAGTGGGATACGGAAGTACTAACGAATGACGAGATACGTTTGAAGTTCTCTAACGCTATAGATACAGCAATAAGGAATAGCGCAGTAGGCAGTACAGTTGAAGAGGAATGGACATCTCTAAAAAGGGCCATCACAGAAGTTGGGAAGGAAAACATAGGTACAAAGAAGGTAGCTGCGAAGAAACCATGGGTAACAGAAGAAATACTTCAGTTGATTGATGAAAGGAGGAAGTACAAACATGTTCCGGGAAAATCAGGAATATAGAAATACAAGTCGCTGAGGAATGAAATAAATAGGAAGTGCAGGGAAGCTAAGACGAAATGGCTGCAGGAAAAATGTGAAGACATTGAAAAAGATATGATTGTCGGAAGGACAGACTCAGCATACAGGAAAGTCAAAACAACCTTTGGTGACATTAAAAGCAACGGTGGTAACATTAAGAGCGCAACGGGAATTCCACTGTTAAATGCAGAGGAGAGAGCAGATAGGTGGAAAGAATACATTGAAAGCCTCTATGAGGGTGAAGATTTGTCTGATGTGATAGGAGATGAAACAGGAGTCGATTTAGAAGAGATAGGGGATCCAGTATTAGAATCGGAATTTAAAAGACCTTTGGAGGACTTACGGTCAAATAAGGCAGAAGGGGTAGATAACATTCCATCAGAATTTCTAAAATCATTGGGGGAAGTGGCAAGAAAACCATTATTCACGTTGGTGTGTAGAATATATGAGTCTGGCGATATACCATCTGACTTTCGGAAAAGCATCATCCACACAATTCCGAAGACGGCAAGAGCTGACAAGTGCGAGAATTATCGCACAATCAGCTTAACAGCTCATGCATCGAAGCTGCTTACAAGAATAATATACAGAAGAATGGAAAAGAAAATTGAGAATGCGCTAGGTGAAGATCAGTTTGGCTTTAGGAAAAGTAAAGGGACGAGAGAAACAATTCTGACGTTACGGCTAATAATGGAAGCGAGGCTAAAGAAAAATCAAGACACTTTCATAGGATTTGTCGACCTGGAAAAAGCGATCGACAATATAAAATGGTGCAAGCTGTTCGAGATTCTGAAAAACGTAGGGGTAAGCTATAGGGAGAGACGGGTCATATACAATATGTACAACAACCTAGAGGGATTAATAAGAGTGGACGATCAAGAATGAAGTGCTCGTATTAAGAAGGGTGTAAGACAAGGCTGTAGCCTTTCGCCCCTACTCTTCAATCTGTACATCGAGGAAGCAATGATGGAAATAAAAGAAAGGTTCAGGAGTGGAATTAAAATACAAGGTGAAAGGATATCAATGATACGATTCGCTGATGACATTGCTATCCTGAGTGAAAGTGAAGAAGAATTAAATGATCTGCTGAACGGAATGAACAGTCTAATGAGTACACAGTATGGTTTGAGAGTAAATCGGAGAAAGACGAAGGTAATGAGAAGTAGTAGAAATGAGAACAGCGAGAAACTTAACATCAGGATTGATGGTCACGAAGTCAATGAAGTTAAGGGATTCTGCTACCTAGGCAGTAAAATAACCAATGACGGACGGAGCAAGGAGGACAACAAAAGCAGAGTCGCTATGACAAAAAAGGCATTTCTGGACAAGAGAAGTCTACTAATATCAAATACCGGCCTTAATTTGAGGAATAAATTTCAGAGGATGTACGTCTGGAGTACAGCATTGTATGGTAGTGAAACATGGACTGTGGGAAAACCGGAACAGAAGAGAATCGAAGCATTTGAGATGTGGTGCTATAGACGAATGTTGAAAATTAGGTGCACTGATAAGGTAAGGAATGAGGAGGTTCTACGCAGAATTGGAGAGGAAAGGAATATGTGGAAAACACTGATAAGGAGAAGGGACAGGATGATAGGACATCTGCTAAGACATGAGGGAATGACTTCCATGGTACAAGAGGGAGCCGTAGAGGGCAAAAACTGTAGAGGAAGACAGAGATTGGAATACGTCAAGCAAATAATTGAGGGCGTAGGTTGCAAGTGCTACTCTGAGATGAAGAGGTTAGCACAGGAGAGGAATTCGTGGCGGGCCGCATCAAACCAGTCAGTAGACTGATGACAAAAAAAAAAAAAAAAAAAAAAAAAAAAAAAAAAAAAAAAAATGTTCAATCAAGTAGAAGAAAAATAGATTCCTGTTCCTTTAAATGTCTATCGGTTCATCAAATAAAATAAAATTTTCTAATGTAAGTAAGTTTACTGAGACAGTATTTCTGTTTACCATGACTTCCGCGTATGTCATATCCCAACGTAAACCGGCTTTGCCAAGTTGGTAATGAAGGAGCGTGATGATTAATGGGGATTCTGGATTATAACGTTTTTCTCTTGAGGTTACCAGAGGTAAAATAAATCTGTTTGTGCCTCTTAAAAGTAAATGCCTGACTCACGCATTGCACCTGTGATAGTTCGTTCCACCAGACCATTGTGGCCACATTTCCTAGCCCCAGGAGTATGCTGTAACGGATGATGTGCTTAGCTTACAAAATTAGTCACGGTGCAAAAAATGCGAGTCTATTAAATGGTTAAGTAGAAGCAATCTTCTGACGTGGAGATTGTGCTATTCTTATGTCAGCAGGATGAAAAGACTCTTCTAGGCATCATAGCCTCGATCTGAAGCCATTTTGAAATTTTCGCTAATTCTCCAAATTTCTTAGTTCGAGAAAATCCACTGTGAAGTGTGAAGTTACCGGATAATTCGATTATTACCGTCATTATTACTATCATTTTCTTCATACCGTTGCTGGAACACATGTGCTTGACGATCATTTAATGCCTTTTGGTCATTATAGAAGTAGCTGCGCAAGAAGAGGTTCTTTCCCTGCCTACGGAGTCCTTTTCATGTTTATATCAAACATCTGCAATTACTCGCAGATTACATTAAAACTAAAGTAATTGATGAAAACATTACTTGATAACCTAAACGCGCTGCCTTTCTTAATCTACTTGCGCCTAGAAGTGGCTGTCGAATACTGCCAAACCAAAAGCCAAGGGATCTTACTGCCTTCCGTTATACGTCGCTGTCAGTTCTTCCACATGATTTGGTCGACGTGACCTGTTTCAAGTTGTTTATGGCAGAGAATGTTTTAGACAATAAATTGTTTTCCTTTGCAATAAACAGAAATAATTTCTTTCTAAGCTATCCAAGTTCAAAATTTTCGCGTTATTAGTTCAAATTTAATACCCACTTCTATAGTGTAGGAAAGTATCTCACAGTTTCAAAACGCACATCAGACTCATTTGCCTTATACTTAGTCACTGGCCATAAATTCTAGCCCAGAGGGACACCAGTTTAAGTAACCTACTGTAGCGAAGACTGTTTATTAGTGCTCTTTCTCACCGTAAAATATGCAATTCACTCATTGGGCTCCAATAGCACACTGTAACAGTAATTTCTGTGCGTATGCAATGCATACGGATTGTAGAATTTAGTGGTGCTCCCTCTTCCACTTCTGTATACAATATGCCTGATCTAAACGCGCCCTTTAACATTACAGGCCCTGGGCAGTGCAACATCATACTGACAACAGTAATGTACTTATACGGACAGCCTCACTGTTTGTTTTAGCTGATTTTGTAATCATTTACACAAAACAACATGATCTTCCAGGTGGAGACATTTCGTCCCCCTTTTCCTTGTGTGAAATTTGTCAGTAAGTTTTTGCCTTCCAACCAGCGAAATGCGGAAGAGTATGGCCAGTAAACGATTCACAAACCACGATTTAGAGCCGTTAAGACGATTTCTTTAAACATTGTCGTAGCTGAAGGAATTTAGTTTCTTCTTAAATCGTCTTATGCAGCAACGTTCACAGATATCTCAAATAGGAAAAGCTCTTCATCCAGGTACGAAGGTTGTAAAACAAACTTCCCACAGTTTGTGTCAGGTCGATCTTTTCGTCTTATAGCACTGCCTAAGTATTTTGTCTAAGAGGTATCACAAGCAGTGTTGCTGTATCTGTGGGAATCATTGGTTGAAAACGAGTTTAACACCAATGGGTACAGTACTGCTAAATATTCAAAATGATTATCAACCTAAGTCTGAGTTCATCCACAAACTGAGGCGTATTTATAGTACTGTAGCTAGACGGTGTATCTTTGTCTTCTTTGAGTGAGCATTGGAAGACATTTACACAGACGTATACAATACTACGAATACTTCGAACGCTGTAGCTAACGTTGCTCTCAAAACCAATTTTAGTAGATGGGAGGATACAAAGAAACAATCAGACTCATGGGTGTGGATAGAAACTAAAGTGCAGATGCGGGCACTGTGCAGATCTGCGCTTTTTCATCTCCAGATCTATACAAATAATGTATACAAACAGCGTATGCATTGCTTTCATAATGTTTCCCTCTTGTTTAGTCTTCTAATGATGAAATGGATCCACACCCATGAGTCTGATTGTTTCTTTGTATCCTTCCATCTACTACCTTTGTGTGTTATTGCTCGGTGTTCAAAAAGCAATATATTATGCCCGATCCCACGAGGTATTAGAACGAGGTCGCAAGAAGGCTGACGAATTATAATCAAAATACACCGAGACACCAATTTGTCTGTCGTCATGGTGTTAAGTCGGTAGAAATAGATGGGTATTATTGCCTGCATCACCGGCATCCCATTGCCGTCTTCTCTTTCGTTTGTGTGTTGCGCATGGTGCAAGAAATATTTGTGTTTTGCTTGCTTCTGTGACAGGTTTCACTGCACTGAATGCAAGCAAGCTCACGAATAGACTGTCAATAATTGGAATTACGCAATGATATACTTAAAATGTGTATTTTTGCATTATGTATCCCGATGAAAATAACTGTAAATAGATTATATGCCTGCCTGCTTATTACTCGCGCTTCTCGATGCTTTCCTCACAAAATAAAAAGAGAAATAAAGAGAGAGGGAGAGACAGAGAGAGAAAATAGAAATGTATTTCAAATATCAGTTTGGTGACACCATGCTCGTCTCGTGATGTAAACAAGGATAATTTATAAGTAATATCTCGTTGTACTAGCGATATGTATGGCTAGAGGGTTCTTTCTTCTCTCTCTGCAAACGGCCAGAACAGAATTCAGTAACAAAGTGGTAAGAAGACCTATGCAGTGCGACAATTAAACACTCAGTCTTTCTTGGTTATTTTGTTAATCGTTAACAATTGTCTGTAATGCAGTAAACATCTTTGATTATTGATTTTTTATTACTACCATTGTCATTGTTATTCGTCACCTCACAACAGATTACCTATAACTCACTGCTGCCGATGCACGTTACGAATGGATCAGGATGAATGGAATGTGGGATGTTTCGTCATGGAGAATATACACATTTCTCTCCGCGTCTTATGTTCAGGGTAATATGAAAATCTCAGTAAGAGAAGACGACAACGGGATGCCGGTGATACAGGCATTAATATCCAACTATTTCTGTCGACTTCACATCATGACAACAGACAAATTGGCGTCTCGGTGTATTTTGATTATAATTCGTTAGGCTTCTTGCAACCTCGTTCTATTACCTCGTGGGAATAGACATAATATTTTCTTTTTGAACTTCGAGCAATAACACACAAAAATAGTAGATGGAAGGATACAAAGAAACAATCACACTCATGGGTGTGGATCCAGTTCATCATTAGAAGACTAAACGAAAGCAATGAATACGCTGATTATTTGTATATATCTGAAAATGAGAAAGCGCAGATCTGCACTTTACTTTCTGTCTTAATGTGCACGATTTTTAGTTTCTTCTCTTCTGAATTTTCAAATGAACTGATTATTACATGGCACAGAATAATTAGTTAACTGTGTTTCTTACAGCTTCCATTCGCACCAACATTTTTCTATATTCTCGTGCAAATCATGAAATTCTACCTTTATGATCACAAGACTGAACATAGATGCAGTCGATTTCGAGGTGCATAGTGTTTGTTATCTTACTTTTCGTGGCAGGTGGGCAAAGTTGATTTCCAAAAACTTTTTATTGCAGTGAAATAATATTTTGTCACAAAGTAATAAGGTAAGTGTTTTATTCGCATATATTTTGTGGGCAACTGTAATCGTTATGGAAGATTATACACCTGAATGTTTGGCACAACTGGTAGGAGAAAACGCTGCATATTAATCAAACCACACGCCTCCTCTCCGTATCCTGCTATGACATGAGCATGGGATTCTCCTCACATACCGCTACAGAGCTGTTCCTAGCACAGCTGAGAATTGGCAATACCGTCACAAACATTTGGCAACACTTTGACAATGCAATCACTTCCTCGTATGGTACTGAATTGACTCGCTAAATTCGATTGACATTCCCTTTCCATTTGAATGCTTCGTGCTATATAATCCTCGTGTAAACTAAGACACTGATACTGAAAATTCAATTTTTTGGCTGAAGAAATGCAATTCGTCACATAAGTGACAACTTTTATTATCTTTCATCATATGTTATGAGGCTGAGAGACCAATACCAAGATGAGAGTAGCGTGCTGGTAACAGTGTGGCCGTAGCCTCGTGGTACAGCCCGTATCTCGTGTCGTAACGGCTCAATGAATCGTCAGTTCTAACCGTGGTAGGGGCCAGCGTGTGCAAGCTTTTTTTCTGATTTATTTCCAGAAAAAATTCTGTAACGAAATCGGAAGAAAAACCTTTACACATCAAGTCCTCTTGGTAACTCGACCCAATAAGTTGTGTTAATGGTCATAGATCTCGGGTTTCTGACTGTCAAGCTGCTTCACAATACAAGCGTCTCTGAAGAAATTCGAATCGACCGTCAACGATACGAATTTCAACATTGTTATTCACATAATACAATCCAGGGTGATAATTATGAAGGGAATCAACCTCCTGATTACTATAGGGCCTGTATGCTAAATTTCCACATTAGCAATTAAGAACTGTCTGCAGACATTTTCTGACAGCGGCTCTAGCGACTTACTTTTTCTCTGGGTAGCTTCAAATATGGGCAACTATGTCGCCTTAAATCCAATTGAATATTTTAAATATCGCTTCTGGACAGCATTCACTTTTCCATTAACTAATGTATAGAACTCAAAACAAGCAATATGCCCGAGTAGCTATGGAGCAGGTTCTGAAAGGTATTGACACAATGTTTCGCATCAATTTACCATAGGGAATCAAAGAAAGGAACCAAACACATTACACTGCATTTACTCTCTGTGCCTTGACTAACACATATGAATCCATGGAACAAATAAATAATTTTAAGAATCTCCTATTAAAGGAAAAAGAACAGGATATGACACTGTAATTATAGCGCACTGGATCACAATGAAATTAAATCTGTGCCATATTGACGTATTGCACACTAGTGTAATAAAATACTCACCAAGTACAAACGGTTTTGTGCCTCCATTGCAACAGAGTGTGAAACACAAATCGAAGACAGATTTTATGGGTCACCACTCAACAACATTAAAGCATTTTACATCGTCGAGAGTGAGGAGTGCTTTTCTTTTGAACTGCACGACGTTTTCAACAATCAGATAGTGCAATAGAGTAACTGAAGTCGAAAGGAACACTTCCTATTTAAATTTCTGCATCCTACACTATTGGCAGTTCTGTGTAGGTGTCAGTTACGTGATTTTATTTCGGTGATTACAAGATAGAGTCAAATGTATGCACTGGGTAGCTAGTTCATGGCGATTCGGTCAACCAAGTAAATGAATGTACTGAACATGCTGCAAACCACTACAGGGAGCCTGTGTGTCAGAATTCTCATCCAGTGTGGCGCACCGTTGTTATGATAGAAAAATGAGTAATAGAGAAGCGAATTTGGTGGTCTCTTGGATTGATGCTAGGTTTTTATACTTATGGTCTGGGTTCGATTCCAACTTCTGCTGATAGTTTTTGATAAGGAGAGACAGATTCTGTTCTGAAGAAGGTATAATGGCATTGTGGTCTGACATTAATGTTAAATATGATATTTCTTCTCTACCAGGTAGACGTTAGATTGAACCACAATAAAGTCAAGAGTCGCGACACATAGAAACTCTATCAGCAGTAACCTTCCTTATACCAGTTATTTATTTCGAGTGACGAAAAAAATGCTATGTAGGGTCACATGACACTTATTCCATCTTTTATTTGAGCTTCTGTACGTCGATAAAATTGGTTCTGAACTGGAAATGCAACTCAGACCGCCCTTAACGCGGAATTTGATCCCTGCGAGACAATACAGCTTGACTGTAATTTGTTGTTTGTTCAAAACTGCAGATTCCTCAATATCTCCACATGTTGCACGTGAATGGGTTCGAATGCTGGCCGGGCTCTAAAGCTTTAATTATGTATTATCATGCTCTAGCATGAGAACACCTACCTGCTGGTGGATAATAATTTTGATTTTTAATGTATTATCATTCGTTGTCAACACTAACGATATCTGACGTTTCTGAGTCCCAGTGAGACACAGAATTGTTTGTTGGATCACTGTAAGTTCAAGGATGTTATTCCGGGCTGCTGGTGGAGAAAAATTCGGTAGCTGACGTCTCTTTGTGTGCAGTCAACAACGATATGTGTGGGGTTCGATTCCCAGTCAGCACTGAACTCTTCGTCATATTATTTCTAGTTCAAACATACTCACATGTCGCTGCTGGTGTAACAAACCCATTTTTGAAGTTCGTTTCCTCTAGAATATAACAGCGATAGGTGCCAGGTTGGAGTCCTGGGAAAGAAAAAATTAATGTTTCGTCTCGTCATTTCAGTTAAAACATCTAGCTACTGCCGAGAAAATCGAATATGTCACAGTTGATTGTGCTTCGATGACAATCCAGTTAGGTTCTGGGTTCGAATCCCTATGCAACAGAAAGCTTTACCTCACGGCATTTCAAGTAAGTTACATGTGAAGACGCAATATTTAACATCTCTAGTAGTTCGTTAACAAGGCCAATAGATGCTGGGTAGGAATTCGCGTCCGTTAAAAATGTTTACGTTATGTAATTTAAAGTTGATATTTGCTAACTAATACTGTCTAAAATCGAGGCATATCACTCTCTGTATGCCTAGTCAGGAATGACTGTTATCAGTCACGAAGTCTTTGCTTAGTCTGCATGACCTGGGTTTGAATCCATATGCAGAACGAGACGGTTTGTCGTGTCATTTGAAGTTCATACATATCCTCAACTAGCTGCTCGTAATAACCTACATTTTTAATGTTATTTGGTGTTAAATAAGTCTGGTATGTTACTTTGAAGAGGAAATCATGAGTACGACGAACTTACTACGTGAATTACCTGTCTGACGTAATAATGGGAGTGGTAACATTTCAGGAATGTAATTTATTGTAATAAATGTGAGCTTACAAGCTTTAAGGATCGTCTTATCTGTGATTAGATGTTCCCTGATATTTGTAGTACCTTGGTATTACTTTACATCTTGAGTTATTGTGATACAGAGCAGTGTTTTCTAGTGGTGACTTGTTGGAATATTATTTCAATAGTCAAACGACTGTACCGACGAGCGATGAGAGGACCTGCTAGACAGTTGCGTTATGTGGGTTGCATACGAATCAGGCGAAATGCAATTCAGGTCGTTCACATACTTTTGAGCGTGACTGTACCTCATTTATATACAACGGAGAGAGAAATTGAATGCCAAGAGGGTAATGGTTCAAATGGCTCTGAGCACTATGGGACTTAACATCTTAGGTCATCAGTCCCCTAGAACTTAGAACTACTTAAACCTAACTAACCTAATGACAGCACACACATCCATGCTCGAGGCAGGATTCGAACCTGCGACCGTAGCAGCCACGCGGTTAGAGGATAATGTACCATAGGTTTGTACCATGCGAGTCATTTGAAACTGTATAAAGGGAGAACCAGGTAAGACGGAAGAAAAAAAGGAGTAACTTCATACGAGAATTTAGTCGTATTACATGTCCATAAATTAAAGAAAGATAACAAAATGCACACAGATAAAGCTTTTATCTTGTATTTATCTCAGTTAACTAAATAAAAATTAACTTGGCAGGGAGGTAAAAGGAGAATGATGAAGACATGGCAGGAAAGTGAGAAATTAAGTAACTCTTCTGCAAACGAAATGTGTTCTGGGGAAAGACTAGAAAATTAGGGGGAAGATAGAGATCAGCATGTGGATTTTTGACGAAATAGTAGTAGTAGATTCTCTCTTAAAGATGTAGTTTGCAGGAGGAGGAAGTTGATTTTTGTGGACGAAAGGAAGTGAAGAATTAGGAAGGGAATAGATAATTAGGTAAGAAGGAGACAGGCATTTCTGATTTGTTCCATCAAGGACGGTGAACAAATAATTGAAGAGATACTTTGGGGGAACATGTGAAGCATATATAATTTGTGGAAGATACTACAATGTGATATTAAAAAAGAGAGATAAGAGGGAAATAGATACAAGAAGTCATTAGGAGGTAGTGACCGGACGGGTGACACATACTGTAGGGCGAGTAAAGGGGCCACCAGTAGCAGGACAGAAAGAAGCTTTGGAAAACTGAGTTTCGGAATTCCAGATGGATACGAACAAAACCAGTGAGTCATTCAAGCGACACATACATGATAGATACATGTAACTTTTTAGGCGTCTGGAGCAGGCACAAAACGTCCGATTGGCGGAAACGCACTGGGGAGAAGTAAAGTGCCGAGATTTCGACGCAGTTTAATGGTAGAACCCTTGGAATTGGTAGAGAGAGTTTCCACAAAATTAGAGGAACGCTCATATTTGTCGAAAAAAGCTGTGACGTGGTGAACAAAAGAACCCAGGTGAGGAGAGAGCTCGGTTACAAGAAAGACGAGAGCGAAATTTTCGGGAACTCTTCTCTGAACTGGTGTCAACTGCAGAACGGAGCACATAACGCTCTGTACGACGCAGAGGAGAAATTTGTGTGAACACTGCGTTCTCAGCGGCTGACCTCCAGCTAGAAATTAGCTATAGCATTGTTGAGCTCCAACTGTGGAGAAACGAACCAGCCAGTTAGTTAATTGTTCTTGCGAGAACTGAGAGGGCATTACAATATGCACGCTTCTCCAGCCTTGGTCATGTATATCGCCATAGTCTGAGACTAGGGATGAGTTCATGTTTTCTCACATATCGAGAAACATAGGGAGAGTTTCTGCTGGAAAATTCAGCAAAGTTCTAATTATATTTTGTGGGAATTTCGTTGGGCGACAGCAGCCATGCAGATAACAACTCATCGCAGCTAGGGTAAATACCGCGTGCAGAGATGTAAACTTGTTGCTTCACCAGCTTGCGTCCACTGTAAACTCGAGCAACCTTGGGTAATCTTTTGCTCTAATTGTCACAAATCTAACTATCCTCTGTAGACTTGATTGTCATCCTAAAAATAGTACAGAGCTTTGATCCAGAAACGGATGATTTATCAGAGTACTGGCCACCATCATAATGTAATTGTAAGAAGAATTCTGTAAAGAAACTTCTAGATAAAATTTAATATTTTTGTGTTTAGGATTATTTAACATTCTGAGAGTTAAAGTTTAATACTGTTGTGTTTAGGATTAGATCACTTACAAAGGCCGAGATATGTCATTTTGACAACTGTCTTAACATTGTCACATTGTAATCTGTGTCAAAGCATCTATTGCCGTGAAAAAATTGCTATATTAAACAATGTCATTACAGCTTACACAGTTGTGTTCAGGAAACCACCTAACCATAACCTTACAAAACCAATAGAATAAAATGCAGAGCAGGCAAAAATATCGTCATAATTTTTAATTACTTACATGAAGAAAATGCTTTGCTCCTACTGACATGGAAACCGGCGGGAGGCCCTGGTAGGACCAGCTTAGATTAGCAGAAACAGTGTTAGTAAGTGTTGAAGCGTACTGCATCAATGTGATAAAGTGTAAACACTGGGGAATACTGGAAACAACCAGTAAGACGAAAATATGTTTATTGAGGAAGTAGGTTGTTGTCCACCATTTGTCCATTACTAGTTTTTAGACAGAGACAACGATATGTATTTTTCAACTTCACGTATGAGAAAATAATTGACATCTCTGTTCTCACTGTCCCCTACTGCAGCGCAGTGGGCAACGTGCCGTGCCTAGTTAGTATTCGGAGGCCTGGGGTTCCATTTCCGGCACTGCCAGGCACTTTTCCGTGTTGGGAGGACTGGACCAGTGTGCATTCAGCCTCGTAATGCCAAATCAGGAGCCACTTGAATGAGAAGCCGTAACTTCAAAGACAAGAAAGTCGATAACGGTCGGGAGTGCCGTGGTCTGACTCCAAGACCCCTCATACCGGACCCGCATTACGCCATTGGCAGAGGGTAACTTGGCGGTAGATCGATCCCGATCGGCCCATCGGGGTTAGAAGGCGGAGCTTCCTTTGCTTTTCTTCTTCTCATTGCTATCATTGTTACTACTGTTATTATCATTACTTTATTCATATAAATCCCTTTAACATATTTGCCTTTACTGCAATCCCACTTTTGAAGAATCTCAACATATACCACTATTGTTCGCTGGGAAATGTAGATAAGATGTATATAAACTTACATCGTTGCAAACAGACTCTTGGCAGCTTGGTTTTTCTAGACATTTTGTGTTTAGTATATCAGTATTCCAGTAAGTACGTACCATGATTTTCCACTCCCTCATTGCCATATCTTGTTATTGCCTTTGAACAAAAGCTATCGTTTCCTTAAAGTCAACTCAATATAACTTACATATCAGAAAATATCAAAAGCATTACTTATAAAGTTCAACAAAATGAATTAAAATATCTTATCAGTGTTCGTAAAACAAAATTTTAAAATGAACACCATTTACGGTAGATTGCAGTTGCTACTTCCGTAATACTTTTACAGATGTTAATGTAGTGGCCGGCGATTTACACCATATTATTCCACGTTTTGACACTGGTGGTTCAAATGGCTCTGAGCACTATGGGACTGAACATCTATGGTTATCAGTCCCCTAGAACTTAGAACTACTTAAACCTAACTAACCTAAGGACAGCACACAACACCCAGCCATCACGAGGCAGAGAAAATCCCTGACCCCGCCGGGAATCGAACCCGGGAACCCGGGCGTGGGAAGCGAGAACGCTACCGCACGACCACGAGATGCGGGCTTTGACACTGGTGACTAAAGATTATTTACGGTACAGAAAAACGCTCTCCTTTATAAAATGCAGGAACCAATTAAAAGTAATGCCTCCGAATTATTATTTATGTGAAAACTGTTAGGGCTTCTAAAAGGAATATTGAGGATTACCAAGGAATACTGGACACTGGTTGTTATGGCAGTGGGCTGTTGTGAATCACTTGGCGATTGCTCGTTTGTAGATACAGACAACCAACGTTAGTAACATTCTTCATATTTATTCTTCGTGTTTTCATATTTGCAGCCCTCAGCCGCAGTAGGCCTCTGAATTTCAGTGTGTAACATGGCGCTGAGTAACGTAACTGTATCAGCGCGTGAGAAACAGCGTGCTGTAATCGAATTTCTAACGGCAGAAAACGCCCGTATATGGTGCGTCCTCTTTTATAGCATGACGATGGTAGACCACACACGAGCAGTGAGACGTCTGCAATAATCCGACGCCTTGCGTTCACTGTCATCGATCATCCTTCAGAGAGTCCCGACTTGAAACCATATGATTTTTATCTGCTTCCTAAAGTTGAAGAACACTTTCTAGGACTTAACATTGATAGTGTTGAAGCGGTGCACCCAGAAGTGAGGTTGTGTCTCCGTAAAAAAAAAAAAAAAAGATTCAGCTTTCTACAATGACGGTATTTATTTGGGAGAAGTATGTTCGTCGCCAGGGTGACTACGTTGGGAATAAAGATGGAGAATATTAATAAAGTTAGTTTTATTTAGAAAGCCTTAGAAGTTTTAATATAAAATATACGGAGGTACGCCCATGTATCAAAACTGAAGGAAAGTTTCATCTTACAAAGATATATGTAATTGTAACGAACTGACGTAGTAGAAATGTACATAAACTATCTACACAATCTGTTCCTGTTTTCAAAATAATTTTGAAATGTATTCGCAAACTAAGAATAAAGTTCTACACCGGCTACACGATTTACTAGTAACATACGAAAATTTGTGCCTGACCGAGACACGAAACCGGATTTCCCGCTTTACGCGAGAGGTCGCTTTCCCGCTTTGGCTGACTGTGCACGGCCCACGGTCAGACCCAAATTTCCATATGTCCAAGTCTCTACATCCCACAGTGCTCGCATACAAATCGAATGATTCCCGCACACGCAGACGCATTCCTTTTTAGTTGTCATATTGCCTTGCTTTGGCACGAAATACGAGTACAATAAGGCAGTGTCACTATTTTACAGTGTTGGTATAATCCGATGCTATATTCCCTCAGAGAGGCATGTATGCATGCTTGTCCGAAGGAAGAGACACTGCTGATAATTGATAGCCGTATTATATTGTGAGACTTAGTCGCAAACAGCGAATACGATCGCACATTGGCTAAACGCTTTACTAGTAATATATGATAATTTATGCCAGACCAATCCCGAACCGCTGTGCGGGATTAGCCGAGCGGTCTCAGGCGCTGCAGTCATGGACTGTGCGGCTGTTCCCGGAGGAGGTTCGAGTCCTCCCTCGGACATGGGTGTGTGTGTTCGTCCTTAGGATAATTTAGGTTAAGTAGTGTGTAAGCTTAGGGACTGATGACCTTAGCAGTTAAATCCAATAAGGTTTCACACACATATCTATCATATCGAAACCCGAACCCGAATTTCCCGGTTTACGCTAGCGGTCACCTGCAGGTGAATCGCCTGAACATGAGTCGCAATACAACGGGTATGGTTTAAGTTGCACATGGCATCGTCCGTACTGTTCAGTGTACATGACTGCAAAATTTGGCCAGTCAACAACTGTGCCACTGTTAGTTCAAATGGTTCAAATGGCTCTGAGCACTATGGGACTTAACTTCGGAGGTCATCAGTCCCGTAGAACTATTACTACTTAAACCTAACTAACCTAAGGACATCACACTCATCCATGCCCGAAGCAGGATTCGAACCTGCGACCGTAGCGGTCGCGCAGTTCCAGACTGTACACAGTTAGTAAGGTAAGCCCAGTCTACCCGGGTAAGGTCGTACCATTCCGAATTGAAAAAAATCGTTTTTTAGTGTCTTGAGGCCAAGAACCGTTGAAACGCCAAATTTCACCAGTTTTTGATTTTCCTCGTACCTAAAACTGCACAAAAAGCAAAATAGCGTCGGTGTTTAACTGTCCTTAGGCCAATAGCCGCATAAGAATATAAATGACATCGAGTTCAAACTGTCTTTAGAGTGGCGCAAGACATGTTTAATATACTGTCCACCGATTTCTGCCAGAAGTTGAAATCAAGAAACAGCATTTTGCGCAACAGATCGGACTGTCTCGTGGGTCAGGTTTAGAATGCGTTGCGCAATGCGTGCCTTCATTTCAGCTACGTTCGTTATTGGAGCACTCAGTACAACTTCTTTCAGCCAAATGTCGCACGGATTAAGATCAGGTGATCTGGACGCGTAGGCTGTAGGAAAATGACGGCGGATAATTATAGAATTTCAGAACTTCTATTGCAGCAGACGCTTCAATTGCTGTGCAATGAACGCATGAGGGTCATCCTGCATAAAAGTGAGCCTATCCACACGTCTGAAGCTGTTGAAGGGTTGGAATTACAGTGGTACGCATAGCGTTATCAGTGACAGTACAGATAACAGCACCCGCAGGACTCATCTCCTTGACAAACATGGCCCTACGATAAACAATACTGTCAACACCCACCGCACAGTTACCTCGGGAGAATGAAGTGGCACGAGTTGACGTACGTGGAGGTTTCCTGTTGCCCTTATTCTGCTATTCTGTGTATTGTTTCAGAAACGTTAAAACAAATAGTAGAACAATTCAAATTTTTCTTACGTACATGTTCAACGAAGCACTACTGACACGCAGAATTCCAAACCTCTGGAAAACTGCTAATGTAGTAATAATCAGGAAATGAAAAGTTAAAGAGCCAACAGACCCCAAACCTGACTGACCAATCTGTCTTTTAAACACTCTCGCCAAGGTACAGCAAAGGCTCCTGTGTGGCAGCATACAGTCGCACAGACCCCTGCTCAGCCTAACGCCCTCTTAATTCGACTTCAGAGAAGGTAGACCAATAGAAGACGCCGTCAACCAAGCAGTGACAGTAACATTAGCGACAAATTCGTGGCCGCCATACTAATAGACATAGCCGGGGCTTTCGACAGTCTGTGGCGGTCGTCCCTCTCCGCCAGATTAAAGGAAATGCGATATCAGCTTCTCGCTACAATAGCTTCCTCGACTACTGTGGAGGCAGAGTGGCGCAGAGGGGGGCTGGTACACGCCATATTGTCGAGAGAATAACAAATGGATGTCCAAACCCTTGCTGAATACTTGGGCACCAAAGGCACGCAACTGCTTCAGAAAATGAACAACTGGTGAAAAGAAAAGAAATTAAAAATAGCGTCCAATAAAACTGTATATTTATTGCTCAGAAGGACACTACAGAGAAACCCAATTCTAAAATCAGACATCTAGCATGCGTAGGAAGCAAGCCAAACGCTATCTATGCCTGCATCTTGACGAAAAACAGATTTTCAACAAGCATATCAAACTGACAATTGACAAAGCCTCCAAAATTAAGCACGAACCGGTAAGACTCTACACAATTCAGTACAAATTACCTATTAAGACAAAAAGGACCTACCAAACTTCGATATTTGAATCCACCGCATGCTTCGTCACAAGTACTTCGGCTCAGAGACTGAACATGCAAAATAACAAGACAATTGCAAGACGAGTTCAACGTAGTGTACTCCCGAGTACGAGCGGAGCCTTCAACACCACATCACTATAGGCACTTTTTGCGTTGTGATGGGGACTTGCCCCATAGACACAACAATACGTTCTAGAGTTGCACTTTACTGGCTTACGAGGTACAGGCTCGATAAAGTCACCGAGATTACATGAAACCAACAATATAAACAAAATACAAATGAAACAAAGGTGGATTCAAACATGGCAGAGAGAGTGGGAGGCATCCGACAAGGGTAACTAAGTACACG
Source organism: Schistocerca piceifrons (assembly GCF_021461385.2). NCBI lineage: Eukaryota > Metazoa > Arthropoda > Insecta > Orthoptera > Acrididae > Schistocerca > Schistocerca piceifrons. The sequence goes on along the minus strand of NC_060149.1, from coordinate 50,100,657 downwards.
CTTTCTTTCGTGACGTACCCGAAAGATTACAACTAAAACATACTGAGCCAAGACGGGGATGATCCATTCTCTGACAGGCCATGGGCCGTACCCAGTACAGATAATCCGCATAGGATTAACTAACAATGAAATATGCATTTTCGGAGAAACTTTGACACGAGAACATGTCGCACTGCTATGCTGCTCACTAGCACATATGAGACCTACACATAACGACAGTGACATCGCCAGAATAATACGTAATCCCCATGAAACTTTGACACGAGAACATGTCGCACTGCTATGCTGCACACTAGCACATGTGAGACCTACAAATAACGACGTAATCCCCATGATTAATAAATGGACACAATGCCCACATAGTACTAGGGACGGAAAGTTAGCTGAAACCAGATGTAAACAGTAATTAAATTCTAAACTCATATTGGAATATATACCCCAGAGACAGGTGGACAGTGAAGGGGGAGGCGTGTTTATAGCGATAAAAAGTGCAATAGTATCGAAGGAAATTGACGAAGATCCGGAATGTGAAATAATTTGGGTGAAGGTCACGGTTAAAGCAGGCTCAAACATGGTAATTGGATGTCTCTATAGGCCCCCTGGCTCAGCAGCTGTTGTGGGTGAACACCTGAAGGAAAATTTGGAAAATATTTCGAGTAGATTTCCCGACCATGTTATAGTTTTGGGTGGAAATTTTAACTTACCAGATATAGACTGGGAGACTCAAACGTTTATAACAGGTGGCAGGGACAAAGAATCCACTGAAATATTTTTTAAGTGCATTATCTGAAAACTACCTTCAGCAGTTGCCGATAATATTAGACCTTCTGGTGACAAGCAGACCCGAACTATTTGAAACAGTTAACGCAGAACAGGGAATCAGCGATCATAAAGCAGTTACAGCATCGGTGATTTCAGCCGTAAATAGAAATATTAAAAAAGGTAGGAAGATTTTTCTGTTTATCAAAAGTGACAAAAAGCAGATTTCAGAGTACTTGACGGCTCAACACAAGAGTCTTATCTCAAGTTCAGATAGTGTTGAGAATCAGTGGACAAAGTTCAAAACCATCGTACAATATGCACTGGATGAGTATGTGCCAATCAAGATCGTAAGTGATGGAAAAGAGCCACAGCGATACAACAACCGAGTTAGAAAACTGCTACGGAAGTAAAGGGAACTTCACAGCAAACATAAACGTAAACCGAGCGAGGTGGCGCAGTGGTTAGACACTGGACTCGCATTCGGGAGGACGACGGTTCAATCTCGCGTCCGGCTATCCTGATTTAGGTTTTCCGTGATTTCTCTAAATCACTCCAGGCCAATGCCGGGATGGTTCCTCTGAAAGGGCACGGCCGACTTCCTTCCCCATCCTTCCCTAATCCGATGAGACGGATGACCACGCTGTCTGGTCTCCTTCCCCAAACCAACCAACCAACCAACCATAAACATAACCAAAGCCTTGCAGACAAACAAGAATTACACGAAGCGAAAGGTAGTGTGAGGAGGGCTATGCGAGAGGCGTTCAACGAATTTCAAAATAAAGTTCTATGTACTGACTTGGCAGAAAATCCTAAGACATTTTGGTCTTATGTCAAAGCGGTAGGTGGATCAAATCAAAATGTCCAGACACTCTGTGATCAAAATGGTACTGAAACAGAGGATGACAGACTAAAGGCCAAAATACTAAATGTATTTTCCAAAGATGTTTCACAGAGGAAGACTGCACTGTAGTTCCTTCTCTAGATTGTCGCACAGATGACAAAATGGTAGATATGGAAATAGATGACAGAGGGATAGGAAAACAATTAAAATCGCTCAAAAGAGGAAAGGCCGCTGGACCTGGTTGGATACCAGTTCGATTTTACACAGAGTACGAGAAGGAACTTGCCCCCCCCCCCCCCCCTTCTTGTAGCGGTGTACCGTAGGTCTCTAGAAGAGCGTAGGGTTCAAAAGATAAAAGATTGGAAAAGGAAACAGGTCATCCGCGTTTTCAAGAAGGGACGACGAACAGATGTGCAGGTCTATAGACCTATATCTCTAACGTTGATCAGTTGTAGAAATTTGGAACACATATTATGTTCGAGTATAATGACTTTTCTGGAGACTAGAAATCTACTCTGTAGGAATCAGCATGGGTTTCGAAAAAGACGATCGTGTGAAACCCAGCTCGCGCTATTCGTCCACGAGACTCAGAGGGCCACAGACACAAGTTCCCAGGTGGATACGATGTTTCTTGATTTCCGCAAGGCGTTTGATACAGTTCCCCACAGTCATTTAATGATCACAATAAGAGCATATGAACTATCAGACCAATTGTGAGATTGGATTGGAGAGTTCCTAGATAACAGAACTCAGCATGTCGTTCTCAATGGACAGAAGTCTTCCGAAGTAAGAGTGATTTCAGGTGTGCCGCAGGGGAGTGTCGTAGGACCGTTGCTATGCACAATATGTATAAATGACCTTGTGGATAACATCGAAAGTTCACTGAGGCTTTTTGCGGATAATGCTGTGGTATATCGAGAGGTTGTAACAATGGAAAATTGTACTGAAATGCAGGAGGATCTGCAGCGAATTGACGCATGGTGCAGGGAATGGCAATTGAATCCCAATGTAGACAAGTGTAATGTGCTGCGAATACACAGAAAGAAAGATCCTTTATCAGTTAGGTCAGCAACTGGAAACAGTTAATTCCATAAATTATCTGGGAGTAGGCATTATGAATGATTTAAAATGGAATGACCATATAAAATTAATCGACGGTAAAGCAGATGCCAGACTGAGATTCTTTGGAAGAATCCTAAGGAAGTCCAATCCGAAAACAAAGGAAGTAGGTAACAGTACACTTGTTCGCCCACTGTTTGAATAATGCTCACCGGTGTGGCTCTGAGCACTATAGGACTTAACTGCTAAGGTCATCAGTCGCCTAGAACTTAGAACTACTTAAACCTAACTAACCTAAGGACATCACACACATCCATGCCCGAGGCAGGATTCGAACTTGCGACCGTAGCGGTCGCGCAGTTCCAGACTGTAGCGCCTAGAACCGCTCGGCCACTCCGGCCGGCCACCGGTGTGGGATCTGTTGCAGAGAGATTAGAGCCCACACAGAGGCATACGGACAATCTTTCTTTCCACAAACAAGACGAGACTGGAATAGAAAGGAGAACAGATAGAGGTCCTCAAGGTACCCTCCGCCACACACCGTCAGGTGGCTTGCGGAGTATGGATGTAGATGTAGATTGGAACACAATCAATAGCGTAGCCGATATCGTATTGACCACACTGCACGACGGCTACAAGCGCCAAAACCCATATGGAAGAAAGTATAGACAAACACAAACACCATAACAACCTACATGGGAGGACACAAGCAAGACCACAGATTCCGAAACCGAGGAAGGAACCATCACACTAAGTGAATATGAATCCGAAGGGATCAACACGTAAGGGACCCAAACAAACAACACATGACACTGCATGCCATAAAACAGTCACAAAAAACACACCAGACAGTAAAATCATAAAACAAACACCGATACAAGCAGTGACACTACATACTAAGGCTCTAGTAATAAAGTAACGTGGCTTGGGAGAACGCTCGAAAAACTTTAATTCCAAGGCTCCTCCTCCCCAACGACGCACTGCATATTGTTTAAAGTGTACTGTACAGAGGCAATAATGTACTGCTCGACTTATTAGGTGCATGCAGAAGTATATTATCTTCTTTATGTAAAGCTGCAATCAATGTATTTTATGTATAAAATGTGTTTTCTGCATAAACTATGTGTAAAATTAAAACCGTAATATATTGAGGTATTTAAGGAATACTGCAGTCAAGAAGCAATGAACTGCATCCTATTTCGACTAAAAAAATTACAACAATAAGCGTATTCTTCATGTAAATCTAAAAAGCATATATTCCATGTATCAAATCCTCAATAAGTATATAATCTGTATAGTGCCCAGTGTGAATGTATCAAAGATATCACACTGAATATACCACAACTACGAACAATCAGACAAACAAACAACTAATGAATATCATGCAGTGTCCTGACATGCAACACTCCCAGAAATATATATATAGACTCAAACTTAACAAACGTATGTAACACTAACTATTTCAGATGAGAATAGCTCCACGTTCTGCTGAGACCTTCTCACCTGAAATAGGTAGAAATAGGATATTGTCAAGCATCAAGCTGCTTAGAGTACATTACAAATCCAAATAAACTATATCACTTCGCGCTACATATTGCAACTTATTTTCACCACACTTACAGCATTACTTTTTTTACATTAACATTACATAAATTATGTTCTATCAACTAGGCAGAAACAAATTATATAGAACCAGCCTAACAATTGGTAAGAATTAAATTCTTTTTACCCTTAGAGAAATTTTTATATTTTATGTTCTTTATATTATTTGAAATACAATTAACAACTGCGTACCAATAAGACTGTTATAGTAAGAAGTCTTTGCTGTTACGTTTAGAAGCATTTGACGCACCTTATGTTTGAAGGCGGTGGGTTACTCTACATTGTCAGTGAAATAAATAAATAAATTGACTTGTCCTTGAAGAAGGACTTCGTCTGTGTAGAGAATTTTCCATTACCATTCATTGTCCACTTCCATGCTAGTATGAAATTCCAGAGCGATCGTTTGCGTTGCTGGCAATATGGTTCAAATGGCTCTGAGCGCTTTGGGACTTAACTTCTCAGGTCATCAGTCCCCTAGAACTTTGAACTAATTAAACCTAACTAACCTAAGGACACCACACACATCCATGCCCGAGGCAGGATTCGAACCTGCGACCATAGTGGTCGCGCAGTTCCAGACTGAAGCGCCTAGAACCGCTCGGCCATACTGGCTGGCGTTGCTGGCAGATCAGCAGGAAGCAACCCCTGAACATGGGTCATTTTGTGTGAACATAAATACAGGATGTTTCCCAGGATTGTATGCTCAATGTTCGTACACCAACAATGTTCGGCAATTCCTAATGCAATGTGTGTTTGTACACCACAGCTCGACCCATCCTGCAGTGTTGTGGCAAAATCACTGACAGACGTCGGATTAACTGCACTACTGGCCATTAAAATTGCTACACCACGAAGATGACGAGCTACAGACGCGCAGTTTAACCGACAGGAAGAAGATGCTGTGATATGCAAATGATTAGCTTTTCAGGGCATTCACACAAGGTTGGCGCCGGTGGCGACACCTACAACGTCCTGACATGAGGAAAGTTTCCAACCGATTTCTCATACACAAACAGCAGCCGACCGACGTTGCCTGGTGAAACATTGTTGTAATGCCTCGTGTAAGGAGGAGAAATGCGTACCATCACGTTTCCGACGTTGATAAAGGTCGGATTGTAGCCTATCACGATTGCGGTTTATCGTATCACGACACTGCTACTGACGTTGGTCGAGATCAAATGACTGTTAGCAGAATATGGAATCGGTGGGTTCAGGAGAGTACTACGGAACGCTGTACTCGATCCCAACGGCCTCATATCACTAGCAGTCAAGATGACAGGCATCTTATCCGCATGGCTGTAACGGATCGTGAAGCCACGTCTCGATCCTTGAGTCAATAGATGGGGACGTCTGCAAGACAACAACCATCTGCACGAACAGTTCGACGACGTTTGCAGCAGCATGGACTATCAGCTCGGAGACCATGGCTGCGGTTACCCTTGACGCTGCATCACAGACAGGAGCTCCTGCGATGGTGTACTCAACGACGAACCTGGGTGCACGAATTGCAAAACGTCATTTTTTCTGATGAATCCAGGTTCTGTTTACAGCATCATGATGATCGCATCAGTGTTTGGCGACATCGCGGTGAACGCACATTGGAAGCGTGTATTCGTCATTACCATACTGGCGTATCATCTGGCGTGATAGTATGGGATGCCATTGGTTACACGTCTCGGTCACCTCTTGTTCGCATTGACGGCACTTTGAACAGTGGACGTTACATTTCAGATGTGTTACGACCCGTGGCTCTACCCTTCATTCGATCCCTGCGAAACCCTACATTTCGGCAGGATAATGAACGACCGCATGTTGCAGGTCCTGTACGGGCCTTTCTGGATACAGAAAATGTTCGACTGCTGCCCTGGCCAGCACATTCCCCAGATCTCTCACCAACTGAAAACGTCTGGTCAATGGTGGCCGAGCAACTGGCTCGTCACTATACGCCAGTCACTACTCTTGATGAACTGTGGTATCGTGTTGAAGCTGCATAGGCAGCTACACCTGTACACGCCATCCAAGCTCTGTTTGACTCAATGCCCAGGCATATCAAGGCCGTTGCTATGGCCGGAGGTGGTTTTTCTGGATACTGATTTCTCAGGATCTATGCACCTAAATTGCGTGAAAATGTAATCACATGTCAGTTCTAGTATAATATATTTGTCCAATGAATACCCATTTATCATCTGCATTTCTTCTGGGTGTAGCAATTTTAGTGGCCAGTAGTGTATTTTAAATCTCCTCTTAAGCCTCTGGATCGATTCCAACCAAAATTGATAGAAGTGACACGTATTGTATGGAAAGCAGTGCTATTGGGATAAGAATCACCTAGCTACCATTAGGGTTGGGTTCACATGGGAGTACAAAGAGAGGGGACCAGAGTACATGAACAGACAGAGAGAGGGTGAAACTCAAATGGACAAAGAGAGGGGAGGATACGGTAGGAAGAAAAAGGGAAAGGAGGAAGAGCTAGGAAGAGAGAGGGGAAGGAAGAAATGGACAGTGAGGGAGGAAGGCGGAAATGGATGGTAGGGAGAGGGGAGTAGGAAACAGACAAAGGGGTGAGGCAAAAGCAAATGGACAGAGATATAGGGGAAGATGGAGGTGGACAGTGAGAGAGGGATAAAGGAGATGTGCAGAATGAGGGGGAGATGGAAATGAACAGTAGGAGGCAGGCGGAGGTGATGGACGAACAGGGAGAAGGCAGTCGGAAATGAACAGAAAGAGAGGGAGGAGGAGAAGTTAGAGAGAGTAGGATGCGGAAATGGACGCAGATAGGGGGAAGAAGAAGATGGACAGAGGTGGGGCAGGAGTTGATGGACAAAGCGAGGGGAGGAGGAAATAGACAGAGAGTTGGGGGAGGAGACGATGGACACGGAGGAGAGAAAGAGAAGTGTGCAATATTTGTGACTGATCCATATGTGAACGTAAGTTATACGTACGTTAACTTATATGACTGAAAATCAATACTGATTTAATACATTACATGTCTGGTTAGTATTTTGTATAGAACCGGTTTTGGCTTAGGAGAGGTACAGGAACAACGGAAACAATTCCAGAATTAGACTTTACAGTTGGTTTTGGAGAGGATATTAGAAAAGAACAGACAAACAAATGAGGGTATCTCAGTTGCACTAATTGGGAAAAGTATTTCAGTAATGTCAACTGGGAGCTACCTCATATCACTGCTGGGGGGATACAAGAATAATTTATGAATTCCAGAAGATGCGAAGAACGAAAAATAATACAGTGGGATAGGAAAGGACGCTAAAATCAGTAAAAATCTAAGACAGATTTGCCCATTGTCTCCTGATATGTTTAACGTCTGCAACCATAGAACATAAAATAAAAGCATCAAATCGAATAATGGAAAGACACTCTGATTCATATTTACTGACGAGTTGCTGTTAGTAAGAGAGTCAGAAAAGGAAATGAACACATGCTATCTAACTAAAAACGTAGAACAAGAATTAGACGTCAAAAAGAGTATAAATAAATTACGGAAAGTAAAAGAGTGCAACATATGGAGATTGTTCGAGCAAAGGAAGTCTTCTATAGCGACAGAAAAATTGGTGAAAGTAATAGTTGTTTAACAAATGTGCAAAAAACACAGCATTAACACAATAATTATTGATCAGTAAGAAAAGTATGGAGCAATTCGAAACGATTAGTACGACTGAAAGCGGCTTTAGTGTATTATACATATCGATACATCGGTAAGAATGAAGGAGATTGTGAAATAAAGTTCAAAGTCTCGATCTGTGTGGAAGCCGAGGCGTGCTTGGCGATACATAAGTGAAAAGTTCCATGCATACTGCAGATCATGTACATAAGCCAATGTGGGTATTAGAGTTTAATAACTTTCGTTCTGTCATCACAAGATTCCACCATAAACACACTCCAGTATTTACAATTGACAACAAATTCGCAAATGGTTTCGGCAGTTTGAAGAAACATGATGTTTGCGCAAATGAAACGGTACCGGACGGCCGCGTGTAGCAGTTCAAATATCTGAAAGAATTCGCTTTCAATTTGAACGTAGTACACGGCAATCTGGGTATGACAGCAGCACGGAGACGCAAATATCGCAAACAATAGTTTGGTGTGTTGTCAAAGCAAAGTAGCAATTCAAAATACGTAAATCAAATCATTCGTATTGGACATGATGACACGGTGTTCGGGTCTTACCCATCTATATGCCCAGAATGGACACTCATGGACTTGTTTTCTTAGGGTTATGTGAAAGGCCTTGTGATGTGACACCACTGATGAAAACAGTTCCAGAACTCAAAATGAGCGTTTGTAATGCGATCGTGTCGTTGACTTCACAATTGCTTCAGAGGGTATGGCGTCAAGCTGATTATCTCTCAATTTTTCCAGGGGAACGCATAATGAACTTTTCTTTGACACTCTCTCTAACTCTTATCTAAGAATCGCTATACAATAAACAGCTATAGCCGTTTATTTACGTTTGTTCTGCATTCTTGCTAGTAAACATGTCTGAGTAGGAACATGGAAATCCTTAGCAAATATATTTGTGAGGAATACATACCTCTACGAATGTGACAGCTGGACTCTTGGGAAACAAGACGCGACTGGATGCAGCAAAATGTGACTTCCGTTAGGAAACATATAAGCTCTGAAAAAAAAATTATATGATCTTTTCTCACGATATATTTTAATAGACGTGTAATTTTATTGTTACTCAGCTTTTTCGCAGCAAAACAGAGACAATGACATGTTGTATAGGATACTAAGTGTCACTTCAAATTCGTTAAATTGTTATTTCTTTTTATGGTTATTGTTGTTCGTATGATTATCATGTATTAGATCGGAGGTGTTGATTTTATGCTTAACTCGAGATTATGGCGCTTGTTATTATGTTTCAGATGCTTACTTTGGTCTTCATTAAACTTATGGACACAATTATGAAAGAAATCGAGGAAGAACTAACCGAAGATCTCAATGCTTTTGTTTTTGCTGATGACATCGCCATTTTGGTAGAGACGGAAATGGATGTTCAGAGGAGAGTAGATTACTGGAACACAAAATTTAAAAAATTCAAGTTAACTGTGAGTAGGAACAAGACAGTGGCAATGAAGATGAGCAAGACACCCACACCTTGTCACATCATACTGGAGGGGGAGAAGGTTGAACGTGTGAAAAGCTTAAATTATCTGGGTAGCATCACGCGATGGAAGTTCCAAACTAGAAGTCTTAAACAGAATAACAAAAGGATCTAGATTCTTCCACCAAGTACGAAATCTAATCTGGGACAAGGAAAAACCAGCCAAACAGACCATGTATAAAACTCTTCTCCTGATAATCATGACGTATAGTCTAGAGGCCCGTGTTATAAATAAGAGAGAAGAGAATCAAATATAAGCGTGTGAAATGAAGTTCCTTAGGTCAGATCTACAAAAAACTAGGACAGACAGTCAAGAATGATTATGTAAGGAGAGACCTGCAGGTGACATTGACTGCAGAGGAGAGGATGAGTGCTTTGAGATTGAAGTGGTTCTGTCATGTGAAGTGAATGCAAAAAAAAAAATGGTTCAAATGGCTCTGAGCACTATGGGACTCAAAATCTGAGGTCATTAGTCCCCTAGAACTATTTTAAACCGAACTAACCTAACGACACTACACACATCCATGCCCGAGGCAGGATTCGAACCTGCGGCCGTAGCGGTCGCGCGGTTCCAGACTGAAGCGCCTAGAACCGCTCGGCCACAGCGGCCGGCGAAGTGAATGCACCCGACTCGCACTCCACGCCAGTATTTGGAGATGGAGGTACCAGGAAGAAGATCAATTGGACGGCTGAGAAAGAGATGAACAGACCAGGTTAAGGAAGATCTGAAGAGGTGAGGAGTAACATGGGATGTAGTGCAGAGGGAAAAGCTACACCAGGACAGAAACCAATGGAGACATGGCGTTCACCAAGTACCTACCCGGCTCGCTGGAAGGAAATCCTGATGATGATTATGATGCTTAATTTTAGTCCATTATCTGAGTTGATGGTATTAACCAACAAATTTCGTCATAAAATACCTGCTACTATGAGCCGTACTCTCCTTCCTCTGGCGCATTGCCTCATGGTAGAGCGCCGCTCACCGTTAATGGTATATTGTCAACTTGATCTGCATGTTCTCATCTTGTGGATTCGTGTCGTGGCTTTCTTGTAATGTTCCCCGAATTTCCCTGTTGTTGTTAACATGCACCGTTGAATGACAATTCGTTTAACGGAAAGCAACAAGAGGAGCCTTTCGACAGAGTGACGTTGAGTGTTCAATGAGCATACAGTTGCAAGTATTGTTATAACCAAATACGACACTGCTCTGTGATTATTAAATACTGTTGGCAAGATTACTACCTTTCGACAGAGTGCCGTTGATATTCCTGTTGTTGTTAAAGTGCACCATTGAATGACAATTTGCTTAACGGCAAGCAACAATAAGAGCCTTTCGACAGAACGCCGTTGAATGTTCAAGGAGCGTACAGTTGAAATTACAATTATAACAAAATACGTCGTTGCTCTGTGATTATTAATAACTTGGCAAGATTACTACCTTTCGACTGAGCGCCGTTGATATTTCCTGTTGCTATTAACGTCCATCGTTGAATCACAATTTGTTTAACGGCAAGCAACAAGAAGAGCGTTTCGACAGAGTGACGTTGAGTGTTCAATGAGCGTACAGTTGAAATTATTGTTATAACGAAATACATCATTGCTCTGACGCTTTTGACAGAGCGCCGTTGATATTTCCTGTTGTTATTAACGTGCACCGTTGAATCACAATCTGTTTAACGTCTAGCCACAAGAAGAGCCTTTCGACAGAGCGCCGTTGAGTGTTCAATCAGCGCGCAGTTGAAAATACTGTTATTACAGCCACTAGCAGTTGTACTTTTTGCTTGTGACTAGGTTGAGTTCATAGTTTTGGTTTTTTAAAATTGATGTATATGTGTTGCGGTTTAAGCCTGTTTTGTGAATGTATATGCTGGGTCGCAGCAGTTCTGGCGACTAAGTATTACTGTTTTCAGTAACAATTGCTACTTGTTGCTTCAACGATTATCTTGTTATCGTCCTTTATCCATGTCTGTTAATACTGAAAAGGTAAAATAATTCTGGGCATTTGATAGTCTTGCCCGCAGCAGGTTTACCTGGTAGCTTACGGTCATCAGCTGTAGTATTCTGGGCAACAGGTCTGAGAATCATTATTGAGAATTGTGGCCCGGTTGTTGGTATGATTGCGTAGTGGTAATTTTGGTACATCCTTCTATATACAGTTAACCCAGGGGACTGTAACCAAGTTGGTAAATAGGTTGCCGGCTACATTACACGAGACAATTGTTATTTCTCCTTACATCCTGGGGAAGTTTGACCAAGTTATATCTTTGATAGAGCAGGTTGTTGACCAGCTCGAGCAGAACTTGAATTTTTTGGAGAGTACTCAAGTGACTCCGAAACAAAGGGCAAGAATTCAGGCCCTACTTTGTCACTGGCAGGCCAGATCAGGTGATCTTAGCTCCGTGCAAACCGATAAACGATCCAAGAAAGATATAGATGAGTTAGCTAGCAGAATTACTCAGTTACAAGCCAAAGCCAGTACTATTGGGATAGAGGAAGAATTTGAAGTAATGCATAACCAAACACTACAGCCAGGCAGTCCCCAAAAGCAAGGTGCTGGCGACCCGGAGGGAGAGGTGACGGTACAGTTTGCCAGATTGCCGAACCCGTGCATGTATTTGCTCTGCGACATGTCACCCAGCTCGCCATTGGCAGTATTGACCAAATTCAACATTTTGTCTGGTTGGTCGTGCGTCTCCTGTTGCATGCAAAGGCGTTGGGTTGGGGGTGTCGGAAGCTACCATTTTGCGTTTGCTGTATCCTCTCAGTGTGGGGCCCCTGTTTGGGATCTTCCTGGAAGTACTGCGAGAGCAACCTACCGTAGTTTACCTTCAATGGACTAGTATTACATCTAAGCTTTCACCTCATGCCCGCAACGAATTAGAGGCCGGTATTATTGTCTCTTTCAGGGACCATCTGAACTGTTAGTACAATAATCGACAGAGTTAGTGCTGCTGAACGCGCCTTAAGTATGGAGGTTGCCAAACACCGTATTGTGGAGGTTATTCTGCAGGGGATGTGACCTGAGGATCGATCAAGGGTGCAGTTCGCTGGGAAGCCTACTACCTACTCCTAGTCATCTGAGTTGGCTACCTCTATAGAGGCCCTTAGGGTTGCTGATGAACAGAGAGGCCTTACTAGCGCCGCGGCCAGGGCATCCGAACTTTCGTCTGAGCTAGCACAATTGCCTCATCGGTCGTTAACTGACTGGAGGTGTTTCAGGTGCGGATCTGACACCCATCTCGTCAGCAGAGGTTGCCCTGAGCAGCGTGGGACCAAAAGAGGACGATGAAGCCAGATGTAGCGGGGGGGGGGGGGGGGGGCTATCGTTCTAGGTTACCGAAAGACTGTGCTCATGTCGGAACAACTAATTCCTCGAAACTTCCCTTTGTCTGTGCTCGTTTGTGGACTCCGGGAGCGCTGTGTCCCTGCTCGATCTTGACTGGTATCTTGAATTTCGTAGGATCTATAAGTTGCCACCCCCATCTCCCAGTTTTCTGAGGTGTCGAACAGTTAACGGACAGAGGCTGCCCCTGGCGGGCGAGGTACAGGTCAAGTTGTCTGTGGCGGGTTTTTCCTGGCCAGTATAGCTACTCTTGGTGAGAAAACTTCCCGTCACCCTGTTGCTTGGCTGCGATTTTATTCAGCACACTGGTCTTATCCTTGACGTCAGTGGCTGCACCTTTTTCTTTAAATTTTGCCGCAACCAGAAAATAGGGTTTTGTTCCTGTGAGATTAGTAAGCGGCGTCTCTTGCTGGTCAACGAGGTTACATCTGACTTTCAGCTCAGTCACCTCCAGAGGCCCCAAGCTCAACAACTGTTCGAGGTGCTCCAACGTTATCCTGACGTTGTTACCGACAGATTGGGAGTAACCGATAGGACAGAGTACAGAATTCGCTTGGTTGATGATATCCCGGTGCTCCCAGCCCCCTATCGGTTATTACCTCCTAAAATGCGGATCCTACGCCAGAAGGTCGACGCTATGTTGCGTGATGGGGTTATCAGACCACCTACCTCCCCTTACGCTTCCCCAATGTTCTTAGTCCCGAAGGCTCAGGGACGAGGTTACCAGCCTGTTCTCGACTACCCTCAACTTAACCAGAAGGTGGTTCTGGAGTCTGTTCCCCTTCGTGACCTTCATAACTGCTTCACCAGGTTTGCCGGTGCTAAGTATTTTACCGTCCTCTACTTGAATCGGGCATACCATCAGATGCCGTTGGGGGGAAGAATCCAAATGCGAATCCAAAAGCGAATAAAAAACAATCAGAAGAAAATAGGAGGGATATCGAGGAAGCAAATAAAAATTGAGTAGTGAAATAGTAAAGGAAGTAGGGGAGAAACTGGCGATCATTGACCAACGCGTCTCCGCTTTAGAAGAGGGGCAGCTAGTCATTAGTAAGCGGGTGATGGAGCAAGAAGAAAGGTTCGCTGGAAATCTACGTATGCTAGCAGAACAATACCCGAGTGAACACACGGCTCTTGAGTCCCGAGTAGGAGAAAGTTCCGTCGGGGATCTCCGCGCGTTAGCAGAACAATGCCAGAGTGACCACGCGGCTCTTGTGTCTCGAATAGAGGACACTGCGGCTAAGTGCCCGGTCCACCTTAGCGCGAAGGTAGATACTCTCAGCCAGGCGATACTAGCCCTCGAGCGAGAGCAAGGGCGTAAGCAAACACAACAAGACACGGCCCACCGAGAGATGCGAGAAGAAATACCAAGGATCTCAGATGCAGTAGCGCATAAGTCTGACAATAATAGGAAAATGATTACCTCGTCATCAGCTGATGCGGACGAAATACGGTCTATAACGAAATGTTCGCGCGTACGGTGTGAAATAAATATACAACAAAGAGGACTATGTGTGTGCATGAATTTCACCTAGAAAGGTTAACGGTCCATTAAGTTGAAAGAAATTACGAAAGGGGTATTATTCCGACAATGATTCCGGGAACGATGGCGAATTTGATTATCATCACGATCACGGATCTCGTACTTGGTGGGAACTGCGCGGATCCCCCCAGGAACGTTCGCCAAAGAAAACTCACAAATTTGGCTTTAAACATTTTCTGACGGTGAGGAAGTTTGAAGTCTTCCGTAACTCGGCTACGGGGATTCACCCGCGGGCCTGGTTACAGCAGTTCGAATTCTCCCTTCCTCCTACGTGGCCCAGTGCGCACAAAACAGAGTATATGTGCGGCTATCTCGAAGGTGAGCCAGCGGCGCGGATGAGATCAATTTTACGCAATTGCTGCACAGTCTGGGAGTTTCGACAACACTTCCTGTCGATCTATTGGTCAGTGGCTGCGCAGAGTCGGACTCATTATGCTACCAGAGTTAAACCGATCGAAATTCTCCAGCCCTGTGTAGATGTTCGAGCACATGCTGCAGGCGAATGAATATCTTGACGATCCTTATTGACCTGCGAAAATTATTCGTATTTGCCTGGGAAAGTTTCCAATGCATTTGAGGCACGTTATCCTTGCAAGACGATGTAAGGTTGATGTAGAGGGTTTTCGAAATGTCCTTTTAGTGCTGTAGTGCGATTCGAATGGCACCACGCAGAATTACGGTCAAAGCGCCTACGAACAGCGGCCGCGCAAGCGAAGCCGCAGCCGTGGAGACGAGTGGCAATCCAGACGTAACGGGTCGCCTGAGAGTTAAAAACAGAGTGCGCGAGCGTTGGCAGCGTCGCGACTCCTCACGGAACGCGGGCAGAACAAACGATGCCAGTGGTCATCATTCGCCGAGAGGAAATCAAAGACACCCCGGGGAGTTTGGAAGATATGGTAATGAGCAGAGATTTAGGCGCAATTATAGCGGACCTAGGAACGGTAGTCGTGACAGAATAATTATCGAACAAGCAACAACAGGGGTGCTGTAAACAGTACAGGTGGTCCGCCAGTGGGTGTTGAAATTCGTCCCGCAAATCCGCGGCACAATCTGCAAAATGCCCCTAATCAAAGGGATCAATGACTGTTGGCTGACTCGGTTGGCGTCAACTTAATGAGGACCGGTGCAATTTATGATATTCATGTGCATTTGATAGAGGAAGACGATATTAGAGAGATTTGTTGAGGGAGGGCCACAGTATTGGTGTGCCCGCGGTAAACCCAGTCGTGTCTGTTTAAATTCGGGGAGTCAGTCGTAGATGTGTATTCGATACAGGCAGCCCCTTTTCACTTATTAATGAGGCGGCGTTTCGGAAGTCTGAGGAAACGGGGAGTTGACCGACTTTCCAGGTGAGAGCAACCAGTCAGTGGCGCGATATATGGAAAAAGTGTTAAAATTAAAGTACAGACGTAAGTAAACTTCGTCTGCCAAGGTCATGAGTTTGAATTCAATTTTTTTGTGATGCCGCTAATGAGGGTGGTGATGATATTGGGGACTTACTTTATGAATGCCCACCGCGCCGTAATCGACGTGGCTGGCGGTGTTATGACTATCGTTTCCGGGAGCAACCCTGTCAGCCTAATTTTCGAGGAATGTGTTTTGCGCAAGGAGTCTGAGGTGAGCTGTCTGAAATTTCGCGTTAGGACTGAGTCGCGACCTGGGCAGGAGGTTTTGGTAAATCTGATCAGTGATTTAGATTCACAACCTAATGAGCATGACAGGAACGATGTTTTCACGAGCGCTGTGGAAAGGTTTATTGATGGTGCTGGAGCCACGGAAGTGAATCGTGTGGCACTGTGTCGCGTTCTGAGAAGCCATGCCCGAATATTTTCGCATTCTCCGGGGGCAATTGATGGATTTCTGTAGCGCTTTACGGTGCGCGAGCATCTTCTGTTCTTTGTTAAACCCTACCCCATTTCACTGGTGCACAAGAGGAGTGTGGAAGCCAAAATAAGTAGGATGCTGGAACGAGCTAGGAGTTCCTGTAACTCGCCATTACTCGTTATGCCAAAGCGTGACAAGTCCGTGCGTTAGGTGTTGGTCTCACGGTAAATAAATACGGCCATCATGTCCACGGCAGATAGGTCAGAAGGACTGGAGGAACTGCTGCAAAGGTTGCATGGCTTGAAAGGTTTGTCATCCGTGGACCTGTGAAACAGCTATTGGCAAATTATGCTCGATTCCCCTTGCAGGTAATACACTGCGCTCCTCTGCCATGGGAGTTGCTACCAGTTTAAAAGCCTCCCTTTCGGGTTGAATGTTTCTTCAGCCGCCTTCATAACAGGCCTGAATAGCATACTACCTGACGACCTAAAAGCGTGCCTAACTGTGTATGTGGACGACATTCTCATTGCAGAGAAGTCATGGGAGGAACACAACCGGGTTCTAAATCTATTGCTCGAAGTATTCGAGAAAACGGGGGTGACCGTGAATCTGGACAAATTCCAGTTCGGGCGCGAAAGCATAAAGTTTCTGGGTCGACGGATAGGATTCTTCCGGATCCCGAAAAAATTTCAGCTATTGCGGAGTGCGTGACGCCCACGTCAAAGCGTCAGCTCAGGGGTTATTTGGGGCTTTGCAATTTCTACAAGACATTTATAAATCTCAATGTTTTGTCCACCCCTCGTTTGTGTGCACTGACGGGTAAGAACACCGTTTGGATGCGGATCGAGTAAGCACAGAGCGAATTTAACGAATTAAAGAATGCATTGGTTAACGCTCAATTGCTCCCGCATCCGTATTTCAATGAGGAGTTTTGCCTGATGACAGATAGTTCACTGACGGGGCTGGGAGCGGTGTTCTTCCAGACGGATGGTGGAAAGGATCCGTCCACCTGGAAAACTCTCTCGTTCGCCAGCCGTTTACTCTCGCGGAGTGAACGGAACTACTCTGTCACGGAGCTTGAAGTCCTGGCGATTATCTGGACGTTCAAGAAATTCCGCTACTGTTTGACCGGGCGCACGACTAGGGTGTACAGCGACCACCGAGCACTACAATTCCTAATGAGCGCCAAGATCAATCACGGTAGGCTCGGACGGTGGACGGTGTTCCTACAGGAATAGCACTTCATGATAGAGTACATTTCGGGGCACAAGAGCACCATTGCTGATGCTCTATGTCGGATGCCCATCGGGCTTGCCCATGCTGAGGATAACGCTACTGATCGAAACAATTTTAGTGTGTTATACCTTTAAAATGTGGCATTCGAGAATTATGTCACTGCGTCACTAGGCAATATAGGGGCGGAGCAAGACAAGGACGAAGTCTTGCGTGACATCAAAGACAAATGGCATGATAAATGCCACCCGGCCATCAGGCAGTACTATATTATCCGGAATGGCACCCTGTTTAAGAGGCGAGCTCTGGATGACTCCAAGTGGCTGTTAGCGATTCCGGAGGAACTGGTGAATAAGCTCGTGTGGTACGTGCATCTGAGCTACGGTCAAATTGGTGCAAGGAAATGCTTGGAGAAGCTGCAGGAAGCTTGTTACTTTAATAATATGCTTCGGCGTATACGTAAAGTAATGAGGGTATGCAGGCTCTGTCAGCAAGCCAAGCCGCCCACTGTGTCATTTGCCGCACCAATACACCAGACCGTTCCCAGTAAACTCAGGGATCTCGCAGCGGTAGATCTATTCGGTTCGCTTGTGAGTTCTAGGAACGGATCTGCGTACATTTCTGTGGCAGTAGAGCTGACGTCAAAATTCGTTTGCCTCACCCCACTGCATAGGGCCACCGTGGAGGCCGTGTAGCTGCCGTGTTCGCAAATCACTTCTTAAGGGAGGTCGGCACTGTGAAGCTTGTGATTTCGGACAACGGGCCACAATTCAGGTCACGTCACTGAGAGTACATGCTTCGGAGAAAGCGAATGAAACCGATCTTTATCTCCCTTTTCTGCCCTTCAGCAAATCCCTTTAAAAGGTGGATGAAGGAGATTGGAAAATTGTGTCGGTTGTACTGCCACCGTGACCACCGAACGTGGGACACGAAACTATCCGATTTCCAGAACATATTAAATGAGATGCCAAATGCCTCGACGATGTTGCCACCGATTCTGGTCCTGAAAAGCAAGAAGCCTCCGAATAAAATAAAAGAGGTGGTTCTCTGTCCAGCAGAACCCAGGTTACGGAGATCTGCAATTGTGGAGCTTGCCCTGAAAAATATAAAGAGTGCCGCCGAGGCTCGGATAAGAGCCTGCAAAAAGAAGGTGCGGAACATAGCTTTTCACGTAGGCCAGAAAGTACTTGTACGCTCGTACAAGCTCTCTAATAAACGTGCTGGGTTGTCAAAGAAGTTCTTTTTTTTTTTTTTTTTTTTTTTTTTTTTTTTTTTTTTTTTCAACGGGCCGTACAGAATCAAGCGGATTCCACATCCTAATACGCTTGAAGTAGAAACCATCCCCTCTCGCAAGTCGAAGGGCCTGCACCACATCTCCAATGTAAAACCTTATATTGAATAAGAAGCAGAAGATCTTGCCCCTCGGAGATCGGAATGACGTATTGCCCATATGTTTTTCCTGCATTCATTCTTTTGTGAGTAAAATTACAGTGTATATTTTCCAGTGTTTTGATTCACTCTAGTGTGATTAAAATTAAAGTGTATATTTTCTATGAATTGTAAAGGGTCCCCTAATATATGTGTAGTTATTTCTTGTTCTCAGCAGAAAAGAGTAGTGTTGTGCAGCTTTATAACGTCTGAATGTGAATAATTATGAGGTTCAGATGAAGTGTTTCCTGTTACTGTAAGATGGCTTTTACTTTTTTTGACTAAAAAGGTATCGGGTGTGTTGGCGTGGAGAGTCAATAGTCGTAAGGTAATTCTTGATGACAAATTACAGTTGTAGTGTGCTTGTTCCCCCTAGATGAGCATGATTCAGTGAGATTTTGCAACTGTACTGTGATGTTGGTGAAGCGCC
The DNA here is from genome assembly GCF_021461385.2 of Schistocerca piceifrons. Classification (NCBI taxonomy): domain Eukaryota; kingdom Metazoa; phylum Arthropoda; class Insecta; order Orthoptera; family Acrididae; genus Schistocerca; species Schistocerca piceifrons. Next base: position 50,081,464 of record NC_060149.1, on the reverse strand, counting down.
TTGGTAACTTGTAGATGAAGGATTTGTGTATGAAGGGAGATTAATAGTGTTTAATTTTCAGATTTGCCACCTTATAAGATGTCTGGAAAGTGTAACTTGTCGCCACATACTACTAGGTACGGTTGAGGCTATCAGGATGTGAAACCTCTAAAGACGTATATGGAAACAGCTTGTAAACTCAAGCAACTTGATACAGAATCAATGCGACTACCTCCAAGCTGAAATAACGTGATGGTAGGTGAGGATCCCTGGGGACACGGGGTGAGTAATCGTGCAGTCATTATGAGTATCTTATGACAGCAGTGAGGTGACTACTCATGGCCCTGGACAATGGATTTCTTTTGGCAGTCTTTTGTATGTACTTATAGGACGAAGTGTTTAGGTGTTCGCTAATAGGATAGTATGATATTGATTTCCATGTCTATGCCCACTGACCCTCTGCATTAGTGTGATGAAGAGATGTTGAAACATTTACCATTCCAGGTGTGACCTGAGTGAACCTTCTGTGTCTCATTAATCATAACTTATATTGTGCAATGTCCATAGAAAAGAAGTCTCGGAAATTTTTCACAGGTCAGTAAACGTGTGCTGCAAACCTTGGAGCAGCAGTCAGTGAACAACGATATGGGTATTGGTGTTGAAAGGAATGTTTTGTTTATATGTGGGAATTGTAGTCGGGCTATATGGTGATGGTAACTAGTACGAGCCCTGTAGATTGTGTGTGAGTTCGTAGTTAGGAGTAGGTAGTGTTTCGTGTCCGTAGTTAGCAGCGGCGCCAAATCATATCCAAATCCTGACCAAATCTTGTTCAAGATCTACCCTAAATGATTAACAGCAGATGTAATGCTAGAGCTATATTTAATAAAAAGGATTTTTTGTTTGAATATTGGTTATGTAATTTTCCTCATTTTTTAATTGGTATTGTTAAGAAGGCCGTGCTTGTCAAGTTACGTTTGGGCAATATTCCATGTACTGATCAGGAGTAAGAGACTCCGCTGATTTTGTGGTAATCTGTACACATGATATTTTGTAACGATCTCTGTGAGCGCAGTTCTTAAGTGGGTGCAAGGCCGTCTAAGGAGCCTTCGCGTCAGGAAGCACGGGGCTTGGTCCACCGGCAGGCGTTGCAGAACCCTGCTGCCAACGGCGAGGCAGTGGTGCGGCGAGTGGTCACAGCTGTTTCCCCATCAGGGGTGAGGGGATGCTGGTCTTCCCCCAACCCCAGGCTTACACCGGGGCCCGCCGCTGGCGTGTCACCACGGCTGATGGCCGGCGTCCCCATCCACGCGCTAGCCATTTGACAAGCGAAAGGGAAAGTATGACACACGCCAGGCGAGGCCGCCGATTCCTGAGCGCCGCTAGTCCAGACGACCGCTGCGGTGAGGTAACGTCCACCGACACGTGTCCCACCACTGACGCATCAGCTGAGACGATTCAAAGAGGTGATAAGCGGGTCTCGTGCCCGATACCCGCACGAGTTTACGTCGACCTCGATGCGTCTCAGAAGAGCGCGTCTTTCCATTGACACGACAGGAGAAGGGGGCGTATGTCGTAAAACACATTCCTCCGCAATACGCGGACGACGACCGCCAAGCCGCCCTTCGGCTGGGCCGACAAGTGGAGATGTCCTGCAAATCTGCACGTCGAACCATCTCACAGTATGGACGCAGAGGGTGGAAACGGGCACGAGGCAACGTCGCGGGGTGCTGTCTAGGATGAACAACCTGGGTTACAACGGACGTTACAATCAACGTCGCCGCCAACTCCCCAGTTCAGTGTTTTGGTCCCCTAGTGGCATATCCTCCAAGTCGCCTTTAGAAGAGACGCCCATCCCAGCACCTAAAGAGAATACCCAGTGAAACTACCGTGTGACAAAACTGCAAAATGGCAGGGTATCACCGAGCTGGTTTCTGTATGTGTTTTTTTTGCTCATGTCTTATTTTCCATAGGTGATTATTTACCAGCTATCTTTCCATTGGGTTCATTAATGATTTTGTATCACTGTATTTGTTGTGTACATTGAGTTTTGCACTTTCACTTAGATGTCAGCACCAGGTGACACTCCTTTGGTTCGTGGTAATGATTTTGCATCATTGTATATATATATAAACAGGGATACCCATTGATAGTGACCGGGCCAAATATCTCACAAAATAAGCGTGAAACGAATTAACTACAAAGAACGAAACTCCTCTAGCTTGGAGGGGGAAACCAGATGGCGCTATTGCTGGCCCGCTAGATGTCACTGCCATAGGTCAAACGGATATGAACAGCGTTTTTTTAAATAGGAACACCCATTTTTATCACATATTCGTCTAGTACGTAAAGAAATATGAATGTTTTAGTTGCACCACTTTTTTTGCTTTGTGACAGATGGCGCTGTAATAGTCACAAACGTATAAGTACGTGGTATCACGTTCCGCGGACGGTATTTGCTTCGTGATACATTACCCGTGTTAAAATGGACAGTTTACCAATTGCGGAAAAATCGATACCGTTTTGATGTATGGCTATTATGATCAAAAAGCCCAACGGGCGTGTGCTATGTATGCTGCTCGGTATCCTGGACGACATCATCCAAGTGTCCGGACCGTTCGCCGTATAGTTACGTTATTAAGGAAACAGGAAGTGTTCAGCAACATGTGAAACGCCAACCACGACGTGCAACAAATGTTGATGCCCAAGTAGGTGTTTTAGCTGCTGTCGCGGCTAATCCGCACATCAGTAGCAGACAAATTGCACGAGGATCGGGAATCTCAAAAACGTCGGTGTTGAGAATGCTAGAACAACGTCGATTGCACCCGTACCATATTTTTATGCACCAGGGATTGCATGGCGACGACTTTGAACGTTGTGTACAGTTCTCCCACTGGGAACAAGGGAAATTACGGGATGATGACAGATTTTTGCACGCGTTCTATTTAGCGACGAAGCGTCATTCACCAACAGCGGTAACGTAAACCGTCATAATATGCACTATTGGGCAACGGAAAATCCACGATAGATGTGACAAGTGGAACATCAGCGACCTTGGCGGGTTAATGTATGGTGCGGCAATATAGGAGGAAGGATAATTGTCCACCATTTTATCGATGGAAATCTAAATGGTGCAATGTATGCTGATTTCCTACGTAATGTTCTACCGATCTTACTACAAGATGTTTCACTGCATGACAGAATGGCGATGTAATTCCAACATGATAGATGTCCGGCACATAGCTCGCGTGCAGTTGAAACGGAACTGAATAGCATATTTCATGACAGGTGGATTGATCGTCGAAGCACCATACCATGTCCCGCACGTTCACCGGATCTGACGTCCCCAGATTTCTTTCTGAGGGGAAAGTTGAAGGATATTTGCTATCGTGATCCACCGACAACGCCTGACAACATGCGTCAGCGCATTGTCAATGCATGTGCGAACATTACGGAAGGCGAACTACTCGCTGTTGAGAGGAATTTCGTTACACGTATTTCCAAATGCATTGAGGTTGACAGACATCATTTTGAGCCTTTATTGCATTAATGTGGTATTTACAGGTAATCACACTGTAACAGCATGCGTTCTCAGAAATGGTAAGTTCACAAAGGTACATGTTTCACATTGGAACAACCCATGTAAAATGTTCAAAAGTAGCTACGTTCTGTATTTTAATTTAAAAAATCTACCTGTTACCAACTGTTCGTCTAAAATTGTGAGCCATATGTTTGTGGCTATTACAGCGCCATCTATCACAAAGTGGTCCAACTGAAATATTCATATTTTTTACGTACTACACTAATATGTAACTAAAAAAGGGGGTTCCTATTTTAAAAAACGCAGTTCATATCCGTTTGACCTATGGCAGCGCCATCTAGCGGGCCAACCATAGCGCCATCTGGTTTCCCCCTTCAAGCTAGACAAGTTTCGTTCTTTGTAGTTTTTTCGTTTGACGTTCAAAAATGGTTCAAATGGCTCTGAGCACTATGGGACTTAACAGCTGTGGTCATCAGTCCCCTAGAACTTAGAACTACTTAAACCTAACTAACCTAAGGACATCACACACATCCATGCCCGAGGCAGGATTCGATCCTGCGACCGTAGCAGTCGCACGGTTCCGGACTGCGCGCCTAGAACCGCGAGACCACCGCGGCCGGCGTTTGACGTTCATTTTGTGAGATATTTGGCCCGGTCACGATCAATGGACCACCCTGTATATTGTGTACCTGTTAATTTAAGTCTCTATGTTAACTTTTGATAATTGGTTAAAGCAATTTTAAGATAATATCTCATGTTTGTTGTCGTAGTAGGTCAGATGACATGATGTTAGCTTACAATGTCACGCTCAATTTAATTTGTTCTGTTTGCTTTGTGGACCGCATGAGGTCACAATTATTGACTAAGGGCAGATAAAACTCATTTGGATTTAAAAGATTAATCAATTCTTTTGTGCTGCTGTTGGCCTGTTGCAATTGTTGCTCGTTAGGGTGTGTTTGTTTCGAATACTGTTGGCGAATCTCCTAGCATGGCGAGAAAATTCGCGGCACAGTCTTCTTCGGCACGTTTGGGGTGATGAAAGGGTCCTGTAGCCACCTTTCATTATTCCGGTAGCCCACTTTCACTAGCATTTCGCTTTCTTTTCCTTGTTTCTCTTTTGTCATAACTGATTGAATGAATGTGGTTGTGTGTCACGTTGCTAGATGGTGGCGTAGTCTGCTGTAGAAAGTCTGCGATAGTCATACACATTCAGCAGCACTTGTACAGAATAGCCAACTCTTGTAGTGGTCAAGTAGGCAAAGAGGTTTCCGCTACTTGTGAGAAATCTGCCTGCATTAGGTTGGTGGCGGAAATGGCATCTTTGGGTTTTCCGGGCCACGCGGAGCGTGGATGAGGCTGGAGGAGAAAAAGCGAGGCAGTCTTCCGCCGGTAAGGGAAGCGTCCACAGCTGTGCTGTAGTCGAAGAAGGGTGAGGTAGACTGACCTATTGTCGCGTTGTTACTTGGCGAGAGGAGAGATGTTAGCTTTTGGTCTCGCTTTTCAACTCTGAAACATTGCTTTGCCTTGTCGCAGCAAGGAATGCAAAACTTTGGCAGATTTTTCCTTTTGTATATTTCTATAGCAGACTTGTATCCGCGGGAAGAGCGCCGCACAAAGGTGTCGCAACTATAAGAAGTGAGCCCTCCCTTCTGTATGAATGCCTGTTTGCCTTCAGCTGTGCCTGTATACGTTTTATTTTTCTAAATATTAATAGCTTTGCCTTCTCGTAAATTTTCCTTGCTTTATGTATCTTTCGTACGTGGGGAGCCAACCACGTGATTGAACATTACAGTTTGTTGGGCTATCGTCATCACTAACTGTCCGATCTCATGTGTGTTTTAAAAGATGTTAACTGTTCATGATTGCGAGATGTGATATTGTTGCATCTTAGCCACGATACCTAGAAATTGCGTCTCCACAAACCACGTGGGCACGCGGATGTACTGCGAAACGCGTACCGTTTGACGAACTATTGCAATCAATTATCAGGCAACCGCAGTTGTATGAATGATTCACACCCATGATTTTAAGTGTAGATTATAACGGTGAATGTATCGATGCTTTTCTTTAATGTTTTAGGAATTAATGTTATCAGGAATTGTGTACATGCCTCACATCCATGTCTTAGGAATAAATGATTTTATCCACAATTTTCTCTTGTATTCCGAGGTTACGTTTTTGCACCTAAGCCACTCACCTCGTAGTTTTCCCATTAGCACATCCAACGCGTTTCCTTATGCACAGGTCCAGTGATTAGTTTCCCCTTTTCTTTTAAAACAAATGATTTAGGTGAAGTATTATTTTCAGGAGTGTTGCTGGGAACTGATCTTATGCACAGTGTTCATGCACTTTCTATTTTATTTTAAATATTTGATTCTCGTGAACAGTGGACGGGAAATCCTATTAATTACATCGCATCCCCTATGAACGGTATGACAATGTATGCACTGCCATGAATGTTTGGTCTGTGATCAAATTAATTTACTTTCCGACTCGGCCATATCTTTGATTAGTTGTATGGTTAGAGTCGGTGGCGACCCTAATCTTCTCACGTTAATTTCACAATGAATAAGCATTTTCATTACCAATAATAACGTAATAACCCGTAGAAACAGGTTGGTTACAGCATCACACACACATCCATGCCAGAGGCATTATTCGAACAAGCGACCGTAGCAGCCGCGTGGTTCTGGACCGAAGCGCCTAGAACCGCTCGGTCACAATGGCCGGCGGCTTGTTTTAAAAGTAGAGTTCTAACGCAACTCGTGTGAGTGTTAAGTGTTGCATGGAAGTTAGCTGAATTAGTGAACCATCTCACCTTCTTGTAAGTAACACTGAGTGACTTCAAACGTATGACAGTAGGTAACGCGTTACGTTTGTATTATACTCATTGTATGGTTCAAATGGCTCTGAGCACTATGGGACTTAACATCTGAGGTCATCAGTCCCCTAGTACTTAGAACTACTTAAACCTAACTAACCTAAGGACGTCACACACATCCATGCCCGAGGCAGGATTCGAACCTGTGACCGTAGCGGTCACGCGGTTCCAGACTGAAGCGCCTAGAACCACTCGGCTACTCATTGTAGACATACATAGTAATTTGCTCTGGAAATATAAATAATTGGCTGACAAAACATCACATAATAATTGTTAAGAAATAGAACAGCACTATGCGTGAAGCATTGTACGATGAAATGAAACAATTGTGTACTGGTAACATCTGTTATTTGCAGCTGCGGGATTTTGTGTCTCAAGCTATCAAACGGTATTAGTAACATTGAGTGAGATGGCAATTATCTTAGTCTGCATTTTTTGGTGTTCAGATTATGATACAAGAAGTAGTTTCTGATTGACTCTCGAGTGGAGCATAACTTGTGTTCTTCAATTGCGTGTAACATTTGCATTCACTTGCGACAACATTTGTTTCTAAGGAATGAATTATTATTAGCCATTTGAGAGGCTCTTTTGATCATTTAGCCTCCATTTTACTTATAGTGACATTATGCAAACTGACTCGATTTCCCGTACGCCTCATGGAGGCCTTTTGTCTTCCTGAGCCTGCATTAATTAACGTTAAGCAATGCGTTACCGTGGTTTCGTTACAACTTATTCTCTTTATCTTTTCTGTTCATTACCAAATGTAAATGATAGGCTATGTGTAACTTACGTAACTTGTGACTGCTGTCTTACAAACTTACTCATACTTTCACGTTTTCCTGTAAAGGACAGAATTTTGTCAAGTCTGAAAAAGGGTTAAGTAATTAGCTCCCTTATTAATAAGTTCTCATGACTTAAATCTCATCATTTTCCTCTGCTCTAGCTGCTGATGCTTAATACTACTACGTATATTATAACATGACACAATGACACAACTAGAAACATAAAAGAGCACAAGCAAACCTTGCAATGTTTTTTTTTGTTTTATTTTAGTGGAACAACATCCATCTCTGTTGCACTCAGTTATTTCCTGTTAATACATTTTATAGACAGAAACAAATAAGTAAATGATTGTTATCTTTCTTATCCTCCTATGACATTCTTACCAGTACATCCTTCTCATTTAGTCTCTGAACCTCAGGGCGTAGGGATCTTTGTTTCTTCAAACATAGCGAGGCCGTGATGGTATCACCCTATCTTTCTTCTTTTCCTGCTTTGTTGTGGTGATACCTTTACCCATCAGAGTGACTTTAGGGATAGGAGCAGGCGGACCTGCTTGATCTGGCACAGCTGATGTGTGACATGGCTTTAGCGGACCAAAGTGTACTGTAGCAGTACATTCAGGTAACTGAATTTTGGCATTCACTGGACACGTGATGCGCAATAGACGGATGGGGCCCTTGTACCGAGGCGTGAACTTATTAGTTCGAGCCTTTTTTACCATGGGATTTCGGAGGAATACCAAATTACCAGGTTTATATTGTGGGAGTGTAGTGCCTTTGCTGTTGCATTTTAGCTGTTCTTGTGTGGCTTTGAAATTACTGCGTTTAACTTGGTTCCATATGGCCTTGAGACAGCGGGTTAGCCTTTCACTTCGCCTATGCTGACGTCATGGGGCAATATGTCAATCTGAAATGGCGATTTCTTGGGTCTCCCGTAGACTGTTTCATATCCCCGTTGCTTCCTGTTGCCTCGTGGACACGACTATTGTACACTGAGGCTACAAATCCTACATATGTGTGGCAATCTAACGGGGTCTTCCCTACGTAATAAAATAGCATTTGCAGAATAGTTTTGTGCACTAGCTCTAGGCGCCTGTTGGCTTTAGAGCGAAAGGGCATATTTCGCCATTTTTTTTATTCGCAACATTTTGCAGGCTTGTGCAAAAAGCGGCGACATAAAATTTGAGCCTTTGTCGGTGAGTATTATGTTGGGACTTCCGAAAGCAGAACCAAGTGATTGACAAAGCACAAGTAATAGTTTGAGTGGTCATATCCGCAAGTTCTATCAAAATTAAGTACCTTGAAAAGTGATTGATAATAGACAATATATATTTATTATTCTTGGTGCTTTGTGGGAACAGACCGCAGATATCGAGATCCACAATCTGACATGGTTTTGATACTTCCGGTAATGTTTGTAAAGGAACTTTACTCCTTGGTGGAGGCGCTCTTTGCGCACAAATCAGACAATTTTGAACGAGGGTTGCCCAGAAAGTAATGAACGCCGTCTTTTTTCTCATCCAAAAAGAATGCTACAAATGCAAAACGTTATGTACGTATTATTTGAAGTCTCTTGAGTGAGTGCTCCTAGTTTCCGTCACTATCGACAGATAGCGGAGCTGCAGGACTGTTTCAAAATGGCGTCTGGAGGTGGTGTACATTAAAGCAACGAGCCGTCATTAAAGTTCTCATTATAAATGATAATTAATTTAAACCGCAAGCTGCCGACAGGTGTTGTTGATATACCTCGATGGGGACAGCTGAAAATGTGTGCCCCGACCGGGACTCGAACCCGGGATCTCCTGCTTACATGGCAGATGCTCTATCCATTTTTTTTCCTGGCATTGTACGTGGCGTATGGTCTGGGCGGACGTCACAAGACGTACGTTCAAGTTGATCATTGATTTCTTTGCTCAGTTTTTTTTTTTTTTTAACAGAGGCGAGTGGCCCTCTGACCGAACACGCTGAGCTACCGTGCCGGTACTATCTGAGCCACCGAGAACACAGATGAATAGTGCGACTGCAGAGACTTACCCCTTGCACGCTTCCCGTGAGACCCACATTACCAACTACCCACAATCTACATACGTAATGTGCCTAAGAGATATTTGCCCATCCACTCATTACTCGCGCACACGAAGGTGACGATTCCCGTAACAGTTCGGGCAACCTGTGGGCATTCGCACGGACGGTCAGTGGCTGGGTAGCCTTTAACTATATATATATGAAGATAGTAACTGTTGTCGGAAGAACAGATACCATCGATGGCCGTGCAGCTTCTCTGTAAAGAAAGAAACTGTGCGGAATATTCACAAACGCTTGTGCAAAGTCTATGGAGCATCTGCTATCGACGTAAATACAGTTAGCGTCTGGGCACAGAGGGCGAGGTCATCAGAAGGCGGTTCTGCGGATATTCACGAATTGCAGCGGTTGGGGAGACCATTCACGGCCATCACACCTGACATGCTGCAGCGAGCTGATGATGTCATTCGCAAGGACAGACGCATTACGACTCGAAGGATGGCGCTGCATCTGTCAATCAACAAAGGAAGTGTGGATCCAACTATCCACACTCTTGGATATTCAAAGGTGTGTGCAAGGTGGGTCGCGCAGTGCCTAACGATGTGTCACAAAACGTACAAAAAAAAAAAAAACATTTGTCTTCATTTGTTGCAAGGTTTTGAAGCTGAGGAGGAGGCCTTCTAGTCCGGATTGTGAAAGGTGATGAAACCTGGGTTCACCATTTTGAGCCAGAAACAAAACTACAGTCGATGGAAAGTCGCCATTCCAACTCCCCACAGAATAATAAATTCAAAGCAACTGTTTCCGCCGGTAAGGTCATGATCATCGTATTCTGGGACTACGAAGGTTGTAAGACTTGTATATTTCTATTGTCTATAGTCAAATCACAATTCATGAAAGATGTTTACATTTTATTAATAGGATTATGTAGGAATAATTAATATTTGTCATTTTGAAAACAATTGTGGTAGCAGGGAATGTCTGCGCCAAAGTATTGTTGGCGAGAGAGACCACACACTGATATAATTGTAAAAAGAGAGGGAGAGACCGCATATGGATACATTTTAAGAAAAGAGCGGGAAAGACCGCACATTGTTACATTTTGCAATGGTAGCAGGGATTGTCTGCACCAGAAAGCATTGTTGGCGGGAGAGACCGCACTTTAGCATTCGTAGGAAGTCAGTAATAAGCGAGATGTGAAGCGAGTCGGTAGCAGGTCTGAAGCGAGAGGTTGAGAGGAGCGGTGTGCCTGCCACCCACCAGCTGTGATTTACAAGAGATTGTAAACGGATACACAGAGACATCAGCTAACTACACTACTGGCCATTAAAATTGCCACACCACGAAGATGACGTGCTACAGACGCGAAATTTAACCGACAGGAAGAAGATGCTGCGATATGCAAATCATTAGCTTTTCTGAGCATTCACATTAGGTTGGCGCCTGTGGTGACACCTACGGCGTGCTGACATCTATTTCCCATACACAAACAGCAGTTGACCAGCGTTGCCTGGTGAAACGTTGTTGTGATGCCTCGTGTAAGGAGGAAAAATGCGTACCATCACGTTTCCGACTATGATAAAGGTTGGATTGTAGCCTATCGCGATTGTGGTTTATCGTATCGCGACACTGCTGCTCGCGTTGGTCTGTTAGCAGAATATGGAATCGGTGGGTTCAGGAGCGTTATACGGAACGCCGTGCTGGATCCCAACGGCCTCGTATCACTAGCAGTTGAGATGACAGGCATCTTATCCGCATGGCTGTAACGGATCGTGCAGCCACGTCTCGATCCCTGAGTCAACAGATGGGGACGTTGGCAAGACAACAACCATCTGTACGAACAGTTCACCGACGTTTGCAGCAGCATGGACTACCAGCTCGGAGACCATGGCTGCAGTTACCCTTGACGCTGCATCACAGACAGGAGCGCCTGCGATGATGTACTCAACGACGAACCTTGGTGCACGAATGGCAAAACGTAATTTTTTCGGATGAATCCAGGTTCTGTTTACAGCGTCATGATGGTCGCATTCGTGTTTGGCGACATCGTGGTGAACGCACATTTCAAGCGTGTATTCGTCTTCGCCATCCTGGCGTATCACCCAGCGTGAAAGAATGGCGTTCCATTGGTTACACGTCTCGGTCACCTCTTGTTCGCATTGACAGCACTTTGAACAGTGGACGTTACATTTCAGATGTGTTACGACCCGTGGCTCTACCCTTCATTCGAGCCCTGCGAAACCCTACATTTCAGCAGGATAATGCAAGAACGCATTTTTCAGGTCCTGTACTTGCCTTTCTGTATACAATAAATGTTCGACTGCTGCCCTGGCCAGCACATTCTCCAGATCTCTCACCAATTGAAAACGTCTGGTCAGTGGTGGCCGAGCAACTGGCTCATCACAATACGCCAGTCACTACTCTTGATGAACTGTGGTATCGTGTTGAAGCTGCATGGGCAGCTGTACATGTACACGCCATCCAAACTTTGTTCGACTCAATGCCTAGGCGTATCAGTGCCGTTATTACGGCCAGAGGTGGTTCTTCTGGGTACTGATTTCTCAGGATCTATGCACCCAAATATCGTGAAAATGTAATCACATGTCAGTTCTAGTATAATATATTTGTCCAATGAATACCCGTTTATCGTCTGCATTACTTCTTGTTGTAGCAATTTTAATGGTCAGTATTGTATTATCATAAAAGCAACTAATGTTGCTGAATTATTTTTTTTTGAGTAACTCAAGACTACTGGCGCAATGGTAGTTGTAAGATTATTGTAAAAAGTAAGTCCCATTTGAACGTTTGTAAAATCATTTCATTACCAGCAGTAAATATTACAAGAAAATTTTTCAGAATATAATTAATTTTTGCCTGCAACGTTGTGTTACTGATTATAATCCATCCCAAAAACCATCAACGTATAACTTTGCAAAATTTTATTGTTGTCAAGAAAAAGTTTAACTATGAATTACGTAACTTCAGTCAAATTAATTAAAGGATAGCTTCAGCTTTGCTATTAAAGAATAACGTCAGCTTTGGTAATAAATACAGCCACTTATTAGGACAGCCCACCAGAGCTAATAGAGTATAGTAAAACAGAGTAAGTATATTCACGTCGCAGTTCAATGTAGCAGTCAGATGGCGATCCAGTAACATTAAAAAAGGTAGCCGAGCGGTTCTAGGTACTACAGTCTGGAACCGGTCGCAGGTTCGAATCCTGCCTCGGGCATGGATGTCCTTAGGTTAGTTAGATTTAAGTAGTTCTAAGTTCTAGTGGACTGATGACCTTAGAAGTTTAGAAGTTAAGTCCCATAGTGCTCAGAGCGATTTGAAACGTTTTTTTCTATGTTTCGTCGAAATAATCAGCATATCACTTTTCATAAGCAGCATTTAAATTTGCATGCGATGATTGCACTTGTTATTATTGAGAAAGAGAATTAATTTCAAAGGGAAGATTTCATTTGTTATTATTATGCAAGAGTTAGAGATCCTAAGGGAAGGTTTCATAGGCTATTGTAGAAGGGAAGGTTGCGTAACATAAGAGATATAGTTGAGACGGGAATGTTTCAAGGTATAATTCTAATTGATGTGATGCCAAGAGACAGTACCATTAATTCAGATTCATATGTCAACACATTAAGAAAAGTCAAGAAGCGCTTCCAGTGACTTCGGTGCCACAGCAGCTCAGGAGAGGTTTCGCTGCAACACGATAATGCTCGGCTTCACGCAAGTCCGAGGACTACTGAACATATCGCAAAACGGGATTGGACGTGTTACCCCATCCACGCTACAGCCCAGACCTAGCCCCCTCGGACTTCCACTTGTTTGGGCTATTGAAGAACGCCGTTCGTAGAAGACATTTTAAGGACGAGGAGGAGATGATTCACACAATGAAGCACTTACTCCGCCGCCAGAACAAGTGTTGCTACCGACAGGGCATACACGGCCTTGTTTGGCGCTAGAGGAAGGCCATACAATGGGATGGACATTAAGTGGAAAAATAAGGTGTGTAGATAAAATACCATTCCTTCATGTGTGTAATTCTCATTATGTTCAATAAAGAATTGTTGAAGAAAAAAATGCCATGCATTACTTTCCTGGCAACCCCCGTATATGCTCTGTAACGTCGGTTTGTCGACATCCCCACCAGTAATTTGAGGATTCATGGCTCATCGTCTAGTATGACGAGCCTGTAGACTATTATGAGACAGCGCTATTATTCGTGGTTGCCATTCTTTACGGATTACTACTAAGTTACCCATCGGGGTCTTGCGATGTAGTATACCACCTGCTGTAACAAAATCAGATAGTGGTGCACACAGATGGCATTCTACATCTCTCTCTTGTGATCCTTTCATTTCTTCTACGGAAATATCATCTATTTGCGCAACTCTAACCTTCCAGTTTGGGCCGTCGGCATAGTTGTGCAGGGGGCAAAAAAAAAATTCATGTGATTAGGGCCTCCCGTCGGGTAGACTGTTCGCTGGGTGCAAGCCTTTCGAATTGACGCCACTTCAGCGACTTACGCGTCGATGGGGATGAAATGGTGATAAGTAGGACAACACAACACCCAGTCGCTGAGCGGAGAAAATCTCCGACCCAGCTGGGAGTCGAACCCGGGCCCTTAAGATTGACATTCTCTCGCGCTGACCACTCGGCTACCGCGGACGGACTGTAGTCAAGTGACTACTGGGATCTTTTACAGTTTACATACACGCTAAAGCAGCGTGGTCCGTGACCACACTAAACTAATGTCCATACAAGTAACACCTAATGTAATTTACTCCAGACATGAGAGCTGGCAACTCCTTCTCGGTAGTACTGTAATTTATTTCTGCTGAGTTCATTCGTCTGGAGGCATAACCAACTGATCTTTCCTGACCATTACATTCCTGACATAAATCAGCTCCGACAGCATAATCTGATGTGTCCGTGAAAAGAATAAAAGGTTTTTCAAAATCTGGATGTAGTAGTAAAGTTAGACTAGTCATTTTTTTTAAAATTATCCTCATTGCTCCTTCGCACTCATCTGTCCATTCAAGTACTACATCTTTCTTTAGTAATTTGGTTAATGGCTATGCCATTGTAGCATAATCCTGCACAAAACGCCTATAGTAGCTGGCCAAGCCAAGGAAAGTTTGTAATTCTTTATCATTATTTGGGACTGGAAAATTACCCACTGCTTCAATTAGCCCAGGAACTGGCTTAACTGCATCTGAACTAAAGATGTATTCCAGGTACTGAAACTGTGACTGTGCTAAAGGACATTTTTCTACTTTTAATCTCAAGTGTGCATATTGAAATCTAGAAATTACATTTCTTAATCTTTCAGAATGATCTTCCATTGTTTTTGCAAAAATTATGATGTCGTCAAGATGCACAAGACACACAGTAGTCTTTAAGCCTCTCAACAACTAGTCGGCAAATCTTTGAAAAGTGGCAGGCGCATTCCTTAGACCAAAAGGCATGCGTAAGAATACAAACAATCCAGATGAGACCAAAAAAGCAGTTTTAGGCCTATCCTATGGTGCAATCGGAATCTGATGATATCCAGAACGCATGTCAAGGGTCGAAAAGTAATTTCAACTTCCTAACCTGTCTAAGGTCTCGTCGATTTGTGGCAGCAGTAACCTTGTTTACCTATCTCATATCGACACGTAGACTATAGGCTTTTTCCCCATTGATTGAGTTTTTTGGCACGATTACAATTAGGCTGGCCCAAGGGCTTACAAAGGATTGAATTATCCCTGCAACCAGTTGCTGTTGAATCGTACCTTAAACAACGGATTATAATTGATGGGGTAGAAGATACGGCTTCTGCGCTATTGGTCTAGCGTCTCCGGTGGGAATTTCATGTTGTATGAGGTCAGTTGCTTGCAAGTATTGCTTTTTCTTGAATAACCACGCATAGTCCTCTAAAACTGAATATAATAGATTTTGCTCAGATTTCGGCAAATGTGCCACCTCTCTTTCAACTGATTTTTTAACGATGGTGCTAAAGCGCAAACCGTCCTCACAGGTAACTGCTCACGTCTTTCCTCTTCACACTGTTTCTGGTTCGAAACTTCCATTTGCGTAACTTCTTCAACATTGGTTATTATTGTGCCACGTGGGATTTCTACATCCCGTTGACCAAAATTTCCAACACGCACAAGGATTTGAAACTTGTTCCCTTTTGGCTCGGGTCTACTTAGACCTCCCTTAACATCGAATTGCAGCCTGTCGAGAAACTCGTTCTGGGCGAGCGGGTCGGCCAGAAATTCTGATCTCGGCGGTCTCCGGTCTTTGACTTCAATCCAGAGAGCTTTTCCTTTTCCAGCGCTTCCTGTTACAGGTGTGACTGTTTTCAACGCCAATTTACGTGGTTCTAGGCGGCCCTTCAGAGGTTCCTCGCGAATGAGACACACGCTCACTGTCAGGACAGTGGTGTGTGTGACTGAACCGAACTGTTTGCGACCTGTAATCTGTCGCAGTGTGTAGCGTGGTAGGACATCGTCCCCCAGGATGATATCAAAATCTCGTCTGCGCT
The DNA here is from genome assembly GCF_021461385.2 of Schistocerca piceifrons. Lineage (NCBI taxonomy): Eukaryota > Metazoa > Arthropoda > Insecta > Orthoptera > Acrididae > Schistocerca > Schistocerca piceifrons. The sequence continues at coordinate 50,065,730 of NC_060149.1, read as the reverse complement.
TCTACACTACCTCCATATCAAAGACATATTTTTTCCCTTCATTGTGTAGGTCTGTTGTACAAGTACCTGCAGGAAAAATCATTTCATCTACAAGTCCACTTATATTGTAGTGTGGTGGTTTTAGCACATGATAGTCATTAATAGAAACAAAAAGAGCACTAATCTGAGCTCCTGTATCTACAAGAATTTTGACAGTCTTCCCTCTGAGTTTCCCCTCTGAAACTAAATTTGCCAACGCAGTGGGTTCTCCCCTTTTTATAGGGTTCATGTATTTCATTGGGGGTAAAGGGTGGATGGCAGAACCGGCCCCACGCTCATTTCCCCGCGGAGTAGTACTCCTGTTTCACTGATTATCTTTTTTGTTTGCTGCTGGCACGTTCTTCTTGGGGGAATTCGGTCCCTTATTTTGCGGACAACGATCCTGATCGTGTCCGACGGTATGGCATTTCTTACAACAGGAAGCCTACCAGCGCTCGCCCAAATAGTTGGGCTTCCCGCATCTCTGGTAATCCGTGTTACGTCTGCCACAGACGGCCCCTGCCAGGGAGACTACAGTCAAGACACTCCTGTGTACCATATAACATACACAAGCACTTGCAGGCGCAACCAAGAGGAAAACCATTCTTCAAAACAAACAGAACTTGCTAGAGACTAATGTGAAGCTTTTTCTGCAGAGGTCGCCTCACAGACACAGGGAAAGTTGGAGTACTCCGCCGGCCTCCGCCGGCTTTATAAGGCCAGCGCAGCAGCAGTACAGCCAGTTCCTCAACGAGCTAGGACCAGCTCCGACGGAGCTCACCGACGCTCTTCATGAATGGTCGTCTACCAGTTATTTGTTTTTGTGTGTTTATAGTGGTTGTTCGAGAAGTGTAGTTCAGTTTCAATCAACGACATTATACTGAGTGTTCTGCAATAACGAGTATTTTTCTATTAACGAACACACATCGCGCTTCGCTGGCGTGCGCGGTGGTGGATAAAAATCTTCCCCATTCCTCGCGTAATAGAGCAGCTCTGACTGCTTCATATAAGGAGGTAGGGGAGGCTACCCTTACCTCACTTCCTATATGTGGATTTATTCCGCGTATGAGTACGTCAATTGCTCTCGCTTAAGCATCTTCAATTAACAACTCATTACGTATTATCCCTTCCTTGGATGTATGTGCGACAGGCTGCTGCCCGAATTCTGTCCGAAAATGCTTCAAAGTCCTTCCCGCTTTCCTGACTAAGGGTGGACAACCGATCACGGTAATAGCCAACACCACGCCTTTCGGATTAGCGATTTGCTAATCCCTTTGACAATAACTGAAAAGAGGGTGCTTCCCGTTACGCATCTACTGATTCAACACAAGTTGGCACATCGCCCAAAAACTTAAGCTTCGTGACATTTAAAAAAAAATTGTCTGGCCATGCGCATATACGTCTCGTGTCCTTGAAGTTTTGCAAAGATGCTGTTACATTTTCGCCTGGCTTTCCAACAAAAGGCGGTACAAAAGTTACTGGTGGAAGCGTACTGACTACATCGGATACTAATTTTTTCTGTTTAAACTTCACGGCCTCTTGAATTGCCCACAGTAGCCACATTCTCAGCAGCTCTGGCTTCATGTTCGCGAGTTATCGCGTAGATCCGCTCCTTTAGCTCTATTTTTTCAAGTGGTAGGGTACTTATCTGCTGCTGCAGTAAAGTAATGCGATCAGCCTCGCTCAGGGCCGCAGTTGCAGCATCGGGAGTGGATTTGGCACTCTCCGCTGGTTGGCTAGGACGTAAATCAGGCATTAGAATTATATTAATACCTTCAGCTGCTGGCGGGCGTTGATATATATCAACGGGGACAGGTGAAAATGTGTACCCCGACCGGGACTCGAACCCGGGATCTCTTGCTTACATGGCAGACGCTCTATTCATCTGAGCCATCGAGCACACAAAGGATAGCATGGCTGCAGGGACTGTCTCACCCAAGCCTTCCGTGAGACCCACATTCTCACCTTGTGTGTCCACAAGGAATACAAACGTCTCAAAAATGATATCGACAGAAAGTGCAAAATGGCTAAGCAGGGATGGCTGGAGGACAAATGTAAGGATGTAGAGGCTTATCTCACGAGAGATAAGATAGATACTGCCTACAGAAAAATTAAAGAAACCTTTGGAGAAAGGAGAACCACTTGCATGAATATCAAGAGCTTTGATGGAAACCCAGTTCTAAGCAAATAAGGGAAAGCAGAAAGGTGGAAGGAGTATATAGAGGTTCTATACAAGGGCGATGTACTTGAGGACAATATTATGGAAATGGAAGAGGATGTAGATGAAGATGAAATGGGAGATACGATACTGCGTGAAGAGTTTGACAGAGCACTGAAAGACCTGAGTCGAAACAAGGCCCCCCCGAAGTAGACAACATTCCATTAGAACTACTGGCAGCCTTGGGAGAGCCAGTCCTGACAAAACTCTACCATCTGGTGAGCAAGATGTATGAGACAGGCGAAATACCCTCAGACTTCAAGAAGAATATAATAATTCCAATCCCAAAGAAAGCAGGTGTTGACAGATGTGAAAATTACCGAACAATCAGTTTAATAAGTCACAGCTGTAAAATACTAAAGCGAATTCTTTACAGACGAATGGAAAAACTGGTAGAAGCTGACGTTGGGGAAGATCAGTTTGGATTCCGTAAAAATGTTGGAACAAGTGAGGCAATACTGACCCTACGACTTATCTTAGAAAATAGATTAAGAAAAGGCAAACCTACGTTTCTAGCATTTGTAGACTTAGAGAAATCTTTTGACAATGTTGACTGGAATACTCTCTTTCAAATTCTGAAGGTGGCAGGGGTAAAATACAGGGAGCGAAAGGCTATTTACAATTTATACAGAAAGCAGATGGCAGTAATAAGAGTTGAGGGGTATGAAAGGGAAGCAGTGGTTGGGAAGGGAGTGAGACAGGGTTGTAGCCTATCCCTGATGGTATTCAATCTGTATATTGAGCAAGCAATAAAGGAAACAAAAGAAAAGTTCGGAGTAGGTATTAAAATCCATGGAGAAGTAATAAAAACTTTGAGGTTCGCCGATGATATTGTAATTCTGTCAGAGGCAGCACAGGACCTGGAAGAGCAGTTGAACGGAATTGAGTGTCTTGAAAGGAGGGTATAAGATGAACATAAACAAAAGCAAAACGAGGATAACGGAATGTAGTCGAATTAAGTCGGGTGATGCTGAGGGAATTGGATTAGGAAATGAGACACTTAAAGTAGTAAAGGAGTTTTGATATTTGGGGAGCAAAATAACTGATGATGGTCGAAGTAGAGAGGATATAAAATGTAGACTGGAAATGGCAAGGAAAGCGTTTCTGAAAAAGAGAAATTTGTTAACATTGGGTATAGATTTAAGTGTAAGGAAGTCGTTTCTGAAAGTTGTATGGAGTGTATCCATGTATGGAAGTGAAACGTGGACGATAAATAGTTTAGACAAGAAGAGAATAGAAACTTTCGAAATGTGGTGCTACAGGAGAATGCTGAAGATTAGATGGGTAGATCACATAACTAATGAGGAGGTAATGAATAGAATTGGGGAGAAGAAGAGCTTGTGGCACAACTTGACTAGAAGAAGGGATTGGTTGGTAGGACATGTT